>NC_088222.1:44613995-44950662 GCF_036934945.1 Oncorhynchus masou masou
CGACCACATCTACAACTCCTGACAATGGTACAGTTGAAGATGTTTGTGTAACGCCTTGTGGCACTGAATCACTAGACAGGCTAAGCCCACATCAACATTCACAATCTTGGCTTAATCTTTGCTTTACTTTGCTTGTAACAAAACATTTTGTGTAAAAGATGGCAATAAGAATGAGTTGGAAAGAGCATCGGAGTCTAAGAAAGGTTCACATTTGCAGAGGACTATTTTGAACAATTACACCCTGTTGTAAACGAGTGCAAATGCATAATGATGCCCGATGTTGGCCCTTGTAACATTTTTCACTTTGTTTGTCATTAATTGGGTAGAAATACAACCTTCATCAGAGTGAAGCATAAATACTCTACCGGTGTAAATACTCTACCGGTGTAAATACTCTACCGGTGTAAATACTCTACCGGTGTAAATACTCTACCGGTTGCTTGGTGCAGCAGCTGAATGAGATTGCTTGAGGTGGTCCGCTTTCAATCAGTTGGAACAATTTGTTTTACTTACCTAAGAAAGAGAAGAAAATAAAAACACATGCATTACATGAAGAATAAAACGTGTTTATCACATGGACAGGAATGGTAAAAGGCATTCAAATGATTCTAAAGCATAAGTAAACACTGATAAGGAAAATGGTATATGTGACAAAGTCATACATTTTATTTGCATTTCATTTCAAGTTGTTGTAACTATCATCAGCTGCAATTGTAAGAGCTTCATAATAAACATCTACATTATACAGTAGACACTTCTCATAAAAATATCCATCGCTATCACTGTGATCTGTGCTTTCTTTGATTTAGGGGGTAGATAAGTTTCAAAATTGCAGATAGATTGTGGCTTCCATCCATTTCCAATCCCCTATATATTTTTGGGGTATATACAATTGAAGTCGGAAGTTTACATACACCTTAGCCAAATAAATTTAAACTCAGTTTTTCACAATTCCGGACATTTAATCTTAGTAAACATTCCCTGTATGTCCACTTCACCTTCAGACCATTTTATTGGTGAACTACATGGTAGTGTATAAGTTATATTCTTTTGTAGTCCAGTACTTAACACTTAGCATCATTTAGTTGTACTCCAGAGAGGTGAGAACAATTATGTAGATCCTCTATGAGGCTGTGGAGGTATCCAAATTGTGTATTTAAAAGAGAACTTGAATCTGTACTTGCCAGTAACCATAGATCACATTTGTAATGTTTTCCCTTCCCATTAAGCTGTAGAAATGTAAATATATATATATATATATATATATATATATATATACACGTGATTTGTATACAGTGATGGTGTTCAACCAAAGCTGTGATGTAAACATGATCTAAAATACTGTGCTGAATTGGCGTCAACTTCAGTCAACAGGATAATGAACAATAATTCCAATACAGAGGTTGGAACATTGAAATCAGTAGTTCTGGGGGCATAGCAGGTCTATGGCAAAGGCAAGGGTAGGAAGTCTCATTATTAGCCTCTTCATGGACTTTTGCAGTCAGATACAGTGTCAGTTGAAGTCCCGCCGCTTGTCAGTTTTGTCAAATACATCAGGGAAAACCTCTCTCAAGCATTCGTCTAGCATGTCACTGGGGAGTGGATTCTGATGAGTTGAACTTGAGGTAAAAACATATTTATGCAAAACATATACATATATACAGTAAATCTAGCGTGGGGAGAGGAAATGGGATGCATTGTGTGGATGCAATGTCATTGTGGATTTGATCATTATGCATGAGGTCCTTACATTAAATTAACTGACCTCCAACCAGGTTAACCTCTTAACTCCCCTTGGTGTATGCTACAGTAGGCTACGCAAGATGAATTGATGGGGCTTTTACAAAATGATTTCTCTCCTGGACTTGGTCAAAGTCAGTGGTGTAAAGTACCTAAGTAAAAATACTTTAAAGTACTACTTTAGTAGTTTTTATGGGTATCTGTGCTTTACTTTACTATTTATAGTTTTGACAACTTGTACTTTTACTTCTCTACCTACCTAAAGAAATGTTTTTATTTTTTACTCCACACATTTTATCAGACACCCAAAAATACTTGTTACATTTTGAATGCTAAGCAGGACAGGAAAATGGTCCAATTCACACACTTATTAAGAGAACATCCTTGGTCATCCCTATTGCCTCAACACACACGTTTCATTTTTTGTAAATAATGTCAGTGTTGAAGTGTGCCCCTGGCGATCCGTAGAAATACATTTAAAAAAATAAGAAAATAGTGCCATCTGGTTTGCTTAATAAAATGCATTTTGATACTTACATACAGTATATTTTAGCAATTACATTTACTTTTCATACTGAAGTATATTTAAAACCAAATACCTTTAGACTTTTACTCAAGAGGTATTTTACTGTGTGACTTTCACTTTTTCTTGAGTCATTTTCCACCACTGGTCAAAGTGAATCTAATCTGAATAGCTGAAATTAGTAATGTACATTTTTGTTAGTTTTTTCAAACCATTGCGTAATTACCATACAGGATTTACATACTGGCATGACAAAGAGCTTAAAAGAGTTTAGGCCTATCAGGATGTTTTCTCCAATTCAATAATGTTTCAAAGGTTGAACAACATTAAAGATTACCCTCTCTCAGTATCAAGATAATATTATCAGACCCCTTCATATTTATTGTGTTACTAAGTGGGATTAACATTTATTTAAATGTAATTTTTCATCAACAATCTACACAAAATACTCTGTCATGTCAAAGTGGAATATTTTTTTTAAAGATTAATACAAATGTATTAACTAAAATACACTGAGTGTCCACAACATTGGGCACACCTTCCTAATATTGAGTTGCATGCCCTTTTGCCCCCAGAAAAGCCTAAATTCTTTGAGGCATGGACTCTACAAAGTGTTTAAAACATTCCACAGGGATCCTGGCCCATGTCAACTCCAATCCTCCCCACAGTTGTGTCAAGTCGGCAGGATGTCGTTTGGGTGGTGGACCATTGTTAATACACACGGGAAACTGTTGAGCAAGAAAAACCCAGCAGCTTTGCAGTTCTTGACATAAACCGGTGCACCTGGCACCTACCCCATTCAAAAGCACTTAAATAATTTGTCTTGTCCATTCACCCTCTGAATGGCACACATACACAATCCATGTCTCAATTGTCTCAAAATCCTTTAACCTGTCTCCTCCCCTTTATCTACGCTGATTAAAATGGATTTAACAGGTGACATCAATAAGGGATCATCACTTTCACCTGGATTCACGGCAGGTGTCCCTTATGTTTTGTCCACCCAGTGTATAGTCGTTGAATAAGTATTCAGCCACATTGTTTAGGCAAGCCTAAATTAGTTAAGGAGTAAAATGTGGCTTAACAAATCACATAATAAGTCATATGGACTCACTGTGTGAAATAAAAGTGGTTGCTATGATTTTTTTATGACTAATCCTTCCTCTGTCCACCATACAAACAACATATGTTTAGGTCCCTCAGTCAAGTATTTTATTTCAAGCACAGATTCAACTACAAAGACCAGGAAGCTTTTCGAAAGCCTCATAAAGACGGGCAGTGATTGGTAGATCGGTAACAATAAAAAATCAGACATTAAATATCTCTTTATGCATGGTCAAGTTAATAATTATTCTGTGGATTATGTATTAAAACACCATGACACATCAAAGATACAGTCGTCCTTCTGAACTGAGCTGCAGGACAGGAATGAAACTGCTCAGGGATGTTATCATGAGGCCATTGGGATTTTAAAACAGCTACAGAATTCAATCGCTGTGATGGGAGAAAACAGCATTGTAGTGACTCCACAGTAATAACCTAAACGACAGAGTGAAAAGAATAATACAAATATACAGAGTAAAAATATTCCTAAACATACAGTACATCTATGTAACAATGCACTAAAGTAATACTGTAAAAAGAACATGGCAAAGGAATACAGTTTTTGGCCTACATGCAAAGCCTCATGTTTGGGGCAAATTCCAATACAACACATTACTGAGTAATTTTCTTATCCTTATTTTCAAACATGGTTTTGGCTGCATCATGGTATGGGTATGCTTGTAATCGTTAAGGACTGGGGAGTTTTTCAGGATAAAAAAGAAACGTAATGGAGCAAAGCACAGGAAAAATCCTCGAGGAGAAGCTGCTTCAGTCTGCTTTACACCAGACATTAGGAGAGGAATTCACCTTTCAGTAGGACAATCAGCTACAACACAAGGCCAAATCTACACTGGAGTGGCTTACCAAAAAGACAGTGAATGTTCCTGAGTGGCCAGTTTTGACTTTTGCTTTTAAATCTGCTTTAAAATCTATAACATGACTTGAAAATTGCTGTCTAGCCATGATCCCCAACATCTTGACGGAGTTTGAAGTTTTTTGAAAAGAATAAATATTAAGATTTTAGAAACTTACCCAGAAAGATTCACAGCTGTAATTGCTGCAAAATGCGTTCCCAACAAGTATTGGCTTAGGGAGATGAATACTTATGTAATTACTATATTTTTAGTTAATCAATTTGTATTAATGTTTAAAAACATTAGAATATTTCTTCCACTATGACATTACATTATATTTTGCGTAGATTGCTGACAAAAAAATGACAATTAAATTATTTTTAATCCCACTTTGTAATACAATAAAATGTGAAAATATCCAAGAGGTCTGAATATGTTTGCAAGGCACTATATCTAAGCCATTGTAATGGACTTGGGCCTGAGTGTAGCATGAACCAAAGTGTAGCATGCCTGAGAGTAGGACGCTGATTATACTGTATATGATGTGCAGCGAACTAAAGTTACTGCCCAAGCATCTGTGAGAAGTGAGGAAGAGAGAGAGAGAGATACTGTAGTGTGTGGGAGAGAGAGAGACTGAAAGAAACAGACACGCTAGCTAAAGGCTCTTGCGATAGACACCATGACAGCCGCATGATCAATTCCAAGCAAGCCTAATCTAAGTGCCAGATCACAGCAAAGTGACATAATTTAGCATTCCCACATGTGCCAAAAGACAAAGCCCCAGCACAACACAGTCCTGCCACAACTGTCCCGTCTGTGACTGCACATAAACACAAGCAAAGTCAGTCATTTTGCCTCTGATGTTTGGATCAAAAGCAGTTGGTGGCTACAAGGGAGGACCTTTGTGACAGAGACATACAATTCCCGCAGATTGTAAAAGACTACTAGTGCGACTGCTAGCCGTCAGATCCAAAACACAATGCATATGGGTCTCATTACATAGGCCTCCTTTGAAAGGGAGTTTGAAAATGAATTTCATGCCTGATTTAAAACATCCCGGCGCATGAGTGCACCTATGGCTGATATTATAAACATCCCCCGCTTAATCTCGTTCCCCGGTTTCCGAGTTCCAAAGGAGAGAAAGGGGGAATTAACTATTTTTAAGGCATAAAACATAATGTCAGGTAGCTAAGATGACTGGCAGGTTTATTCTGATGAGTTTTTTCCATAGTGACATAGTGACATGCCAGGGCACAGCTATGGGCGTCCTACTGGCCCCCGCCTCATTTAAATGGGACCTTCAAAAAGACAGGCCCCGCCATTTCATATTCAATAAGGGAGAATATTAAGCAACTGCAATACAGTCCTGCTTTCCACAGAGAGAAATAAATGTGATGATGGCCTATGTTTAAAAAAATCTGGAAGTATTGAATGCTTGTCGTTCCTTTACTAAGGTTCAGAGCTGCTATTTACTCAATGTGCCGACCGAGTCGGGCTAAGCGTTTGTGCCGTTTTCTTGGCAGATGGAGATCCATACGGAAGTGTTACCGGAAAGGCCTTGAAGCTATTGACTTTTGGAGGTGCTCAGCATTACGAGTGAGAGGAGACATCCTGCTAGCCAAACAACAAAGTTTGGCAGCGCTGATTCGTGGCACCAACTTCAATTCGGTGCTATTCCGTCTGTTTGACGCTCCCAAGCTCATTTGCACTTCGCTTCTGTCGTGGAAAGCAGTAGGAAGTACAATTAAATAGGAGTAAATAAATATGGCAAATCTGTCCTGAACGTTATTAATCCATAAAGAGGACAGCTACCTTTAAGTTTCAGGCAGTAACATAAAAGGAGTTTATTTAATTAAGTATGAAAGCTAATGCAATATTCATGGGCATTTGCTGTCCCAAAAACCTTGTAAGATACTTCCCATTGGGCTAGGGTGACCACATGTCCTAGATTGTGCAGGACAGTCCCACATTTTGGCCCTTTGTCCCGCAACCCAAAACAATTCTCTAATTTTATCAAAAAATTCAAACACCACCAATAAAAAATTCAAATATTGATTTGTCTCTTGCGGTCACGTTGCGTTTATGAAAAAATATACAGTATATCATAAGGATGTGGTACTGGTGATGTTAAACACTTCTCCAATCGTTGTTGAGATTTTATATTATTTGCAGTGCAAGACAGAAGGTGTAGGCCAATGTCATAGGCCTATCGTCAACCAATCAGATTTCTCAAAACCCTTTTTTGGCTAAATTCCAGCTAAACATGGAGAGGACAGCTAGGCCTCACTACTTACAAAAGCGTGCTTCTGATGAAGAGCTACAAAAATAAATAAATAGCTGTATTAGGCCAAATGCTTGATGGCATCAATCAATCAATACTAATGTGGCAACATGTCATTCTCTTTTCAAGACAGCATCAGATACGTGGGCTACACATACTGAGACAGAAGAGCGCTGTTTCCCTCGCTCTGATGATTTCTCCGGTGAGATTCAGCCACTTGTGAATTGAAGGAAACACAGAGAGGAAAGATAAATTATTTTATAATTTCTCTTTTTTTATTGGTCAAATATTTGGGGAAGCCTGGCTTCCCTTGGCCCCCATGAATACATGCCACTGGCTGAATCAATGTCTTGGAAGAACACAATAATTAATTTGTATTCTACGTTACAAAAACAAATATAATAGCATAGTATACCGTTACTCTTACACCAAAAACACCACTTGATTTGTTATGATATTTTCAGATGGTTAGCTGAATAGTCCAACAAGACAACTCTCATGTAGCGAAAATTCAACAGCTGCTAGGCAGAATGTGCTTTCATTTAAACAAAATGCAGGGAAGCAATATAGTTTGTTATCACCATCTGCTCTAATTTGCTCATGAAACAGTAATTCAATTGCAAGAAGATCTAAATGAATATTACGGTCTCTGCCCACCCACCAAAATATGCATACAGGTTACATCGTATCGCAAATGTCCTGCAAAATCATTCTGTTGTCCCGCATTTGGGTATTTTAAATGTAGTCACCCTACACTGAGCACAAAGTGGTTGAATCAACGTTGTTTCCACATCATTTTTATGAAATTACGTTTAACTAATGTGGAATAAATGTTGAATTGACTGTTCCCAGTGGGTTGGAACACTCACAACAATAGGTTTGTGATGGAACACTAAATGTCGCTGTGCTAGCCTTTTATGTCATTCACTTTGTTGTCATCTCACTTGAAACAGTGTTTTTATGTGAAAATGGCTGCTGATGGCTTTGAAATCACACATAAAATTGCCAAACACGCACAGATTGTTTCAGATTGCTTAGAGCTTTGATGATGTTTAAGGTTAGGCTACCTACGTTGCCCTGGGGTCTATCAAATCAAATCAAATGTTATTTGTTACATGCCCCGAATACAACAGACCTTATGCTTCCTTACAAGCCCTTAAACAACAATGCAGTTCAAGAAATTAAGAAAGAGTTAAGAAAGTATTTACTAAAAAAATGTAAGTATCAAATCAAAAAGTATCAAAAGATATTTCCATAACAATAACGAGGGTAAATACAGGGGTTACCAGTACCGAGTCAATGTGCGCGGGTACAGGTCCGGGTGGCCATTTGATTAATTGTTCGGTAGCTTTATGGCTTGGGGGTAGAAGCTGTTAAGGAGCCTTTTGGTCATAGACTTGGCTCTCCGGTAGTGTTTGCCGTGCGGTAGCAGAGAGAACAGTCTATGACTTGGGTGACTGGGGTATTCGTTGCCATACCAGGTGGTGATGCAACCAGTCAGGATGATCTCGATGGTTCAGCTGTAGAACCTTTTGAGAATCTGGGGATCCATGCCAAATATTTTCAGTCTCCTTAGGGGGAAATGGTGTTGTCGTGCCCTCTTCACAACTGTCTTGTTGTTTGTTGGTGATGTGGACACCAAGGAACTTGAAACTCTCGACCCGCTCCACTTCAGCCCCGTCGATGTTAATGGGGGCCTGTTCTGCCCTCCTTTTCTTATAGTCCACGATCAGCTCCTTTGTCTTGCTCACTTTGAGGGAGAGGTTGTTGTCCTGGCACCACACTGCCAGGTCTCTGACTTCCTCCCTATAGGTTGTCTCAATGCTGTTGGTAATCAGGCCTACCACTGTTGTGTCGTTCAGCAAACTTAATGATGGTGTTGGAGTCATGCTTGGCCATGCAGTCATGGGTGAACAGGGAGTACAGGAGGGGACTAAGCACGCACTGCTGAGGGGCCCCTGTGTTGAGGATGAGTGTGTCAGATGTTTTGTATCCTACCCTTACCACCTGGGAAGTCCAGAATCCTACCCTTACCACCCATCAGGAAGTCCAGAATCCAGTTGCAGAGGGAGGTGTTTAGTCCCAGGGTTCTTAGCTTAGTGATGAGCTTTGTGGGCACTATGGTGTTGAATGCTGAGCTGTAGACAATGAACAGCATTCTCCCATAGGTGTTCCATTTTTCCAGGTGGGAAAGGGCAGTGTGGAGTGCGAGTGATAGTTTCTCTGAGTCTATTAAGTCAACAGTATGAATAGAAGGCAAAGTAAAGGAACATGGGAGACAAGGTAGTGGTTAGGTAAAGTGGGGCCCTCACACCCAGAAGTTCCAACCCATACCATTATTTGTTTATCTTTAAATTTGACATTTTTCGATCCAAATGACATTTGTATTAGTATCTGAGTGTGCATGTTCTACCTTATCATAGTTTATTTTACAGCCCAGCACACATGAAAAGTGTGTTGGATTTCATCTTCATCCCTTTTCCCTTCAGAACAGCCTCAACATTCAAACCGGTGCGCCTGGCACCTGCTACCATACCCAGTTCAAAAGCACTTAAATATTTTGTCTTGCCGATTCACCCTCTGAATATCTCACACAGAATCCATGTCTCAGTTGTCTCAAGGCTTAAAAATCCTTCTTAAATTAACCTGTCTCCTCCCCTTCATCTACGTGGATTGAAGTGTATTTACAAGTGACATCAATAAGGGATCATAGCTTTCACCTGGTTTCACCTGGCCTGTCTACGTCATGGAAAGATGAGGTGTTCCTAATGTTTTGTGCACCCAGTGTAGACATTTACTGTGTGTGTAGGCCTCATCAACCACACATTACGTTCTAGAGAAACTATCAGTTTGAGTGCATCAAAATACAGAGCACAGCACTGCTCTGGCATTCCTTTATTTTCAACTTTAAAATCTGTCTGCCTTTTACGGAATGCTACTTTGACAAATGCCTTATAAATGTCATGCTAAAGTATCAGCCACATAAGACAAACTTTTAGCAAGAATTATGGCTTGATTCAGGCAATGCCTCACATTAATGGGTCCCCCCTAGGCCTCAGACCTCCACTTAGCTTCTTATACAAGATTAATTTGGAGAGATTAAGTTTTAAGATATGTGGTCTACTTAATGGTCCACAGGCTACCTCTGAGGAAAAATGAGACTGAAGAAACTCATTTGAACAGTATGACTGTCAATATATGTGCATGCATGTTACCTCTGGGATATGATTCTATGTGTTTACTGATTTTCCAAATTTATTCAATGTAAATGTGAACATTGATTTGTGTTGTATGTATATCTACACTTTTATTCCATAATGAACCTTTTTGTCTGTATTTCAAGTATACAGTACATGCATTTACTTTTTTATTGATCAATCCATGGTTTATTCATGTAGATAATCAAATGAACTGTGCTTTGATATAGCAATTAACCTCATTAGACTGGTCTTTTCATTTAGCTCCATTCTTGTTCAGTATGACCCAATGTGCCTATTGGATCCTAGAGATTTATCTTCACATGTGTTAACTGTGGGTGGTACAAAATAACATCACTGATAACAAAACGTTAAAAGTGCACTTAGCTGCTCTTTCTAGTGTAAGATTATATTACACAATTATATTTTTTACAAATAATTAAAATCTTCATAATTCATATAATCTTTTTCAATTCCATTACCACATATTGTTTGATGCTGCTTGATTTTGAATACCCTTGAGGGAGCAAAATTTACTTCAATTAGAGACCATTATCCTCTAATGTGCAATTGCTCATTAGAAATTAAAAGGCAATTTCACAAAAGGGAAACCAGCATGCCAACAATCTGTGCTTTAAAATGTTGCATGCTTTCAATGTTCATTTACAGTACATTCTGTGAGAATCAGCCAAATGTGAGCATTTACTGTTAGTCCAAACATGGAAAAGGTATTTCCCTTTCCTGTTTGATGACCATATCAGCAGGTCACTTGATAGGCATTTTGTTCATCTTATTGATGGAGGGTTTGCTAAGGACTGTTCTAATTTGTAGGCAATTGGTCTTCCTAACCTTCCATCAAGGTGAAGTCAAGGTAAAAATTGTAATAGGGACCGGTTAAGAACAAAATGAAGAATAATTACTCTAATTGAGGTTTCGCTCACACTTGAATGAATTGACTAAGAGGAATTGCAAGAGTTAGCTACCCTGTTTCATTGCAGCCGAAGGGGAGATATGATTTAAGGATCCCTCATGACTGCACCTCAGTACCCATGCGTTGTGGCCATCTGCAAGAAGATGTTTCTAGTACAGGTTGAGGTGGATTTTGAGGAGAGGATAGTTAAAGCCAATCAGAGGATGACTTGCTTACTCTCAGAGAGATCACTGGGGAATGAGCACCATCATCTCTCAAGCCGCAGAGGCGACACTGAGCTTTCGTTTGGTGCCTCGTCTGAAGTTTCTCTGGATATTTGGTGAAAGTTATTTCAGCTTTGACACAATATTCTGTGTTTGTGTGTCTGTGTGTGTGTGTGTTTGTGCATGTACGCTTGCCTGTGTCTGCATGCGTGCATGCCTGAAGCCACATGAGCATAGAGGCTGCCATGGGAGGGATACTTCTGAGCCGAAGACTCATTGCACAATGATCAGCAAGAAGTATCACTGACTATTGCTGTGTGGCTAAATCCATTTTTAGCAGCTTACCTACTATCCCGAGGGTCTCTAAACTCCTGGTCACCCACTTAATAAGCTCAGGGCTGTTTAGCTACTGCAAACTGACAACAAGGCAGATAGGTGACATAGCCTCTGGCAACTATGTCCCAGTTCTCTTACAGTATAGCCTACAGTATATTGCCTCCTCTGGGAGAATGGAGAGGGCAGGTGCAGGTCCCAAATGATGTAGTTACCAAACAGCCCACTGGGCACAGACATCCCCGCCAATCTGCCAGACAAAAAATACGTGGTCTATGTATGATGTTTCTGTCTCGTTTTTGCTTTGTCATGGTACAATTAAAAGTCAATTCTACACCGCTTAGCCACGTGTTTTTTATTTTCTTTTATTTTTTTACAAAATAGACTTAACTTCTGCATCCAGCAATTTCCATGATCTAACTAGATTTCTGCACAATGGCACCAGATATTCGGTCCTGGGATATAGAGTCGGGTCCATAATTACTGGCACACTTGATAAAGATGAGCAAAAAAAGACAAAGAATATATATTTTTTAAATACAGAGCTAAGAGAAAGAGAATTTGTCTAACAAGTAATAAAATAAAATATTTTAAAAAGACAGGGGTCAAATGTATTGGCACCCCTGTTTTCAATACTCCAGCACCCTCCCCTTGTGAGGATAATGGCCCTTTTCAAAAATATTTTATAAGATTGGAAAACATGTAGAATAATAGTGAAGACATCAAAGCTATGAAGTAACACATATGGAATCATGTACTGTAATAACTAAAAAAGTGTTAAACAAATCAAAATATATTTTGTCTGAGATTCTTCAAAGTAGACACCCTTTGCCTTGATAACAACTTTGCACACTCTTGGCTTCCTCTCAACCAGCTTCACCTGGAATGCTTTTCGAACAGTCTTGAAGGAGTTCCCACATATGCTGAGCATGTGTTGGCTGCTTTTCCTTCACTCTGCGGTCCAACTCATCCCAAACCATCTCACTTGGGTTGAGGTCGGGTGATTGTGGAGGCCAGGTCATCTGATGCAGCACTTCATCACTCACTCTCCTTATTGGTCAAATAGCCCTTACACAGCCTGGAGGTGTGTTGGGTCATTGTCCTGTTGAAAAACAAATGATGGTCTGACTAAGCGCAAACCAGATGGCATGGCGTATCGTTGCGGGATGGCTTATCGCTGCAGAATGCTGTGGAAGCCATGCTGGTTAAGTGTGCCTTGAATCCTAAATAAATCACTGACAGTGTCACCAGAAAAGCACCCTCACACCATCACACCTCCTCCTCCATGCTTCATCGTGGGAACCACACATGCGTAGATCATCCGTTCACCTACTCTGCATCTCACAAAGACATGGCGGTTGAAACCAAAAACTCAAATTTGGACTGATCAGACCAAAGGACAGATTTCCACCAGTCTAATGTCCATTGCTCGTGTTTCTTGGCCCAAGCAAGTCTCTTCTTATTATTGGTGTCCTTTAATAGTGGTTTCTTTGCAGCAATTCAACCATGAAGGTCTGATTCACTCAGTTTCCTCTGAACAGTTGATGTTGAGATGTGTCTGTTACTTGAACTCTGTGAAGCATTTATTTGGGCTGCAATTTCTGAGGCTGGTAACTCTAATGTACTTATCATGTAAACTTTATTATTGTTTCACCATTTTATTTTTCTGAAATTCATGTAGGAGGGTGGTCCTCCCCTGCCTCCTCTGGTTGGGAGGGATCTTAGACCATTATCTTTTGTATGCTCTTATGGACTGCCCTCTTCAATTCAAACCACAGATTTTCAATGGGGTTCAAGTACGGAGACTGAGATGGACATTGTAAAATGATGATTTTGTGGTACATTAACCATTTCTTTGTGGATTTTGATTAGTGCTTGGGATTATTGTCTTGCTGGAAGATCCACTTGCGGCCAAATGGCAGTCTTCTGGCCGAGGCAACAACGTTTTGGGCTAAAATGTCATTGTACTTGATAAAGTCCTGACGCTGTTGACCTTAACAAGGGCCCCAGGAACAGTCAAAGCAAAATAGCCCCATAGCATCAAAGATCCACCTCCCTAGATACTTTTCTGCATGTGCTTCTGTTTGTCAAAGCCAAACCCACCACTGGTGTGCGTGGCCAAAGAACTCTATTTTCATGTTGTCCTTGACTTCCCCATTGTCACAACAAGAAATTAAGTGTTTGAATGTCTAAACAAAAGTACTACGAGAAGAATGAGGAGAAAGCTTGAGCTCAGTCAAACATTAGTTGTGAGACATAAACTGGCTACGAGATTAGCAAAATGAAATGTCTGAACATGACAAACGAAGGAATTAATTGAGGTTCTGAACATACTGTAAAGAAGGCTTGCTTTCAATAAATAGTGTTCAATCTAACATATTTTATGTCAACAAGAACATGACCATACTGTACATACATACACCAAGGAAAGAAAGATGTTATGACACAACGTCAATAAATGCCTTCATTTTGCTCGCAAGACAATTACTGTTTTCCGATTAAAGAAAGTTTTCCATGATTATCATACATAGCTACAATAATCACAATAACCTCAGATGTTTTCATTTAGAAAACAAACACTGCTATACCACACATTAAATATTGATCAACGTTAATGTATGAAGCGAGGAAAGAAATTTACTTTCAAAAATATCCTTGGACCTTGCTTTTGTTCTGTTCTAGACATCCTCTCATTTGGGCCTGGAATTTCCCGGATTGGAAGAGTTTGCTTTGTCAATGACATTATTCACTTTACTACCTACCATAATAGGCAGCATATTGAAACAGACTTGACTATGTAATTGAGGCAAAAAAATTGCTTTTTAAATATCAGCTTCAAACACCAGTACAATAACACGCATACTGCAAATTATCTGCTTGCTACGTGTACTCCTTTTTCATACAGAGGAGTGCACTTAGCTGTGTTTTGAAAAATGTCCAGCTCGCCCAATTAAAATTCTCACTCATTGTTGCTTGCAGTCCATAAAAACATTTGATTGCTGTTGGACTATTGTGAAGTCTCTTATCATAGTCATGCATGATGGTCATAATGATTCCCAGACCTTACATTTATATTTTTCATCATAAATAGTGTAGTCTAATTGATCCAGTGTAGGGAGAATAGTATAAGGAATAGCATGTCAAACATAGTGATGACTAAACGAATTCTGAACCCTCCCAACTCTAATTCCACTGAGACTCAGTCTGACATGGTTATGCTCAATGACATTCGTGCACTGTTTTGTGGTCATTAAAACTGATAGAAAGTCATTGTTACTACTGCTCAGAGAAAATACATCTAAGTCTACAGTGCAATAAAACCCTCTTGAAAAGCAATATAATAAGATGGCGCCAATAGAGATAGCAGCTCCGCTTCTAGTCCTTACGAAACTGTGCAGTATTTTGTTTTTTTTATGTATTATTTCTTACATTGTTAGCCCAGAAAACCTGAAGTGTTATTACATACAGCCAGGAAGAACTATTGGATATCAGTGAGACGTCAATGTACCAGCACAACCAGCACAATGATGAGGAATACAACTTTCCCAAAGCAGATCCTTTGTCTGCACCTCCTAGGACATTTGAACTGAATCCAGAGGCCAACCCAAAACAATGCCACTGGAGGAGAGGGTGCCAGAGCGGTCTTCCAGTGAGGCTTCAGATGCGCACACACCACCCACCGCTTCAGAGTATATTACTCGCTAATGTCCAGTCCCTAGTTAACACAGTTGACGAAACTAGGGCAAGAGTTGCTTTCCAAAGAGATATCCGGGATTGTAACATGCTCTGTTTCACAGAAACATGGCTAGCTTGCGACATGGTGTCAGGATTTTCAGTGCATTGTGCCGACAGGAATAAACATCTCTCCGGTAAGAAGAAGGGTGGGGGTGTATGTTTCATGATTCTCCTCCGTTATTGTTACAGCCGTGTATATCCCCCCGCAAGCAGATACCAAGATGGTCATCAATGAACTTCACTGGACTTTATGCAAACTGGAAACCATATATCCTGAGGCTGCATTTATTGTAGCCTGGGATTGTAACAAAGCTAATTTGAGAACAAGGCTACCGAAATTTAATCAGCATATCGATTACAGTACACAAGTGAGTAACACGCTCGATCATTTCTACTCTAACTTCCGCAATGCATATAAGGCCCTCCCCCGCCCTCATTTTAAAGAATCTGACCATCTTGTTGCTCCCCTCCTATAGGCAGAAACTAAAGCAGGAATCGCCCGTGCTTAGGTCTATCCACTCTTCAAGGTTACTTAGATCATGTAGACTGGGATATGTTTCGGGTAGCCTCAGATAACAACATTAAAGTATACGCTGACTCGTGAGTGAGTTTATAAGGAAGTGTATAGGGGATGTTGTACCCTCTGTAACTTCTAAAACCTTCCCTAACCAGAAACTGTGGATTGATGGCTGCATTCACACAAAACTGAAAGCACGTACCACCGCATTTAATCATAGCAAGGCAACTGGGAATATGGCCGAATACAAACAGTGTAGTTATTCCCTCCGTATGGCAATCAAACGAGCATTGTCAGTATAGAGACAAAGTGGAGTCGCAATTCAACAGCTCAAACATGAGACGTATGTGGCAGGGTTTACAGACAATCACGGATTACAAAAAGAAAACCTGACCCGTCGCAGACATCGAAGTCTTGCTTCCAGACAAATTAAACAACTTCTTTGCATGCTTTGAGGACAATACAGTGCCACCGACTTGATCCACTACCAAAGACTGTGGGCTCTCCTTCTCCATGGCCGACGTGAGTAAAACATTTAAACGGCATCCCTAGAGCATGTGCAGACCAGCTGCCTGGTGCGTTTACGGACATATTCAATCAATCTCTATCCCAGTCTGCTGTCCCCACATGCTTCAAGATGTCCACCATTGTTCCTGTTCCCAATAAAGGTAACTGAACTAAATGACTATCCCCCGGTAGCACTCACTTCGGTCATTATAAAGTGCTTTGAGAGACTAGTCAAGGGTCATATCATCTCCACCCTAGACCCACTTCAATTTGCTTACCGCCCCAATAGGTCAACAGACGATGCAATCACCATCACACTGCACACTGCCCTATCCCATCTGGACAAGATCCAAGATGGCGTAGCAGTCGGACGTGTGTTTTGTCCCGTCTTGTACCATGTAAATATTTTTTTCCCTCATTTTTTTGCCTTCACTCCCTACTCTTTTACATTTGCACACACTGTACATACATTTTTTCTATTGTGTTATTGACTGTATGTTTGTTTATGTGTAACTCTGTGTTGTTGTTTTTGTCACACTGCTTTGCTTTATCTTGGCCAGGTCGCAGTTGTAAATGAGAACTTGTTCTCAACTGGCCTACATGGTTAAAAAAATATATTTAAAAAATGTAAGAATGCTGTTCATTGACTACAGCTCAGCATTCAACACCATAGTACCCTCCAAACTCATCATTAAGCTTGAGTCCCTGCCCTCCAGGACACCTACAACACCCGATGTCACAGGAAGGCAAAAAAAGATCATCAAGGACAATAACCACCCGAGCCACTGCCTGTTCATCCCATTTCCATCCAGAAGGTGAGGTCAGTACAGGGGCATCAAAGTTGGGACAGCTTCTATATCAAGGCCATCAGATTGCTAAACAGCCATCACTAGCACAGAGAGGCGGCTGCCTACCTACAGACTTGATATCATTGGCCACTTTAATAAATGGAATACTTGTCACTTGAATAATGCCACTTTAAAAATGTTACATATCTCACATAACTTATCTCATTTGTATATACCTTATACTACACTATCTATTGCATCTAAGCTGCTCTGTCACTGCTCATCCAAATATTTTATATTTATATATTCTTATACCATTCCTTTACTAGATTGTGTTTTAAGTTTTGTTGTTGAACTTGTTAGATATGAGGTTTAATTGTGAAAATGTTAGATATTACCTGTTAGATACTGCTGCACTGTCGGATCTAGAAGCAAAAGCAATTCGCTACACTCGCAATAACATCTGCTATCTATGTGTATGTGACCAATAACATTTGATTTCATTTGAGGAAGCTTCTGAGCTAGGAGCCTTGACTTTAAAAGGGTTTGCTATTTATTTTAATTTTCTTCAGGCCTCTTCCACAAAGGTAACAACAAAAAATGATTATGAGCAACAGTTCACAAGGAGAGTCACACTCCCCTTCTCTCTACGCGAGGCAAAGCGAAAAAAGTAATTCTAATTGATCCCAAGAACATAAAAGCTCATAATGATAACCGCTATTGTCAAGATTAGCTCTTGAAGAAAGCCCTCCCCCTCTTCTCATTTCTTAGTTGGTATTCTTTTTTTGTCTCACTTCGTTGGAGGTGAACTAAATTCAAATCTGGGTGATTTAATAAAAAACATTGAGATTAGCTGGTGCTCCGACCAATTCAAATTAATTCCAGCCTCGATGATGGCAATCAGAAGTAGTTTTAATATGCAGCGCAGATCCCGAATCTGAAGTGATCAATACTTAAACAGTGCTAAATTCCCATACTAATTACTTTTTATTGATCATATTTGGGCAGACTAATTATCTTGTAAGATATTTGCCCAGACACAACAGCCGATTCATATTAAAATGAGGGGGATAGAAGGGAAGATAAATAGAGGGTTAAAACTGTTCCCCATCAAAGGATGGAAAATTGACAGGCTAACAAATCCTCGACAAAACATATGGATGTCATGTCACCAACCAGACAAACTAGAAGTTGTGGAATAAAGCACCATAGTGCATTTTTCCTCCATATGACAAGACCTTAGATTTCATAACAAAGTGGAATGGGCAATAAGGTCCCAAATAACAGCATTCTCTCTGTTGGAATGTTTCCTTCACATTTCATACAGCTTGCTTGGTTCTGACTGTCTTCCACACAGGAACATTTCAACCGGAGAGAGTTTTTAAAGGGCTCTATATTCACAGATGCAGTACTTTACAGAAATATACATGTTCTCTACTGTTTTGTCGTAAAAGCTCACTAGCCTTATGTTTACCTCCCTTACATCATCAGAGACCTGTCAAGTCGTGTTGGACACACTAGCAGAGCAGTTATCTTCCTGCCGCATATTAGAAACAGCCTTTTAAAACTTCCTGACAAGTGGCAAAATAGCTAAAAGCAATTTAAGAGTATAATTTCCTGTGAAGACGTCTGCAGTGTTTTCCTTCATATCATGTATGTGTGGTTATGTCAAAGCCCAAATGAGAATCATAGTTAGTAGGGTTAAATTCTCCAGTACATTAATTCACAGGTAGTTTTTTTATGGAGCCCTGTTGTTACCCTGGCCTTGAAATATCTTAACACATGCCTGGTGTGCCTTCTTTTGTTATATAACACGTGCATCAGGCATACAATCTTGATGTCCAGGGGCCCTATGTATCAAGCTTCTCAGAGAAGGAATGCTGAACTAGGATCATGTCCCCACTGTCCTTGTAATCTTTAAAATGGTGATCTAAAAGGCAAAACTGATGATAAATCAGCAATCCCACACTTGATACATACGGCCCCTGGTCCTGAGAACACAGAACAGTGGTACTGGTCTGGCTGAGTTCCCAGGTCTGGTTCTTGGCACCTGCTGTTTTGGTCAGAAAATACCATAGTCTTTGGCATTTCTCAACTCATGTGGTACCAGTGCATCACGTGTCAGCATTATTGGCTCAATAATGACACAACACAAGAGTCAGTATAATGTGGGAGCTGTTTGGGCATGCAATGACTAACAGTTGGGGAAAAATGCCTTATGCACTTTGTCACTGTCTTGTCACAGTCCTGATACACTTAGCCCTGGTCTTTGTCTCCAGAGGTTGGGTCTGTGTCTCAACAGATCCAGTCTTGGTCTAGGTCTTTAGAGGTTGGGTCTGGGTTTCAAAATATCTAGTCTGGGTCTTGGTCTGCGTCTCAAGGGCTCCGGTGGTAGCCTTACTTCATCCCAACTGTGCATGACTGATATATCACGTCATTAATAAGAGAAGCCAGCAGATAGATGACATCCTCATTCACTACCATCCACTATCCTTTTCGCCCCAACCTTTTGTCAGCTATGGAGCCTAGCCAAAATCTCAATCATTGTTCCCCCTTGGTCATCGATCACTTTTTCAAGAAATGAATGTTTTAACTCAATTTCCCCTTCGAGTGCATATGTGACCTTCAAACTAGTGGGGTAATTATACATTTTTCAAAAATCTCTTCAATTATTCATGACACTTTATTCTGCAACATTTCCATCACAGATTTGATTTTTTTTTCTCTCCTTGTGTTCACTTGAGGTATGTTCTTGGGACGTGGTTTATGAACTTGTTGTATTATTCAACAGTGCAGGAGGATGTCCCCATGCCCACTCTAATGCTAAGCAATGCAGCCGGAGAATGTAATTACATTACAAATATTTTAACATGCACTTGGCAGAACAGAGAATGCTCGTGCATGCACACAAATATATACATATATGCATGCATGCACAAGCATGTATGCACACATTCATATAGACAGTGACAGATTTCATGAGAAGCGAAACACTGAATCTTCACTAGATAGATCAGATCACACACAAACACGCATACACACACACAGCTAAACTCGACCTTAACAAGGGCCCCAGGAGCAGTGGAAGCAAAATAGCCCAATAACATCAAAGATCCATCACCACATTTTACCATAGCAATGAGTTACTTTTCTGCATATGCTTATGTTCAGACCTTGTGGGCAAATCAGCGCATATTGAGACCAAGCAAGCTTGTTTTCCCCTCTGCTATGTTTATCCCAAACAGGTCCATATCAATAAAATGATTATACTTGGATAAAGGATGCATTGACTGACACCAACTTCCCATCGACTAACTTCCATAAAAAAATGCCAAACATGTTTAGTAATCAGTGGAGATGAATGAGCAAATGATTACTGTAGAACTTCAATCAATTGCAGGTAACAGAATGCACACAGAGTTCACTCAGAGCGGGTGAGGAGGGAAGGAGGGAGGTCTACGCCCGTGTATTGACGTGTATTGACTACCAGGGTCTAAATCAGATCACAGTGAGGTATACTTACCCGCTACCGCTCATAGCCACAGTGATAGAGTCAATTCGAAAGGGAGAGTGGAAGCCGGCTTTCAGTACCACCTCTGGGCACTATGAGTACCTCGTCATGCCGTACGGGTTGATGAATACGCCATCAGTCTTCCAAGCTTTTGTAGACAAGATTTTCAGGGACCTGCATGGGCAGGGTGTAGTGGTGTATATTTATTACATTTTAATATACTCCACTACACGCGCCGAGCATGTGTCCCTGGTGCGCAAAGTGCTTGCCCTCTGTTGGAGCATGACCTGTACGTCAAGGCTGAGAAATTCCTTCCCAGGTGGCGCAGTGGTTAAGGGCGCTGTACTGCAGCGCCAGCTGTGCCACCAGAGACTCTGGGTTCGTGCCCAGGCTCTGTCATAACTGGACGCGACTGTGAGGTCTGTGGGGCGACGCACAATTGGCATAGCGACGTTTGGGTTAGGGAGGGTTATCCCGGTAGGGATATCCTTGTCTCATCGTGCACCAGCGACTCCTGTGGCAGACTGGGCGCAGTGCGCGCTAACCAAGGTTGCCAGCTGCATGGTGTTTCCTCCGACACATTGGTCCGGCTGGCTTCAGGATTGGATGCGCGCTGTGTTAAGAAGCAGTGCGGCTTGGTTGGATTGTATATCGGAGGACGCATGACTTTCAACCTTTTCTCTCCCAAGCCCGTACGGGAGTTGTAGCGATGAGACAAGATAGTAGCTACTAACAATTGGATACCACGAAAATGGGGATTATAAAAATAAAATAAAAAAAGGCTGAGAAATGCCTGTTTTTCCAACTGTCCGTCTCCTTCCTAGGGCATGTTCTGTCACGACCTCCGCCGAAGTTGGTCCCTCTCCTTGTTTGGGCGGTGTTTGGCGGACTCGACTAAATTCTAGCTCCATTGAATTTACACACACACACAAACTCAAAGCATATCAAATAGAAAAATGGCATTGGAGCTCATCTCTGCCCTGAGCAGAGCACCATCAGTGGCCCAGGTCTCTTGACTGCCACCATTTGATATAATACGCTTAATCTTTTGTATCATTACTCTGATTATTACAAAAATAATAACACCAGTAATATGGTTTTATGATGTGCGTATCCTCCAATCTGCTCAGCCCTCCTCAGGTCCTGGCTTCAGATGACTCCAACTGAACTCCCTCCCTCTGCCATCTGGCCTCATTTACTAATCCCTCTCTCCCCCTCAAATCAAATCAAATTGTGTTGGTCATAGTTAGTATATTTAGCAGATGGGTTTGCGGGTATAGCAAAATACAGTACACAAAAGTACACGCAAGTAAAATCAAATTGTGTTGGTCATAGTTAGTATATTTAGCAGATGGGTTTGCAGGTATAGCAAAATACAGTACACAAAAGTACACGCAAGTAAAATAATGGAATTAAGAAATATTAGGACGAGCAATGTCGGAGTCTGGAGTATAAATATATGCAGTACCAGTCAAAAGTTTGGACACATCTACTCATTCAAGGCTATGTCTTTATTTTTTACTATTTTCTACATTGTAGAATAGTAGAGAAGACATCAAAACGATGAAATAGCACATATGGAATCATGTAGTAACCAAAAAAGTGTTCAACAAATCAAAACATATTTTATATTTTAGATTCTTCAAAGTAGCCAGCCTTTGCCTTGATGACAGCTTTGCACACTCTTGGCATTCTCTCAACCAGCTTCAGGAGGTAGTCACCTGGAATGCATTTCAATTAACAGGTGTTCCTTGTTAAAAGTTAATTCGTGGAATTTCTTTCCTTCTTAACACGCTTGATCCAATCAGTTGTGTTGTGACAAGGTAGGGGTGGTATACAGAAGACAGCCCTATTTGGTAAAAGACCAAAAACTGTCTGGAAAATGTCAAGAATTTTTTACATTTCTTCAAGTGCAGTAGCAAAAACCATTAAGTGCTATGATGAAACTGGCTCTCATGAGGACCGCCACAGGAAAGGAATACCCATAGTTACCTCTTCTGAAGAGGATAAGTTCATGAGAGTTAACTGCACCTAGGGCAAAGGCGATCAAGAATTTTCATCAGCTGGTGATTGTCAAGTAAATAACTGTTCGTCTCACGATAATAGCCCGTTAATTAACATAAACACATTTAGCATCTCCTGGCTTCCATGCATAGCCTACAAGCAATATATAATATATATATAAAATAGTCAAATATATCCATGTAACATAGCCTACACCTTCACAATAAATCCATTATTTATTTTAGACAGGTGTAAAAAAGCATGATATGAAGAAAATGTAGTCTATTTCAGAACTAAAGAATTGCACACTCTTGAGTTGTCTTTATGTTAGGTCCTGATGTGGCTATTCCAAATGGCTGTGGTCTACACTAGTTAATTTAGCATACAATATTTGCTTATAATTCCATGGCTTTATTTTACATTATTTTATAGTATGAAGAATACATTTGAACAAAGCTGAATAAAATATAAATATTTCCTCCAAACGAATGGATGGAGTATGCACATGCAGCGATTCTATGTTGAGCGTTTAACAAAGTACTCTGTACTCCTATATGCTTAATTGGGCTATATGTTTTGATTTTTAATACATTGTAAGGCTGCATGATGAGACTAAGGATGATTTGAAAAAAGTTGCTTGAAACGCACGAGCAGGCTGTACACACTCCAATAGCCTCTCATTCACAATTTGACAAGCACTTGATAATGCTTAGAATATCACAGCGGCATCCCCTTTGTGGCCGTAATGCACCCTAAAAAAATCAAGGCCTTTTGCGGCCCTGAGTGCCGCATTGTGCACTTCTCCCTGAGTGTGCTGCATAATCCGAAGTCACGTGATCAGGTCTTTCTCACAGGCTACATACAAGTGAAGACAGACACATCGGGGACACAACTGCACAGGTCCTTATCCAATTCCGAGGTGCGTATTGAAGATATTAAAGGAATGTTGCACATTTACTTTTCGCCAGCTGACAAGATGAGTAGGCCTAACGAACAGCAAAAACACTAGTCTATGTCAATCTACCATCAGTACAAAAGTCGACCTTGTCTATTCTGTGTGAGAAATAAATATTTCAAACATAATCTAGGACAGTTGTGGGATAAGATAGATCCCAAATTAGAACAACCACTAGAATCTGAAACACAACCCAACCAAGCCGCACTGCTTCTTAACACAGTGCGCACCCAACCCGGAAGCCAGGTGTCAGAGGAACCAATGTGGCAGAGGAAACACCGTGCACCTGGCGACCTGGTTAGCATGCACTGCGCCCGGCCCACCACAGGAGTCGCAAGTGCGCGATGAGACAACGCAGACGACGCTAGGCCAATTGTAAGTCGCCCCACGGACCACCCGGTCGCGGCCGGCTGCAACAGAGCCTGGGCGCAAACCCAGAGTCTCTGGTGGCACCCGGTCATTTTAGTTTTGATACAAACCTTATTAAAACATATAGGCCAATGGGCTAGGCCACATGAGGTGTGCGACTATGATTAGAAAAAGTCGCAAAAAAAGGCATTGTTTCTTATGCTATGCATTATTCAAAAGTGATAAAATATCATTCACAAGTGATAGACTAATATTGTCACCCTAATATTGTCACCCATCAGACTATTCTTGATTTAGTCTTGTATTTACATATACTAAATAATATATGCGTGACATTTGTTTAGGCTATAATCCTGTTGTAAATATCAACAAGGTGCTTAATAATAGGAAAGTTGAGAAATAAATATAGTAGGCCTGGACTATAGAAAGCTGATGGGATCCTCGTCTTTGTATTACTGGCCATACCTCTGTTTTCTCCTGCAATTGCATAGCCTATAGAAAGGTTGAGCAATATGAGCTCATGGGCTCTCGTGAAGTGTTTGATTAGATTTTAGATTACATTTGCATTGATTAGTGGGACAATAGAGTGCTGAGTACCAAGCACTTAGCAAGTTTGGTAGGCTACTAATGATAATCAGCAGCATCAGAGCTTGGAGAAGCCTAATCACTGTGACCAAAGGGTCATGTGGAATTTGACTGCCTTCATGACTCGTGACTGCCGTTGTGGCAGTAATACGGTCACCGCAACAACCCTAACTGCACTTTAGATTGCAGCCCAAATAAATGCTTCACATAGTTCAAGTAACAGACACATCTCTAAATCAACTGCTCAGAGGAGACTGTGTTAATCAGGCCTTGGTCAAATTGGTGCAAAGAAACCACTACTAAAGGATGCAATAAGAAGAAGAGACTTGCTTGAGCCAAGAAACACAAGCAATGAACATTAGACCTTTGAAAATCTGTCCTTTCGTCTGATGAGTCCAAATTTGCGATTTTTGGTTTCAGCCGCTGTGTCTTTGTGAGACGCAGAGAAGGTGAATGGATGATCTCCGCATGTGTGGTTCCCGCCGTGAAGCATTGAAGAGGAGGTGTGATGGTGTGGGGGTGCTTTGCTAGTGACACTTTCATTGATTTATTTACAATTCAAGGCACACTTAACCAGGATGGCTACCACAGTATTCTGCAGGGATACGCCATCCCATCTGGTTTGCGCTTAGTGAGACTATCATTTATTTTCATCAGGACAATGACTGTGTAAGGGTGATTTGACCATGAAGGAAAGTGATGGAGTGCTGCATCAGATGACCTGGCCTCCACAATCACCCAACCTCAACCCAATTGAGATGGTTTGGAATGAGTTGGAACGGAGAGTGAAGGAAAAGCAACCAAGTGCTCAGCACGTGTGGGAACTCCTTCAAGACTGTTGAGCTGGTTGAGAGAAATCAAAGAGTGTGCAGAGCATTAATCAAGGTAAAGGGTGGCTACTTTGAAGAATCTCAAATATAAAATATATTTAAATTTGTTTAATGATTTTTTGGTTACTACATGATTCCATATGTGTTATTTCATGATTGTGATGTCTTCACTATTATTCTACAATGTAGAAAATAGTCAAAAATAAAGTAAAACCCTTGAAAGTGTAGGTGTGTCCAAACGTTGGACTGGTGCTGTAAATATATAAACAGTCTATGTGATGGAATGTATAAACATGATGTACAGTATGTGGATATAATATGTAATATATCTGAAGAATACGTAGGATATATGTACAGCAATAGTTGAGTAGGATGGCCTTGACTAGAATATAGTATACAGTATACCTATGAAATGGTTAAAACAGCATGTAAACATGATTAAGGTGACCAGTATTCCATTGTTAAAGTGATCAGTGTCCCATGTCTGTGTACATAGGGCAGAAGACTCTAAGGTGCAGAGTTGAGTAATGGGTTGGTAGCCGGCTAGTGACAGTGACTAAGTTCAGGGCAGCGTACTGCGTGGAGGCTGGCTAGTGATAGAAATTTAACAGTCTGTTGGCTATGAGATAAAACCTATTTTTCTGTCTCAAGTTCACAGCTTTGATGCACCTGTACTGACCTCGCCTTCTGGATGATAGCGGGGTGAACAGGCTGTGGCTCAGGTGCCTGAGGTCCTTGATGATCTTCTTGGCCTTCCTGTGACACCGGATGCTTTAGATGTCCTGGAGGGCTGGCAGTGTGCCCCCGGTGATGTGTTGGGCAGACCGCACTACACTCTAGAGAGCCCTGTGGCTGGGGGCGGTACTGTTGCTGTACCAAGAGGTGATACAGCTTGACAGGGTGCACTTAGTGGTGCGTCTGTAGTTTCAGACTCCTGAGGTCGATGAGGCGCTGTTGCACCTTCTTCACCGTGCTGATGTTGTGGGTGGACCATTTCCAGATGGTCAGTTATGTGTACGCTGAGGATCTTGAAGCTTTTCACCTTCTCCACTGTGGACCCATCGATGTGGATGGGGGCATGCTCTCTCTGCTGTGTCCTGAAGTCCAAAATCAGCTCCTTCCTTTGTTTTGTTGATTTTGAGGGAGAGGTTATTTCCCTGGCAACACTCTGCCAGGGCCCTCACCTCCTCCCTGAAGGCTGTCTGGTCATTGTTGGTAATCTGGCCTACCACCGTTGTGTCGTCTGCAAACGTCTGCAAACAAGGAGTACAGGAAGCATGTACACTGGTGAGGGCCCTGTATTGAGGATCAGCGTAGAGGAAGTGTTGTTTCCTACCTTCACCAACTTGGGGCGACCCGTCAGGAAGTCCAGGATCCAGTTTCACAGGGCGGGGTTGAGATCCAGGGCCTCAAGCTTAATGATGAGCTTGGATGGTACTATGGTGTTGAACGCTGAGCTGTAGTCAAAGAACAGCATTCTTACATAGGTATTCCTCTTGTCCAGATGGGATAAGGCAGTGGTGATTGCATCATCTTTAGAACTATTGGGGCGGTATGCAAATTGCAGTGTGTCTAGGCTGTCAGGTAAGGTGGAGGTGATATGATCCTTAACTAGCCTCTCAAAGCACTTCATTATGACAGAAGTGAGTGCTACGAGGCGATAGTCATTTAGGTCAGTTACCTTTGCTTTCTTGGGTACAGGAACAACGGTGGACATCTTGAAGCAAGTGGGGACAGCAGACAGAGATAGGTAGAGATTGAATATGTCCCTTTACACTCCTGCTAGCTGGTCTGCACATGCTCTGAGGACGCATCTAGGGATGCCGGCAGCCTTGCTGGGGTTAACTCACTTACTCACGTCGGCCACGGAGAACGAGAGCTCACAGTCTTTGGGAGCAGCCCATGTCGGTGGCACTGAGTTATCCTCAAAGCGGGCGAAGGTGTTTACCTTGTCCGTGAGCATGATATCAGTGGTCAGATCAGCGTTGAAAGACCTTAGCACGGGTACTTCCTGTTTGAGGAAGAAGGAGCAGAATGGAGTCGTGATCTGATTTGCCGAAGGGAGGGCGGGGGAGGGCCTTGTAGCCATCCCGGAAGGGAGAGTAAGAATGGCTGAGAGTTTTTGAAGTGCGAGTACTACAGCCAATGTGTTGATAGATCTTCGATAGTGTTTTCTTCAGATTTGTTTGTTAAAGTCCCCAACTACAACAAATGCGGCCTCAGGATATGCGGTTTCCAGTCCAGTGTATTTCCTTGAGAGCAGTCGTGGTATTGGCTTGAGGGGGACTATACACAGCTGTGACGATGTATATAGAGAACTGTCTCCGGAGGTAATACAATGCCGCCCGGTTTGCTACAATGCCGCCACGTTCCATAATTGGCTTTGTAATTTGTTTATTTGTTTCGGTGTCTTGAGTGTTTGTTTTCGAGGTGTGTTTCTGTGTGGCCGTGTGTATGTCTGTGCGCCACAATGAAGGTGTTCGTGTGTGTGTCAGTCTGTGTGTGTCACACTGATTACTTTTCCTTTGATCAAATAAGGCTACTGAGTTACTGGATTACCATAATGAGTGGATGGGTGGAGTATGAATGCATTTATAGGCCTCACCGAGTTACAATGCATTGCGTATTTCCACATATTGTTTCAAATGACAATATGACATGATGGTGTATTCTATCCAAACTCTAGTTTAACATAAACAGGGTCCTTCCTCTTTTTTTACACACAGTAGCTTTAATATGAAGATGTTTTCCAAAGATCGGGCTTCTATTCAAGACGGAAATTTACTAACTTCGGCAAAGAAACAATTGATCTGCGACAATGGGACTTTAATGAGCTTATCACTGAGAGAGAGTTCTGAAATAACCATACCCGCCATGGATGGCAAGCCATGGATAAAATGGCTTCCTTAACAGGCAGGGAGTATGCTGCGTCACAGACGTCACAAGTGAGTTAATATCGCTAATGTTGGACGGGAGTGGAAGCTCCCGTCCAACATTATTGAAAGGTGGAACAATGTGTGTTCCCGTGCTGTTTTGGATGCCGGGCTGGAAGTGCATTGAGCATCCAGAATTAACAGGAAACCATCCCAGAATGTATAGGGGGGGAAATTGTGTCTTGTTTGCAAGGTGACAGTGGATAGAATGAAACATTATTTGAACAAAAAGCATTCTCTTCAAATGATGCAGTGACTATAGTCCCACTGGACTGTTCCTGCAATATTTCTAGAGATAGCTTTCTGTTAACATAAAATATGTATACTGTTGCATTATTTCTTACCTAGCAGAAACCCATCTATGAATCAAAAGTTAAGTTGATCAGGTGTGGAACTCCAGTGACTAGTGTCTGCTTGGAGTTGGAAGTCCCTGAAGGACGCACACACAGGCGCACCGTAGCAGACACGTCGATTTCCTTTTATTCATGCTGTCGCAGGGGAGCATGGCCTAGCCTTCAAGGCAAAGGTTTACAAAGCCAAAGAACAGCACAGAGGAAAGGAGGGATACCCAAGAGTGTTTTGCACATTTGAGTGGAGAGAAGTGCAGATTGGCTCTGTTCAGACATTTAAATATAGTGTGACATTTAATGTACAGTGTGAGTGTGTACAGGTGGGGTCCGGAAATTATTGTATCCTTTGATCAAAAAATACCATTCCTTAGACCATTCCTCCATACAGAATATTTCCAGATCCTTGATATTCGTCTGAGCTTATGGACTGCCCACTTCAAGTCCGAAGACTGAAATGGCCATTGCAAAATGTTGATTTTGTGGTCAAACAACAATTTCTTTGTAGATTTTGATTAGTGCTTGGGGTTATTGTTTTGCTGGAAGATCCACTTACGTCCAAGTTTCAAACTCCTGGCAGAGGCAATTTCCATTCCAAACACAGTACAACGTTGATTATGAGGAAGAACAAGTGCTACTGTCAAATCTTAAAAGAGTTCACTCTTCCCGAGACCTTTTTGAACTTTACTATGTGTCTCCGCACAATTTCCTGAATGTAAGATCCTCTTTTCCTTTGAATTGCCACAGAGCAGCAATACTGCAATCATCTCTCCTTCAAACGCAGCCTCCGATTTACGGTTGTCTGTGACCTATTTTTCTGACTGTCCCCAAAGAATGATTCACAGCGTGAGCTCTGTCTCTCCGTGTCCCATGAATTTTTCCTCACATGCAATTTATATGCCATCATATATATTTGACTTGGCTTTGGATGCTTCTGCTTGAAAGTGAGGCCATATGGCTATCCATCGAGGAGCCTTTGACCGTGATCTGTTGAAGAACCTCTGAGGCCAAATACTAGAGAGTCCCTAGGCCCAGAGGAAATGGACAAGGCAGGACGTTTTGTGCACTGTTGAATGGCTTTGAATGGGCAGGCGCCATTAAAGAGCTGTTATTGCCTGAATGGGGACTGTGACCCTCAATGTGCTATCATTCCCTTTAAGCCAAGGGGGAAACTGAGGTGCTCAGGTTCAGACGGACCTGTCCTTGCATGGACCTTCCCTCGCATGGCCCATTTGGCCATACTCACTTTGGCCATAGGTGCGAATCCAGTATGCCCTGGCCTGCCATTTTGGGTACAGTTCCTTTTACCGTGGCAAATCCCACTGCCAATTGAGTTGGCACATATTTAGGTGCCCCAGTCAGATAGAGGGATAGGGTTGGCAGCCCTGGGAGATGAGGAGCATGGGGAAGCTGAGGGCCTATTCAATCAATGTATGGAAACCACTTCAAAGGGAGACAGCAAATGGAGAAAATCCAATGTATTGTAAAGTTTAGACAGGGCTGGCAGAGGTCACGGTTCTAATGTGGCCACTAGGAATCCTAGATCTTCTCCAAGGAGTACCTAATGTAATGCTTTCCTATGGATTCTGGATTATAATATGATTTAGTTCCATATTTCATAGTTCCAATGACTTTTTATTGTACATTTGGGATGTGGCTAATGTGCTCACTGCATAAGGTGTGGTTCTTTGTACAAGTGTCAGATTTTCTTTTACTAAATGGTCCCAATGGACACCTACAGATTGAGAATGAGCAGCTGTACTGTGAAACACTTTCTATATATAAACATACTAGGCCTGAGCATACTAGAAATAAATATAATGGATAAATGGCATATACCCCCCAAATCTTTTTATTTGATTTTCTAAATACAAATCCAGTTGTGCAAGGCCCAAATTATGGCCCAAGGCTTGATACTATTGCTACTCTACTGCAAGCTGATAACTGAACTAAGCACAATTGACAGGGATGGTAATTGCATGGACAAAGATACAATATCAAGATCTCGTGCAGAGAGAATCCATATACACTTATTTTCCATGGCTTTGTTGTTATGAGGAGAGAATAATATGAGTTTGAATGGAGTTGTGTGTTACAGTTAATTCGTATTAGTGCCTGCAGCTGTAGTAAGCAGTGTGGCAGAGTTGGCAGATAAGATAAGCACCAGCACATTACCCTCAAGTTTATCTTCTGTCCACGGGGGTTTGCAAAACATCACCTCAACCTCTCACTAAAACATCAAATATTGTCTGCAAAAATGGAGAGAGTGCCTATCAGTATATTCCACTTGACTATGATTAATTGAGTGCTGTATTGCTTTTCTGTTCAAATATTTTTTCTTTATGGTGCTCCTCAGTATGTTTTTTCTATCTACCAATATTTCAATGTGCAATACTGCATTATAAAGACACATAAACTAATTAGCTCATTGCCCAGCAAATGCGTTATAATACAAGATTGAGAAAAGAAGGAAGAAGAACACTGGAATTTCTTTCTTCCGTCTTTTGTTTCACAGTTTTAATTTCACACTGGATTGTCCTATTCTTTGTGGTATAAGTACAGTTAGCTTATTCTTTCTAAAGCCTGGCTTACACAATTGACTCGAGCAATATGAGCAAAGCCCAAACACAATGCACTCTATGCCATTGGCCACAATCACAGCTGTTTGTGGAGGCTTTGCTCACTAAATGCTTGCCCTTGCCAAATTGCTGTGACTACAGTGCTTTGTGCCAGCTTTGGAAGGCGAAGCCACTAAACACAAAAACGGACTCCTCACAATTCTAATCTCTCACTTTGAATGCTTCAACAACGGACTGACATGACACCAATGCGGGTTTCCATGGGGTTTTGTATTTAAGAGATCAGTGATGGGCATAAGCTGTGCCAATAAAACTACAGCTGAAAAGCTTTAGGGTGAGTATCGAGTGATGGAGAGAAAAGTAGGAGGGGTGAATCAATTTCCGGAACACTGTAGAGCTTTTTAATTCAGGCTTTTCTGAGGTTTTCTATGAAAGAGCCTCCTGCTTAGGCTCGTCACTTGAAGCCCCCCCCTCTCTCTCTTTGGACAGGATTTTGACAGTGACACCTCTTGGCAGGCCCAGTAAACCAGGGCTAAACCCAAACTGGCACTGGGGCTAAATAGTCGTTTCACTTGACCCGGTCACAGAAGTTCTGTCCAACTTCGATTTCTGTGGCAAAACACCGTGACTCACTTTGAGAAGTGGAACGTTGGCCGTCTCGTGCTATATTGGTAGCGTTGAATCATAACCTCATAATAACAACAGCTAGATTCCTGTTTAGATGTTACAAGCATTCAGTCAGAAGATATTGCATCGCGGTATGATACAGAGAATGTTTGGTAAGAATGCCTTGCCATGAATCAAGGAAATCTGTCCTCGAAGGCAATGTTCAGTCAAAAAGAAATGCACCATCAATCATGAGGCTACTTTAAAGATTATGGTATTTTGGTAAATAGCCACAAGCTATCCACAGATATTGTACTCGATGGACTCTTATTCTGGTGTATTTTACACGTTTTACAGATTGAAATATATATATACAGTGCCTTGCGAAAGTATTCGGCCCCCTTGAACTTTGCAACCTTTTGCCACATTTCAGGCTTCAAACATAAAGATATAAAACTGTATTTTTTTGTGAAGAATCAACAACAAGTGGGACACAATCATGAAGTGGAACGACATTTATTGGATATTTCAAACTTTTTTAACAAATCAAAAACTGAAAAATTGGGCGTGCAAAATTATTCAGCCCCCTTAAGTCAATACTTTGTAGCGCCACCTTTTGCTGCGATTACAGCTGTAAGTCGCTTGGGGTATGTCTCTATCAGTTTTGCACATCGAGAGACTGACATTTTTTCCCATTCCACCTTGCAAAACAGCTCGAGCTCAGTGAGGTTGGATGGAGAGCATTTGTGAACAGCAGTTTTCAGTTCTTTCCACAGATTCTCGATTGGATTCAGGTCTGGACTTTGACTTGGCCATTCTAACACCTGGATATGTTTATTTTTGAACCATTCCATTGTAGATTTTGCTTTATGTTTTGGATCATTGTCTTGTTGGAAGACAAATCTCCATCCCAGTCTCAGGTCTTTTGAAGACTCCATCAGGTTTTCTTCCAGAATGGTCCTGTATTTGGCTCCATCCATCTTCCCATCAATTTTAACCATCTTCCCTGTCCCTGCTGAAGAAAAGCAGGCCCAAACCATGATGCTGCCACCACCATGATTGACAGTGGGTAGGTGTGTTCAGGGTGATGAGCTGTGTTGCTTTTACGCCAAACTTAACGTTTTGCATTGTTGCCAAAAAGTTAAATTTTGGTTTCATCTGACCAGAGCACCTTCTTCCACATGTTTGGTGTGTCTCCCAGGTGGCTTGTGGCAAACTTTAAAAGACACTTTTATGGATATCTTTAAGAAATGGCTTTCTTCTTGCCACTCTTCCATAAAGGCCAGATTTGTGCAATATACGACTGATTGTTGTCCTATGGACAGAGTCTCCCACCTCAGCTGTAGATCTCTGCAGTTCATCCAGAGTGATCATGGGCCTCTTGGCTGCATGTCTGATCAGTCTTTTCCTTGTATGAGCTGAATGTTTAGAGGGACGGCCAGGTCTTGGTAGATTTGCAGTGGTCTGATACTCCTTCCATTTCAATATTATCGCTTGCACAGTGCTCCTTGGGATGTTTAAAGCTTGGGAAATCTTTTTGTTTCCAAATCCGGCTTTAAACTTCTTCACAGCAGTATCTCGGACCTGCCTGGTGTGTTCCTTGTTCTTCATGATGCTCTCTGCGCTTTTAACGGACCTCTGAGACTATCACAGTGCAGGGGCATTTATACGGAGACTTGATTACACACAGGTGGATTGTATTTATCATCATTAGTCATTTAGGTCAACATTGGATCATTCAGAGATCCTCACTGAACTTCTGGAGAGAGTTTGCTGCACTGAAAGTAAAGGGGCTGAATAATTTTGCACGCCCAATTTTTCAGTTTTTGATTTGTTAAAAAAGTTTGAAATATCCAATAAATGTCGTTCCACTTCATGATTGTGTCCCACTTGTTGTTGATTCTTCAAAAAATATACAGTTTTATATCTTTATGTTTGAAGCCTGACATGTGGCAAAAGGTTGCAAAGTTCAAGGGGGCCGAATACTTTCGCAAGGCACTGTATATATATATATATATATATATATATTTAACCTTTATTTAACTAGGCAAGTCAGTTAAGAACACATTTTTATTTACAATGACGGCCTACTTACAGATGCAATGTATCACATACTTATGTTGTGATTGAAGTTTACTGAAATGTTTTCCAAATATGCACTACTAGAACTTGTAGAATGACTCACTACCATGTAACTAAAAGTTAGATTTTCCGCAAAAAGTTTTCAGATTTTGCTCTGTTATTTTCTGGACACATTTAATTTACAATGTGATTTGTTGTTCTTGAACACAGATACCAGTCGCTATCGATTGACGGTCAAGGAGAAGCAATCAATAGCAATGCATAAGACGATTAATTGTTGTGGTCGCTCCAGAGAAAAATTACAATTATTCAATCAGAGACAATGTAAACAAACACTCAAAACCCCACTTAGTAACTGCCAATAAACCTGGTTCTACCACAGGTCCCAAACATAAATAACCCTTGAACATCGGCACTCTCTAAGGGAGACAGACCTCTTGGTTAACCTTAACCCCTCTGATCTGTTTTGCCCGCCTGGAAGTATTTCACCCAAACCAATCCATTGATCCTTCAAAAATGTGAGTCCACCAACCCACACGTTAAGTTCTGGAATCTATATGTATAATGGATGAAGGATTTTTCCAATACATTAAACTTTTTAATAACATGCTTCTGGCAAATGTCCAGGCAAAAAAAAACAGAGGATTACATCAGCCAGCAAGCATAGACCACCATCAATCCAAGAAGCGGTAGATGCAAGGTCATAGTTATTAGAATTCCGCCTCCTTCAAGGTTCCCTCAGGAGAAGGCTATGCCTCATACTGTAGGTTAAAGAACCAACATACCTCAGCATCAACAAACAAAGGCCCCTTTTCTCAGTAGTCTTCACCTCTTGAGGGGTGAAGGAGGGGGAGGAGAAGAAGAATTGTAAATGTCTAGGGAGCAGTGCTCAGTCATATTGGGTAATTCATTAAAATGCGGCAGCCAAGTGTCATTTGAAATATATGGCTATAATTGTATACATTTCCAGGTGAGGGCCAGGGGTTGACCTCATTTAGAAAAGGGGTCTTGAGGGAAAGCACTGATCTACGGCAAATAGAAAATGTAAGGTGTCCAGCGATATTGATTCAGGTTGACATGTAATAACATGGCTTGCCTTAGGGATGAAGACATGAGGCAGAGCGCTGTGCTATCAGCCGTTGAATGACCATAATTACCATTGCCTCGCCAAAACGGTAAACAGGCAATTCCGGTGGCTGTGGTCCCACCAAAATATGTTCCTCATCATCTCTAAACTCTGAAATGCTACTGGAAATATATTCTGCACAAAATTGAAAAAGTTGGGATATTAACAAGTACATTCCGTTAAACGCTGAGTAGTACTGTGGAAGTTTGTTTTGTAGGATTTCTCCCTATTATCATATTAGCATATGATTTCCCAACTGCGAGGTACACAGCCACTAAAACCCACTTCCTAACTTTTTTTCTGTCACTTGAGACACTACAGCTGAATATGGCAGCTTTTTTTAACTACCAGATTATCGGTGACAGTGCACAGCCATCCTGGCTCCACTGTCAAAACCAAAATATTTACTAATGAATCCCAAAACAGAGGCATACTAGAGCACAGCCTCATGTTTTCAACTTTTGTTGGTGATTTGTTCCATGAATAGTAGTCACAAACTCATATGGTGTTGTATATGATTGCCATGATCCCTCAAGACAGATCAGCATCATGTAGGTTTTATAATCCCTCAACCACAGTGTTGCCATACACTTCAATAATGTGCATAAAAGAATGTGGTTGTTTTTTCCTCCAATATACAGTATGTTTTTGTTAACCAAGAAAGTGAAGAAAAAGAACTGTGTTCACTTTCAGGTACAAATACACCCTGTGTGGCTCCAGAACACAAATTGCACTTCAAGGAGAGACAATTATGAAACAGGAGGGAATCAGTGATACATCTGAAGCGTTGAGAACGATTTTAATTAAAGGCACAAAGGGGAAAGTGTTCAGGAGGGATGAAAGGTCGGCCCTGAATTCAGTTGACCATGGAGAAAGGGAAGAAAAAGAAAAAAAGTCTCTGCACAATACAAATGGAGATGGGTATCCTTGTGTGTTCTCTAATGGTTGCACAATACAAATGGAGATGGGTATCCTTGTGTGTTCTCTAATGGTTGCACAATACAAATGGAGATGGGTATCCTTGTGTGTTCTCTAATGGTTGCACAATGGGCTGCGTGTCAGGTAGATGTGTGTGTGTGAGGGTGGGCACTGTGGTTGGGACCATAGAGGTCATGCTAAAGACAACAAACAATGTACTTTGAGTTTAAAGCTGGCCATTCCTTTTGTGTGTTATTCCCCCACACGGACCATGGTAAATTAAGCGTATTTCATCCCCCTGAAAAGATAGAACAAATATTACAACAGATATTATGGCTGAACTCTAATGTGCTGGTTAATAAAAGACCTGTATTTATGGGAAAGATGTTTGAAAAGGGTATTTTGTTTTTAAATTATATTGTAAATTGGAATGGTAGAGATACATCTTTCATGGAGTTATCAGAATTGTACGGGTGTCACACCCTGACCATAGTTTGCTTGGTATGTTTCTATGTTTTGTTTGGTCAGGGTGTGATCTGAGTGGGCATTCTATGTTGGATGTCTAGTTTGTCTGTTTCTGTGTTTGGGCCTGATATGGTTCTCAATCAGAGGCAGGTGATAGTCATTGTCTCTGATTGGGAACCATATTTAGGTAGCCTGTTTTGTGTTGGGTTTTGGGGGTGGTTGTTTCCTGTCTTTGTGTTTGTTGCACAAGATAGGGCTGTTTTGGTTTTGCCACGTTTATTGTTTTGTAATATGTTCATGTTGAGTTTTCTTATTAAAAAACATGAACTATAACCACGCTGCATTTTGGTCCGCCTCTCCTCCCAGGAGGAAAGCCGTTACAGAACCACCCACCGAGTTAGGACCAAGCAGCGTGGTAACGGGCAGCAGAAACAGCGGCCGAAGAATCAAGACTCTTGGACATGGGAGGAAATCCTCGACGGGAGAGGACCCTGGGGCAAAGCCAGGGGAGTGTAGCCGCCCCAAGGTGCAGCAGGAGAAGCGGCAGCGGGAGCAGTGCAAGGAGGAATGGACATGGGAGGATGAATTGGACGGTAAAGGACCCTGGGCACAGCCAGGAGATTATCGCCGCCCCAAAGAAGAGCTGGAGGCAGCGATGGCGGAGAGACGCTGGTATGAGGAGGCAGCACGGCGGCGTGGATGGAAGCCCGAGAGTCAGCCTCCAAAAATTATTGGGGGGGGCACACAGGGAGTATGGCGAAGCCAGGTAGGAGATCTGCACCAACTTCCTGTGCTTACCGGGGGGCGAGAGAGACCGGGCAGGCAACGTGTTACGCTGTAGAGCGCACGGTGTCCCCAGTGCGGGTGCATAGCCCAGTGCGGTACATACCAGCTCCTCGTATCGGCCAGGCTAGAGTGGGCATCGAGCCAGATGCCATGAAGCCGGCTCTGCGCATCTGGTCTCCAGTGCGTCTCCTTGGGCCGGCGTACATGGCACCAGCCTTACGCATGGTGTCCCCGGTTTGCCTGCACAGCCCAGTGCGGGTTATTCCACCTTGCCGCACTGGCAGGGTTACCGGGAGCATTCAACCAGGTAAGGTTGGGCAGGCTCGGTGCTCAAGAGCTCCAGTGCGCCTGCACGGTCCGGTCTATCCAGTACCACCTCCACGCATCAGCCCTCCAGTGACAGCTCCCCGCACTCGCCCTGAGGTGCGTGTCCTCGGCTCTCCCACCTTTTCGGCGCTGCCAGAGCTTCCGACCCTCAGTCCAGAGGCGCCAGAGCTCCTCTGTCCTCCTCTGTCCAGAGCAGGAGAAGGTAGGGAACTGGTCGGTCTGCCCAAGATCAAACTGGCAGAGGAATCAAAATAGCATAAATAGGAAAGCATACCAGTTTCATTTGAGTACCATGATGATCACAGCTGTGCCATACAGATTGCAAAATAGTTGGGAAGAGATTTTTGATGTACCGATTCCGTGGTACACGGTGAATGAGTTGATATGTAAAACGACACAAAATTCAATACTTCGTGCTTTTCAGCTAAAATTATTATATAGAATTCCTGCCACCAACAAAATGTTGAATATTTGGGGCGTACAACCATCGAAGCTCTGCAGATTTTGTTGTGAGGATACAGAATCAATAGACCATTTATTTTGGTATTGCCCTCAGGTAGTCTGTTTCTGGTCTCAGCTTCAGGAATGGCTGAAAATAATTTTTATCTTCAACTCACAATCTGTGGATTCTATTCGATTAGATAGATTGAAATTGTATGTTAAACATCACAGGATATTTGAAAGATATACGGTGCTTAGAAACCCGAAGAGGGTGTCCAGCAGAGATAGGTGGGATGGGCTGAGGGAAGCTGAGTGTTGGGATGTAAAATTGGAAACAAGTGGGAGTGGAGAGGCAGCTCTTGGGGAACTGTGGGGGGGATCTTTGAGGGCTGGTGCCCTGGCGGTTGGGAGCTTGGGCTAGTGGATCGCTGGTTCTTGTCCCCTTTTTTGACCTTGTGGGAGATCTGTCGACATGCCCTTGAGCAGGGCGTTGACCCTGGTTGCTTATGTGTGTCGCTCTGGATGTGAGTCTGTTAGATGACTAATGTAATGTAGTTGTTGAGCGGCTTCACTACAAGTATGTTGTATGTTTTAAATATTCAATATTTTTTAAATTAAAATTAAGCATATTGTATTGACGATCACAGTCTAGTTCCATGTGCTTTCAGACATGCATTTCAAGAGGCAGCAGGGGCGGCAGGGTAGCCTAGTGGTTAGAGCATTGGACTAGCGAGTTCAAACCCCCGAGCTGACAAGGTACAAATCTGTCGTTTTGCCCCTGAACAGGCAGTTAACCCACTGTTCCCAGGTCGTCATTGAAAATAAGAATTTGTTCTTAACTGACTTGCCTGGTTAAATAAAGGTAAAAAAAAATAAAAGGCTTCATGGACATAGTGCCCCACAAAAGGGTGACGGCCATCTTATTTTGTCGATTTAGAATGAATTGGCTCAATGAAACCCATTCTCTGTTCTCAGCTCCAATGTTACTTTACTGCATGTGCGAGGTGATGTTTCAGTGTTGTCTGAGGTACATGCAGTATAGGAGCAAAACCAGTAGCCTTGTACTACTGTGTTACTTAGCAACAGGCTTACTAAAAGATTCATCTTTGTTATTGACCTGCATGCCATGTGGCGACTGTCTGAAAGACCCAATGAAACGATCTCATTAGAGGAACGATCGTTGGACCTGACATCTATAAACTCACGACACTGCAGGAGAAACCTTTGTCAAAAACGTCTGGGTGCTTCCTAGTGACACCGATATATTTGCGCTGAGAGGTTACGCCAAATGACACTGAACCTAGTTATTTTCCCATCATAAGAAACAACACTGTCTGCCTGCTGCCTGTAGGATCCTTTCTGAGGGAGCATGTTCTCTGCCAGTGGTGGAAGATACAGACTTATCAGTGGTGGGCCGTCAGGGCCAGCAAGGCCTTCTCTGCTGGCCTAAACATCATCAGAATATAATTTTTTTTAAAGTATATTTTCCCACAAATATGTATTAAATTATTCCCCCGAGTAAGAGTTACACTCTTCATTTCATAGCGTTCCTCTTGGTTGCACTGCTTCCAGCCCCAGGTTGAGATTTGGAGGGCTGGTCTTTATGTTAGATATTTTATCCAATCATATTCAGCCATCATGTGTTGCCAGGGGTCTAAAATCTGCCCTCAGGCCTTCAGAATCAACAGTGCGGGCGCTTGTAGCTTAAAGTGAAAGGAAATTAAAATTTAGTGTCAACCAATCAGCTTTAGAGTTGGCTATTGTACGTCTGCTGGCTGGCTCCAGTGTTACACAGGAGCCAGCTAGCAGGCGTAGTGCCTGCACGTCTTTTGATTGGATTACCAATATTGAGAGGCAGGTCCTATATGGGCAGGTCTCAGAACTAGGAAACTGAAATTGATCAACGAATTAATTAATTTGCGTACTACTAAGCTGTTTTTTCAACCCACAATGGCGGAAGGAGAAGATATCGATTTGGTCGAGGATATAATTATAACACCATTCTCAAGACAAACTTTTCAAGAAAAGTTAGACATTGTCAGGAGAGGTAGACGCCGACGCTACAAAGACAGGCTCCGAGAAGCACTGCAAACTGTACTGCTTGGAATGCCTATTATTTGCAAGTGATCGATTTGGTGTTTGGAGCCACACTGGCTTTGTAAACCTGAGTTGTCTAACCAAGGCAGCAACGAGACACCAAAGTACGGCTGGGCACTTACAAACAATGGTGCTTTTAAAAACTTTTGGGGACACCCGAGTGGATCTACAGCTCAACGAACAAGCGCGCAGGGCAACGAAGCTGCACAATGAAAAGGTTTTGTACTCTTCCCCTGCAATTCTCTGAATAAAAATGTCAATTTCAAGGTGACGCAACGCCTGGTTATACTGCGTTTCTGTCTAAATGTATAGTGTCTAGAGCCATGGCATCATAATGATGGTAATAAGAGGTGGATTCATTCGGGTGGGACTGTGTAGGACTTCACTGAAGGCCCAGGCCCCAGAACCACGGCACGCTACTGAGATTTATAGTTACTGTTGTGTACCCTATGTTTGACTCCGAGCAACAGGCCTGAAAGGTTTGCTTTGGTGTCTCAGCAAGTGTTTTCTTATCAGATGTAAATGACTCGAAGCAGCATGGGGGATCTTTCATCACCGCCTTATTCATTTGTTTCCCAGGAGCATGCCATTACAAGTATCATATTGTAATCTTGATGCATCCTCTCACTACCAAGGCCCGTTGATTGAGACTGAGAGGTGCCAAAATCTTTTGAGGGAACGAGCTGCTTTTCAGCCGCAGAGGGCCAATGATGAATAATGATGTTGTTCACAGACCCAAGACATTAGCTGACAGCTAAATAATCAGAGGTGATTGAAGAGCAAAAGAAAATTAGAGAAAAAGAGAGAGATGAAATATAATTTGAGCCATAGAATTACAATGCTTATTTCAATTTCATGTGGTATCATACTGTCTTCATTTGAAACAGTCCCAGCAATTGTCATGCTGCACAGTAACCCAGCAGACCCCACACAATGCATATTAACACCAGTTTCAAAAGGAATGACAGAGTAGGAAATGTGTGGAGGTGTCTTTCATCTGTTAGGACTCGTTGAAAGTTCACAAAAGGTAGTCTGGCTGTATATTATACAATAGGCCCGGGTTGTGTCCTCTGACATTTAAACTTGATCTCACAGCAAATACTCACATTTCCCGAAATCTAACAGGCTCCAGCAGCCATATTTTTTTTAATCGTAAAATGTCCAATTTACAGTACATGCAGGCTCGACAGGTTAAGTTGAGGAAGGCTATGGAGTGGGCGAGTAGTTAGGGTTGTTGGGAGTTTGGGTAAGGTTAGGTGTAGGCACGCAAGCAAATGGTTAAAGGAAAAGTTAAATTATAATTTGTATTTACTAAATTATAAATCTGTTTCCTTACAATGTTTCCTTGTCCTGTATGACAGCAACCCATGCCTTGGTTAAGTTTCCCTGGCACTGTTTCCAAATTCTAACATTTAAGAATGTTTGGCAAAAGTCAATTCATGATACAGATATAATTTTTCATGAATCATGTTAAAATCATCTATTAGTGAATTTGTTGAGCTTCACAATACATTTTAGGTACACGCGGACTGGGCTCTAAATTGCGACCATTTTTGTTGTATATGCGCCTAAATATTTTTCTGTGAGAGCTGGAATGTAATAATTGTTGTAATGATTAGGCTTCGCTGTACCACTGTTTCCGTGTGGCTTAGAGAAAAAAGTGAACGTCATGATTGCCGTGGTTACACCATTACTAAAGACAAAACTGCTTGTTTCTAGCCTAAACTGTACCTATATTACCATCACTACGTTTTTTTCCTTCAATCATGCTTTGGTGGACAAATTTTACATTCATAAACCATGTCAAGGGGCTTTCTAAAACTAATCGTGGGCCATTAACCATTTGTTAACACCTTGTTCAGTCATGTTACCTCATTAGCTAGCTAGCTAACAATCTTGTAATTTACCATTATATCCATTGATTGATATAATTCTTAATAATAACCCTTATAAATATTTGTCTAGTGGAGTATTTGCATATGATCTCAGTGGTCATTGTCGCATAGTATGCATAGAGATACGAAACAGCAAAATACAAATCTGTCAAAGTTCGGAGATCGACGTCATCGGATTTCTAGTCACCACCAATCCATGTTTCATTTTTGGTTTGTTTTGTCTTCATTATACACACCTGGTTTTCATTCCAATATCATTGTTCCCTATTTAACCCTCTGGTTTCCCCCTTGGTTTTGTGCATTGGTTTGTTATTGTCAAATTGTCTTGTTTTGTGACCTGGATTATTTGTCTCCTTTATGGAATATTGTTTTTGGGTAAAGTAACGTTTATTACTCATCTCTGTGTCCTCGTCTCTGTGCGCCTGACTCCGCCTTACCCTCATCACCTAGACATTTTGACAAAATCCTTATTTAATTAAGAAGATAACTTAAAAAAATGTTTCTCCTCGTGTTTTTACATGACATTTGCTACTCTGATTTAGCCACTATCTCCTGTATTCACGACCCTGAGATGGCTCTGGAAAAATTCTCCTCCATATCTAATTCTCTGGCATTTAAACACGCCTCTTTTAAACAATTCAGAGTCAAAGATAGATCTAACCCTTGGTTTTCTTCAGAGCTATCTGAGCTCATTCAGATGAGAAAGCAGGTCTGAACAAGGAAAACTGACTGTAGTGGACTGGCAATCTTTCAGAAAATTCTGAAACAGATGAACTATCTCTAAATATTGGAAAACAGTATATGCACTGCATCATACAAATTTCTCTTCTTCCCTGTTTTGACCCTTGCCTGTTTCTCGACTCTGTACCCGCCTGCCTGACCATTCTACCTGCCTTGCCCACGAGCCTGTCTGCCACTCCGTACCTTCTGGACTCTGATCTGGTTTTGACCTTTTGTCTGTCCACGACCATTCTCCTGCCTTTTCTTTTTTTTGGATTAATAAACATTGTAAGATTCCAACCATCTGCATCTTGTGTCTGCATCTGGGTCTCGCCTAGTGTCATGATAGAAAGCAGATTATTCAGTCGGCGTTCCTATCGGTTTTAGATAATGGCGACATCATCTATATGAATGCAGTTGCCGCTTCATTTAAGCCATTAAGCAATTTAGAGTCCTGCTTTCAGATGATTTGGACATATTGACACCATGACTTGAATGGGATTTGTGCCACAAATGCTAAAACATTATCATTTGGAAACAGTGCCAAGGAAGTGAAACCAAAGCATGGATTGCTGTCATACATTGTCCATTGAGTGTAAGGAAACCAATGTGTCATTTTGTAATTTGGGTGATCTATCACTTTAAGGTGAAAGGTTTGCCAAAAGCAAAAACATAGGTTATTCCAGAAAGCAGGATAATTAAGTTAGCCAGCTAACTTTGATAAACATCCACATATGACTGGATTTTCTGGTTGATTTAGGAATGCCACATTTGTATATTGGTTGTTGTTGAGTCAATTATACCTTGTACATTTTATGCCTTCTCTGGAAAATAATGCATGACACGCAAGGTGTTTGCCACGACACACAGCTGAGTGGCACTAACCTTCTGTGGAGTTGCATTCTTTTCAGAAAATGCTGTGGTATAAACCTTCACACAATTTTGGATAATTAGCTGGCTGTCATCGATCCATCTTTCTGGGAGTGCCACATGGTGCGAGAACGTGCTGGATACTAATGTTAACACACCAAATAACCCCAACCCTATCACTTCATTAAATCACTTTTCAAAGTGTCCATGCCTTACTGGGCTTCAAGAGTGCCTTCTCAGTTGGATATTGCAAAGGTACCGTAATTGTAAGTGAAATTTGCTTTTCTAAAACATTAACGGCACATCTTCATTGGTGAGTAAAATGTCTCTATTTTTAAGCCTGCTTATTTCTCACTTTTGTCTTGGCCCGGCAGTTCTCTCCCAAAACTGATTTGATAGTCCTGCTTAAAGTAATTGTTTTGCAGCCTTTTGTGTAACATTGCTGGGCCTGCATCGCCTGGATGTTGTGGCAGTAGATTAGAATAAGCTTTTTTGGTCTGGTGGTGAAAGGGAAGTTTAATTTTGTATGGGCGTCTGAGTGTACTTCAAGCGCCGACAGAGATGGCTGTCTCGCTTCGCGTTCCTAGGAAACTATGCAGTATTGTGTTTTTTTGCGTGTTATTTATTACATTGGTACCCCAGGTAATCTTAGGTTTCATTACATACAGTCGGGAGGAACTACTGAATATAAGAGCAACGTCAAATCACCATCATTACGACCAGGAATATGACTTTCCCGAAGCGGATCCTGTGTTCTGCCTTCCACCCAGGACAATGGCTCGGATCCCAGCCGGCGACCCAAAACAACAACGTCGTAAAAGGGGCAAACGATGCGGTCTTCTGGTCAGGCTAAGGAGACGGGCACATCGTGCACCACTCCCTAGCATACTACTCGCCAATGTCTAGTCTCTTGACAACAAGGTTGATGAAATCCGAGCAAGGGTATCATTCCAGAGAGTCATCAGTGACTGTAACGTTCTTTGCTTCACGGAAACTTGACTCACACGAGAGACTCTATCGGAGTGCAGCCAGCTGGTTTCTTCACGCATCGCGCCGACAGATACAAGCATCTTTCTTTAATTAATTTAAACATATTTTTATTTATTTTACCTCTTTTTCGTGGTATCCAATTGTTTTAGTAGCTACTGTCTTGTCTCATCGCTACAACTCCCATACGGGTTCGGGAGAGACGAAGGTTGAAAGTCATGCGTCCTCCGATACACAACCCAACCAAGCCGCACTGCTTCTTAACACAGCGCGCATACAACCCGGAAGCCAGCCGCACCAATGTGTCAGAGGAAACACCGTGCAACCTTGGTTAGTGCACACTGCGCACGGCCCGCCACAGGGGTCACTGGTGTGCGATGAGACAAGTATATCCCTACTGGCCAAACCCTCCCGGACGACGCTAGGCCAATTGTGCGTGACCCCACGGACCTCCCGGTTGCGCACTGCAGTACAGCACCCTTAACCATTGCGCCACCCGGGAGGCTAAACAAGCATCTTTCTGGCAGAAGAGGGGCGGGGGGGATATGCCTTATGATTAACGAGACGTGGTGTGATCATAACAACATACAGTAATTCAAGTCCTTCTGTTCACCTGACTTAGAAATCCTCACAATCAGATGTCGACCGCATTATCTACCAAGGGAATTCTCTTCCATTATAATCACAGCCGTATATATTCCCCCCCAAGCAGACACATTGATGGTCCTGAACAAACTTTATTTGACTATGTAAACTGGAAACCACATATCCTGAGGCCTGCATTCAATGTAGCTGGGGATTAACAAGGCTAATCTGAAAACAAGACTCCCTAAATTCTATCAGCATATCGATTGCTTAACCAGGGCTGGTAAAACCCTGCATCATTGTTATTCTAACTTCCGTGATGCATATAAGGCCCTCCCCCGCCCTCCTTTCGGAAAAGCTGACCACGACTCCATTTTGTTGCTTCCAGCCTACTGACAGAGACTAAAACAAGAAGCTCCCACGCTCAGGTCTGTTCAACGCTGGTCCGACCAATCTGATTCCACGCTTCAACACTGCTTCGATCACATGGATTGGGATATGTTCCGATCCTGACGAAATAACTTTTTTGCTCGCTTTGAGGACAATACAGTGCCACTGACACCGCCCGCTACCAAAACCTGCGGACTCTCCTTCACTGCAGCCGACGTGAGTAAAGCATTTAAACGTGTTAACCCTCGCAAGGCTGCAGGCCCAGACGGCATCCTCAGAGCATGCGCAGACCAGCTGGCTGGTGTGTTTACGGACATATTCAATCAATCCTTATCCCAGTCCCACGTGCTTCAAGAGGGCCACCATTGTTCCTGTTCTCAAGAAAGCTAAGGTAACTGAGCTAAACGACTACCGCCCTGTAGCACTCACTTCCGTCATCATGAAGTGCTTTGAGAGACTAGTCAAGGACCATATCACCTCCACCCTACCTGACACCCTAGACCCACTCCAATTTGCTTACAGCCCCAATAGGTCCACAGACAACGGAATTGCAACCACACTGCACACTGCCCTAACCCATCTGGACAAGAGGAATACCTATGCGAGAATGCTGTTCATCAACTACAGCTCAGCATTTAACACCATAGTACCCTCCAAACTCGTCATCAAGCTCGAGGCCCTGGGTCTCGACCCCGCCCTGTGCAACTGGGTACTGGACTTCCTGACGGGCAGCCCCCAGGTGGTGAGGGTAGATAACATCTCCACCCCACTGATCCTCAACACTGGGGCCCCACAAGGGTGCATTCTGAGCCCTCTCCTGTACTCCCTGTTCACACACGACTGCGTGGCTATGCATGCCTCCAACTCAATCATCAAGTTTGCGGATGACACAACAGTGGTAGGCTTGATTACCAACAACGACGAGATGGCCTACAGGGAGGAGGTGAGGGCCCTCGGAGTGTGGTGTCAGGAAAATAACCTCACACTCAACGTCAACAAAACAAAGGAGATGATTGTGGACTTCAGGAAACAGCAGAGGGAGCACCCCCCTATCCACATCGATGGGACAGTAGTTGAGAGAGTAGTAAGTTTTAAGTTCCTCGGTGTACACATCACAGACAAACTGAAATGGTCCACCCACACAGACAGCGTTGTGAATCCGGCGCAGTAGCACCTCTTCAACCTCAGGAGGCTGAAGAAATTCGGCTTGTCACCAAAAACACTCACAAACTTCTACTGATGCACAATCGAGAGCATTCTGGCGGGCTGTATCACCGCCTGGTACGGCAACTGCTCCGCCCACAACTGTAAGGCTCTCCAGAAGGTAGTGAGTTCTGCACAACGCATCACCGGGGGGCAAACTACCTGCCCTTCAGGACACCTACACCACCCGATGTCACAGGAAGGCGATAAAGATCAGCAAGGACAACAACCACCCGAGCCACTGCCTGTTCACCCCGCTATCGTCCAGAAGGTGAGGTCAGTACAGGTGCATCAAAGCAGGGACCGAGAGACTGAAAAACAGCTTCTATCGCAAGGCCATCAGACTGTTAAACAGCCACCACTAACATTGAGTGGCTGCTGCTAACATACTGACTCAACTCCAGCCACTTTAATAATGGAAATTCATGGAAATTCATGTAAAAAAAATGTATCACTAGCCACTTTAAACAATTCCACTTCATATAATGTTTACATACCCTATATTACTCATCTCATATGTATATACTGTACTCAATACCATCTACTGCATCTTGCCTATGCCGTTCTGTACCATCACTCATTCATATATCTTTATGTACATATTCTTTATCCCTTTACACTTGTGTGTGTATAAGGTAGTAGTTGTAGAATTGTTCGGTTAGATTACTCGTTGGTTATTACGGCATTGTCGGAACTAGAAGCACAAGCATTTCGCTACACTCGCATTAACATCTGCTAACCATGTGTGTGTGACAAATAAAATTTGATTTGATGTTATGCCTGCTTTGAAATAATAATAACTTGAGATCTTTAAAAACACATTGTAATAAATTACCCATGCTTTCTACCCATGCTTTCTATCCAGTCAGTAGTGCTTTCCCCTGGCAGTTCATCATATTGTGCTGTTGTTAAACATAAAGAGCACATCTGTTGCTCATTGAACATCTGGGCTTATTTGCATATTAATGAATAATTATGTTAATGTGATTGCCAGTGGCCCCTTGCATTGCGATGGATTAAAGATCTGCCCATCCAACTGCTCCAAAAAATGTACTTTCATTTTTCCCTTTTCACTTCTGCTCTCTTATTTATGATCGTTCATTAGGCATTTGTGGAACGGTGGAAAACAATTAGACATCTGATGTATAGGGTGGCTTATTGGAGTGACAGTTTTCAGAACAAAGGCCAATTTCTGAATATAACTAGATCATTTGAATATGTCTGTGCAAGTACCAGCACAATCTGATTGGAGATACTGTGAAAGGTACAATTTCCAATTGGTTTAACATGATGTCAACAATAACACGATGTCAAAGATCATCCTGTAATGTATATTGATTGATTGTTTCTGGATCAACACCATGATGATGATGAGCAGAGCCGCTGATCATACCACCAGTAAACTGTGTATCACAGTATTTCCTGAATTCTGGGCTAGATCCTTTACGCCCACTGCCTGCCTATGTACTTATCTCGCCAACAGTAAATCATGTGATCAATTCAATAGGTTAGGGAACATAACATAATGTCCATACCAGAATAGCCCTTTTAGAGAGATGCAAGGCTACAATATCTTACCTTTAGAAGTCCAGTAAGGCCAGGCAGAGCACCAAGAAAAATAAAGAGAAACAAGAAATGAGTGCAATCTTAAATTAAATTACATTTTTATTTAACCTTTATTTAACCAGGAAAGGCTCATTGAGATTTGAAATCTCTTTCTCAAGAGCGTCCTGGCCAAGATAGGCAGCACCAAGTCACGACACAGTTACAGACAGACAACATGAAAAACTACAAGTAATCTAGTAAAAACAAAGTAAAACAAAATCATAAAACAGCAAATTAAAAATATTGACAGGTCAGGGAATCAGTCTTAATCATTAATCTGTGATTTAAAAATATCAATCGGGACACGTTCTTCCAGTTTAAAAGTATTTTGTAAGGCGTTCCAAGACGATGGCGCAGAGTACATAAAAGCCCTTTTACCAAATTCAGTTTGGACATTTTGAACAGTTAGCAGAATAAAGTCCTGAGAACGAAGAGAGTACCCACCACATTTCTGAACAATAAAAATGCCCAAATAAAATAGTAAATCCAAAGTGGCTTTGTAAATAAAAGTATACCAGTGACTGAGCCTACGAGTGATTAGAGAAGGCCAGCCAACCCTGGTATACAAAGTGCAGTGGTGAGTAAGGGTTTTGCAGTTTGAAATAAATCTCAAAGTGCCATGGTAAAGGCTGTCGATCTCAAACACTGAGCGGAAGCACTCATATATAAAATATATATATAGTCTAGTAAAGGCATAAATGTAGCTGATACTAGCCTCCTTCTGGCTTCAAAAGAAAAACAGTCCTTAATCCTAAAATAAAATCCCAACTTCAGCTTCAATTTTTTGTCAGTTGTTGAATATGCAATTTAAAAGAGGCCGCCATCAATTAAAATTCCAATATATATATATATATATGAGATTACTGTCTCAATCTCATTGCCCTGACAGGTAGTAATAGGTGAAAGGTTCAGATATCTATTTATTGCTTTAGAAAACACCATTAGTTTAGTTTTGTCAGTATTGAGGATAAGCTTCAATTGACACAAGGTATGTTAAACCGTATAAAAAGCAGTTTGCAAGTTCTGGAAAGCTTTCTGAGAGACGAGGCACAACAATAAATAACAGTATCATCAGCATAGAAGTGCATTTGCGCAGTTTGCACATTTTTGTCTAAATTATTTATATAAATAGTGAATAAGAGGGGACCAAGTACAGAGCCCTGGGGCACACCATTACCGACATTATTGTTAAAGAAGACAACTAACATTTTTGACGGAATTGGGCTAACTCATTATTACAGAAGGCTGATTTTTCTGAATGACCTCTATTCTCATTTTCTATTGTATCACTTAATCAATCTGGAATATTAGATTTGTTCCTTGTATTGTATACCCAAACATATGCAAAATGTTCTCCATTGTACACTTTACGTTCAGTTGCAGACTACAAGATACACGGCTATGTTTCTGAAGGTCATACATGTCAAAAGATTGTATTGAGGATGTAGAAGACACTTTACCATCTTCAAGGACATTCTAGGGCATCCTAAAGATGATTACTGAAAATATTGCAGAATTAACTTCTTGGATATAGGGGGCGCTCTTTTAATTTTTGGATAAAAAAACGTTCCCGTTTTAAACAAGATATTTTGTCATGAAAAGATGCTCGACTATGCATATAATTGACAGCTTTGGAAAGAAAACACTCTGACGTTTCCAAAACTGTAAAGATATTGTCTGTGAGTGCCCCAGAACTAATGCTACAGGCGAAACCAAGATGAAATTTCATACAGGAAATGCCCCAGATTTTGAATGCGCTGTGTTCCAATGTCTCCTTATATGGCTGTGAATGTGCAAGGAATGAGCCTACACTTTCTGTCGTTTCCCCAAGGTGTCTGCAGCATTGTGACGTATTTGTAGGCATATCATTGGAAGATTGACCATAAGAGACTACATTTACCAGGTGTCCGCCTGGTGTTCTCCGTCAAAATTATTGCGTAATCTCCAGCTGCATGCACGTTTCCATTTGATTCAGAAGAGAAAGGCAACTGCCACGAATGATTTATCATCGAAAAGATATGTGAAAAACACCTTGAGGATTGATTCTAAACAACGTTTGCCATGTTTCTGTCGATATTATGGAGTTAATTTGGAAAAAAGTTTGGTGTTGTAATGACTGAATTTTCGGGGGGTTTTCTTAGCCAAACGTGATGAACAAAACGGAGAGATTTCTCCTACACAAATAATCTTTTTGGAAAAACTGAACATTTGCTATCTGAGAGTCTCCTCATTGAAAACATCCGAAGTTCTTCAAAGGTAAATTATTTTATTTGAATGCTTTTCTTGTTTTTGTGAAAATGTTGCCTGCTGAATGCTAGGCTTAATGCTATGCTAGCTATCAATACTCTTACACAAATGCTTGTGTAGCTATATTTTGAAAATTTGAGATGACAGTGTTGTTAACAAAAGGCTAAGCATGTGAGCCAATATATTTATTTAATTTCATTTGCGATTTTCAAAAATAGTTAACGTTGCGTTATGCTAATGAGCTCGAGGCTATGATTACGCTCCCGGATACGGGATTGCTCGACGCTAGAGGTTAACTATAATTTGGAAAGCTACATGAGGTTATAGCATAGGTGTGAACATCCATACTAAACTATTCTTGTATGAAACATTTATCTTGCTTTGATTAATAAACACTGGTGCTTGTCGGTTGGAACTAGAGGTAGACCGATTATGATTTTTCAACGCCGATACCGATTATTGGAGGACAAAAAAAGGCAAAACCGGTTAATCGGACGATTTTTTTAAATGTATTTGTAATAATGACAATTACAACAATACTGAATGAACACTTATTTTAACTTAATATAATACATATATAAAATACATTTAGCCTCAAATAAATAATGAAACCTGTTCAATTTGGTTTAAATAATGTAAAAACAAAGTGTTGGAGAAGAAAGTAAAAGTGCAATATGTGCCATGTAAGAAAGCTAACATTTAAGTTCCTTGCTCAGAACATGAGAATATATGAAAGCTGGTGGTTCCTTTTAACATGAGTCTTCAATATTCCCTGGTAAGAAGTTTTAGGTTGTAGTTATTATAGGAATTATAGGACTATTTCTCTCTCTACCATTTGTATTTCATATACCTTTGAGTATTGGATATTCTTATAGGCACTTTAGTATTGCCAGTGTAACAGTATAGTTTCCGTACCTCTCCTCGCTCCTACCTGGGCTCGAACCAGGAACGCAACGACAACAGCCACCATTGAAGCAGCGTTACCCATGCAGAGCAAGGGGAACAACTACTCCAAGTCTCAGAGCTTGTGACATTTGTGACATTGCATAGATTATATGCAATGCAGGACACGCGAGAAACTAGTAATATCATGAACCATGTGTAGTTATAACTAGTGATTATGATTGATTAAGTTTAATGCTAGCTAGCAACTTACCTTGGCTCCTTACTGCATTCGCTTAACAGGCGGGCTCCTCGTGAGGCAGGTGGTTAGAGCGTTGGACTAGTTAACAGTAAGGTTACAAGATTGAATCCCTGAGCTGACAAGGTAAAAATCTGTCATTCTGCCCCTGAACAAGGCAGTTAACCCACCGTTCCTAGGCCGTCATTGAAAATAAGAATGTGTTCTTAACTGACTTGCCAAGTTAAAACCTGTTAGAGATCGGGCTACATTTCAACGTCCTGCTACTCATGCCAGGAATATAGTATATGCATATGATTAGTATGTGTGCATAGAAAACACTCTGACGTTTCTAAAACTGGTTAAATGATGTCTGTGACTATAACAGAACGTGTTTCGTGGTCAAAATCGCAAGGAAACCTGATCACAAAATCGACGAAGAAAAAATCAATCCGCCAGTCTCTGTATTGTCTATTGCAAGGTATAATAGATAACGATGGGCTTACAGTTCCTACAGCTTCCACACGATGTCGCCAGTGTTGTGATTTCTATGCAGCTAAATCCTTGGTCATATGAGTAACAGGCACAGCCTTTCGTCGGGTACACAGCAGGAAGAATTGGAAGGGGGAAAGTGGACTACGTTTTCCAAACTTGTTGCTATTGAATACAGATCGCTCCGTGATCAATTTGATCGTTTATTAACGTTTACTAATACCTAAAGTTGGATTACAGAAGTAGTTTGAAGTGTTTTGTCAAAGTTTAAAGGCAACTTTTTTAATTTAAAAAAATAACGTTGCGTTTATAAACGGTGTTTTTCCTGGATCAAAGTCTTCATAAATGGAAATTTTGGGTATACAAGGACCGATTTAATTGAAAAAAAGACCCAATTGTGATGTTTACGGGACATATAGGAGTGCCAACAAATAAGCTCGTCAAAGGTAATGAATGTTTTATATTTTATTTCTGCGTTTTGTGTAGCGCCGGCTACGCTAATTCTTTTGTTTACGTCCCCTTCAGGTATTTTGGGGTGTTGCATGCTATCAGATAATAGCTTCTCATGCTTTCGCCAAAAAGCATTTAAAAAATCTGACTTGTTGGCTAGATTCACAACGAGTGTAGCTTGAATTGAGTACCCTGCATGTGTGTTTTAATGAACGTTTGAGTTTTAACAAGTGCTATTAGTATTTGGCGTAGCGCATTTGCATTTATTGTTGGCAAGGTGGGATGCTAGCGCGTCGGGTTGCCCAGAGAGGTTAACCTGTTGAAACTCTGGGGGCGCTATATCATTTTTGGATAAAAAGACGTGCCCGTTTTAAGCGCAATATTTTGTCACAAAAAGATGCTCGACTATGCATATAATTGGTAGCTTTGGAAAGAAAACACTCTGACGTTTCCAGAACTGCAGGGATATTTTCTGTACGTGCCCTAGAACGTGAGCTACAGGCAAAACCAAGATGAAACGGCATCCAGGAAATGAGCAGGATTTTTGAGGCTCAGTTTTCCATTGTCTCCTTATATGGCTGTGAATGCGAGAGGAGTGAGTCAGCCCTTTCTGTCGTTCCCCAAGGTGTCAGCAGCATTGTGACATATTTGTAGGCATATCTTGGAATATTATGATATTATAATAAAATGGAGTTATTATATTATGTAGTTAATTCGGAAAAAGTTTGACGTTGTAGGTGACTGAATTTTCGGTTCGTTTCGGTAGCCAAATGTGATGTACAAAACGGAGCGATTTCTCCTACACAAAGACGCTTTCAGGAAAAACTGCACATTTGCTATGTAACTGAGAGTCTCCTCATTGAAAACATCCGAAGCTCTTCAAAGGTAAATGATTTTATTTATTTGGTTATCTGGTTTTTGTGAAAATGTTGCGTGCTAAATGCTACTCAAAATGCTAAGCTAGCTTAGCATACTCTTACACAAATTAGTGAATTGCTATGGTTCAAAAGCATATTTTGAAAATATGAGATGACAGTGTTGTTAAGAAAAGGCTAAGCTTGAGAGTAGGTGCATTATTTTCATTTTGTTTGCGATTTTCAGAAATTGTTAACGTTGCGTTATGCTAATGAGCCTGAGGCTTTAGTCACGATCCCGGATCCGGGATGGGGAGTTTCAAGAGGTTAAATAAAGATTAAATATTAATTCCGATCGTTATGAAAACTAGAAATCAGCCCTAATTAATCGGCCATTCCGATTAATCGGTTGACCTCTCGTTGGAACACCACCTTGACAACCACGTTTGCTTGTAATCTTTACAAAGGCCATTTTTTTTGCTTCAAGTGAGCATGTAGTGAACGTGTTTGGAGCATTGTTATTCTTGAGATGTTGAATCCTACCTCACAGTGACCACTGGGACATTGTTAGCCTGGCTGAGTGTGAAACAGGGAAGAGTCTAAAGTAGGATATTGGCATATCAAATCTCTCAGGGGCACTGTACTTTGCTATCTCAAGACACCTATATTATGACCAGGAAGCCCTACTCCAGGATGACAAGGAGGGAGGTATAAAATATGAATGACCGTATAGGTATTGAAAAAGACATCTAGCAATGTTTATTCTGTGGTTACGTCCCTAGGGTGATGCAGTGGGTTCATTATATTTTTGCCCTGTATGATTCTGCTGTCGATAATGTCCCTGGATGAGCTTCTTTCTCTCCATCTCTCTTGTTCTGACTTGTTTAAATGAACATTTTCCCGTCCCTCAAGCCATGTTACAAAAGGATGTTCTGTACTGCAGTATACACTGAATGTATAAAACATTAAGGACATCTTCCTAACATTGCCCTCAGAACAGCATCAATTTGTCGGGGCATGAACTCTACAAGGTGTCGAAAGCGTTCCACAGGAATGCTGGCCCATTTTGACTCCAATGCTTCCCACAGTTGTATCAAGTTGGCTGAATGTCCTTTGGGTGGTGGACCAGTCTTGATACACATGGGAAACTGTTGAAGATGAAAAACTCAGCAATATTGCAGTCCTTGACACAGACCGTTTCGCCTGCACCTGCTACCATACCCCGTTTCAAAAGCACTTAAATATTTTGTCCTGCACATTCACCCTCTGAATGGCAGACATACACAATCCATGTCTCTATTCTCTCAAGGCTTAATTTAAAAATCATTCTTTAACCTGTCTCTTCCCTTTCTTCTACACTGATTGAAGTGATATCTATAAGGGATCAAAGCTTTCACCTTGATTCACCTGGTTAGTCTGTCATGGAAAGAGCAGGTGTTCCTAATGTTTTGTACACTCAGTGTATAAGCATACGAACATTCACACTTACAGATAATGTGTATGTGTGAATGTGTGTACATGTGTGTATGTGTGTGTTGGAATTATTCTGAATGTCGGTGTGTGTTTCTGCGTGTTTCAGAATGTGTGCGCGAGCCTGCATCTGTGTTTGTGTGAGCATGCAAGCGTGGATGACATCACTGAACCAAACAGTTCCTGCTTTGATCCTGTGCACTAAGGACTTACAAATCTCCATTGTTTACAGACAGAATATCAAAGCTTCTCTGTGTGAGACAAACGTTCATTTCTTATAAGAGCAGTCAATGTGGAATACAGAAATGGCATTGAGCCAAATAATAACTAGATCGCTGAAAACAAAACAAAAAAAGGTAACAGATAATTTAATTTAGTGCATGGTCATGTCATTCCCAAGTAATTCCACATTTGATCACGATTACCAACCACACGTGTATATCAAATTGGGAATACGATGAGCTTATTTCTTAACTTGTCTACAATCCTCTCTGCTATGAAAGTTGATGCAATAACGTGTGGGCCTGCAGTTAAGCAAGTCGTTGCTGTGACAAATAACGTAATTCTGTGACATGGCAACAAGCTGTATTGTTCTTTTGAAGACCGGGAGGCACGTTATGCTGAATTTGCTGGGAAAAACACGACTAGAAAATGATGGGGAAAAAAACAACTGTCACGAACACAAAGATGGTAATGAAATTCACCAGAGGGACCAGAGACTTTACAGTCAGAATTTCACTCAGGATCACATCAATCGCGAGCAAATCCCCAACCCAGTTACACTGTCATTCAGTTTCTCCCTCTCTGCTCTGTCACCCAGTTGATATTGCCATATTCTCTTTAAACCCATTGACAAGAGAGACAGAAAACATGGACTTTCCCCTTCTTTCCCTCCAACCCCCACTCAACCCAGAGGCTTTTCTGTCATGAACCATCCCCTCTACGCTTTTTCCCCCTTGTCCAGATTGTGTTTCACTTGGGGCCCCTGTCACGTTTGTGTGATGCTCTCTGTGCTAATTCCCCAGTACTATGGAATTTCCCCATTGAACCCAGATAAGTATATCAGACACAGCCAGAGGATGGACCACCAGCCTGCCCAGAACACAGCTTGCCTTTCTCATCAATCAGTATGAAAAGGCCCAGCCACAGAGTAAAGCCTCCCCCTTCCCCTTCCCTACCACCAAAACCACCACCACCACCATTATCATCATCCTGCTTTATTTCTGATATGCACCAAAATAGCAGCCAGAGAGAAGCTGAGAGAAGAAGGTATGTGTATGTGTTTGGTTTTACTATCCTTGTGGGGACCAGAAGTCCTCACAAGGATAGTAAAACAAGAAAAAGTCACAAGGAAAAAGGCTATTGGCTTCGAGGTCAGGTTTTGGGTTATATTTAGGATTAGGGTTAGAATTAGGGTTACGGGTTAGGTTTAGTAGATACGGTTAGGAGTTTGAGGTTAGGGTTAGGGTTAGGGTTAAGATTAGGGAAAATAAGATTTTGAATGGGAATCAATCGTTTGGTCCCCAAAAGGATAGTAAAACAAATGTGTGTGTGTGTGTGCGCGTGCATGCATATGCGTGTGCATGGCTGGACATCTACAGGAATCTACATGGGCTCAGAGGACACTGATGTCCAGTAGGAGCCCAGGTTTGAGTTTGAGGAGCCATGAAGGCCCACACTGTCGCCACACTTCACGCAGGCGGATGGGACACAGGGCAATAGGAGCTGGTCTTATGACGTGTCCTGTGGCAGGACGCAGGTTTCACCGTGGTCGGGTCGAGAGAGGCAGGTATTTTCAACCTAACTTCCATTGGGGGAAGTGGGAATCCGCTCAGGTGTCTATCTATGCCTGCTACATTAGGTTAGAGAAGCCCAAACAGAGAGAGAGATAACGTGACTATGTTGACTATGCTGCAACATGCATGGGCTGGAACACAGTCCCACTATCAGATCGCTGCTGTTGAGAGCGATAGCGGCTTTGGGTACTGGATAGACTGCATTATCATTTCCTGTAGTAAGACATCCACAAAGTGTGTATTGAAAAATATATAAAAGCTCTTAAACAAGATAAACATGAATGTAACCGTCTTGATATTCAACTTGGGCGAGTCAATATAGCCCAACAAAAAATAGCGATTGTATAGGATAAATACAAGCACACACAACCTCTAGAGCAATGCATGATATCAAGGACCCTGCTGACTACAGTGTGTGTTCGTTCTGGTGTCCCCTGTTGCTACCGTAGATCATTCATGAAGTGGATAGGCTGCAGTAGAGAAGGGGAGAACTAGTTACCTGAGTGTGTGTCAAAGAGTAGGCTCTCCCAGAGGATCTGGCATAGCGTAACAAAGGTTAGGGATGCTTAGCGCAAGCAAGATGGCAGCAATACAAACACACACACACACACACACACACAAAGAGTCATGAATCTATGCACACAAGACTCAAAACATATAGGCAGCAATACAGAAACACACATGAACCTTACACTTACAAATATACAGAAGACACACACAAATACACATGTGCGCCAAGGCTTTCCTGGGCTACTGCCAAGCACAGCAACCATTTTCTAGGATATAGCTTATGCTATAATCCCTACCCAGGAAAATGGGCACTGATCTAAGAATCACAGTTACAGTTGGTTGAGAATTCAATGCTTAGCTAATAATCCACTTTGTTTGTCTGTTAAATTATTCATTGTAATTCTGGGAAGCTCTGTGTAATCGTTGCTGCTAAGCTGATGACTGATGACCAAGAGCAGTTATTTTGAGGACAACCAATTATTCCCTTTACTTTGGACAATATTCAATCAAACTGGCAATTGAGAGTTTCCGGCCAGAGTATGTCAAAATAAATACATTTTCAGGGTGACAGTTTAGTGGTATCGATAATATGTGGTGGTGTTTATTTGAGATCATATATGATCCATATTGATTATTTGGATCCAAATGTGTAGCCATCCAACCATTTTGCAGAAGAGAAATATGGATTTGGTATTAAACCCCAGACACCCGGTAAGTGTTTTTTTACTGAGTATGGTCTTGTCACACCCTGACCATAGTTTGCTTTGTATGTTTCTATGTTTTGTTTGGTCAGGGTGTGATATGAGTGGGCATTCTATGTTGGATGTCTTTTTGTCTATTTCTATGTCTGATATGGTTCTCAATCAGAGGCAGGTGTTAGTCATTGTCTCTGATTAGGAACCATATTTAGGGAAGCCTGTTTGGTGTTGGGTTTTGTGGGTGATTGTTCCTGTCTCTGTGTTAGTTTGCTCCAGTATAGGCTCAGTCACTTGGGTTTTTCTTTTTTGGGGTACTGGAAGTTAGATCGGGATGTGCTGGAGGAGCAGGCTTTTGTTGACATTTTTTTTTTGGTTTCTTTTGGAGGCTTGAAGGCCTCCGGTCCATGTGCGAGGGAGTGTTAGAGTGGTGGGAATTAGTTAAGGTGAGGATTAGGGCTTTTATAATAGGGTATTGCAAGAGGAAAAAAAGGGAGGAGAGGAGGGAGGTGGATCGTATCCAAAGGTTAATTGAACTCGAGTACGAGGCAGGCAAACTCGGCGGGTCGTTTGACTGGGAGAGATCCGCAACCCTAAAGGCGCAGCTCAGGGAGTTGCAGGAGCGGAAGGCTCGAGCTTTCCTGGAGCGTGCGCATAGTGGCTTTCTAGAACACAATGAGACTTGTTCTGCTATGTTCTTTAAGTCGGTTAGGGCCAGATAGAGTAGGAAGGTAATGCATGGTGTTAGGGAAGAAAATGGTAGTATAGTTAGAAAACCAGAGGAAATGGTCAGGGTGACAACTGATCATTTCCAAGGTTTATTTAAGGAAAGGGAAATAGATGTAGAGCAGGGAAATGTGTTTTTAGAACACTTGTCCAGGCGGTTGCCGGAGGACATTAGAGAAGTTATGGAGGCCCAGATCTCACTAGAAGAGGTTGAGAGCGCTCTTAGGAGGATGGGAAAAGGGAAGGTGCCTGGGATGGATGGGCTGCCGGCTGAGTTTTATCTCAAGTTTTGGGGTATACTTGGACCAGTGGTCCTCAAAGTCTTGAAGGCTATCCTTGAGACGGGGTTCACGGGGGGATCAATGGCTGTTGGTGTGCTGTCACTTTTATATACGAAGGGGGAAGAAACAGACCTTGGCAACTGGCGGCCGTTGACCATGCTGTGCGTAGATTACAAGCTACTTGCAAAGGTTTTAGCAGACCGGTTGCGTACAGCCCTTCCCTAAGTCGTCCATGAGGATCAGACGTGTGGGGTAGAGGGCCGCTCTATTAGATGGAACCTACAGTTAATCAGGGACTCCATCGCTTGGGTTAAAGATAGAGGCCTGCCTTTAATGGTAGCAGCGCTAGATCAGGCGAAAGCTTTTGATCGCGTGAATACATCTTTTCTATTCAGAGTGTTAGGTCGATTAGGATTTGGGGAGAAGTTCATAGGATGGATTCGTACATTATATGTCGGAGCGGGGTGCCGAGTTAGTGTAAATAGTCACTTGGGTGACGTTTTTGACCTCTCATCTGGGGTCAGGCAGGGGTGCCCATTCTCGGCTCTCCTCTTCGTTCTGTACATGGAGCCTCTGGGGGCTGCCATTAGGGCAGACACAGGGGTGGAAGGCTTGTTGATCCCTGGAAGTGGTGGGCTGCGTATTAAGATGACGCAGTACGCCGACGACACTTCCATGCTGCTGTGCAAGGACTCGTGCCTGACAAGGTCCCTTGCCATTATTGGGGATTTCACCCGAGCGTCGGGAGCGGTTCTGAACCATGCAAAGTCTTCCGTTAAGTTTTTCGGTAGATGGCGCGGTAGAACGGATGTGCCTGGGGGTTATCTTTCTGTGAGGTGGCCCTGAGGATTCTCGGGGTCCATTTTGAGACCTCCGGCTCAGCGACGCTGAACTGGAACATGGGTATCGCAGTGGTACAGAGGAAGCTAGCGATGTGGAAGGCTAGGTATGTCTTTTATGGGCAAGGTCCTGGTCCTAAAGGTGGATGTGTTGCCGTCTCTTTTGTATTTGGCGTACATCTACCCATTGCCGGCTTGTCTGAGGAGGCCTCTAGTGAGGCTTGTGTTTCAGTTCATGTGGAGTGGCAGGTACGAGTGGGTTGCCAGGGCATGCATGCTCTGTCCCATCGGGGAGGGAGGTAGGGGGGTACCACATCTCCCTCTCAAGCTGGACGCAATTTTTGTTTCTTTTTTGTTAACAGAGCTTGCTCATCCAGTGATACACCTGTCCGGTTACCTCATGAGGGTGTTCTTCTCGTATCCGGCGAGAAGCGTAATGGTGTGGTCTAACACGGGTCCTGCCGTGGCACTTTGGCCATGCGGCCAAGTGGTTGCGTGCGCACCCTGAGGTTGAAGTTGCCCGAGTAGATCACAGGCACCTGTATGAGGAGGTCAGACAGGCAGGGAGTCCGGCGCCTGTAGTGGGCATCTCGGCAGTGGTCTGGGAGGGAGTGCAGGCGCGGGGCCTGGACAACAGGCTCAAGGACCTGAATTGGTTGAGCCTCCACAAGTGCTTGCCGGTACGTTCCATCATGTACCGGCATAGTTTGGCGCAATCCTCCACCTGTCCAAGATCCTCTTGTGGCAGGGAGGAGACTGTGCGCCATGTATTTTGGGACTGTGCCTTTGCCGGAGTAGTATGGGCTAGGGCACGGGTGTTGTTAGGTTTGGTAAGAGGGGATTTTGTATTGACGTGGGCCAGGTTAGAGAGAGGTGTAGGGAGAGCGAGAGGGACGGATAGGGACAGATTTCTGCTCTGGCTTCTCATGAGTCTCTTTAAACGGGGGCTGTGGGAAGCCAGGCAGAACATGGTGAAGACAGGGAGAGATTGGGGGATGGAAGGGATAGTGAGGAGGGTGGAAGGAGATTTGAGGGGGAGGATGAAGAGGGAGGAGAGGAAGTGGGGGCAGCATGCTGCCCGGGAAAGGTGGAAGGGGGGTTTAGGGCTGGGTGTCATTTAGATTTGTAAGGGGATAGATTAGGGACGGGTAGATAGGGAAAGGTAGATTGTTGGATGACAGGGAGGGAAGATGCTCCCCTGAGGTTTTGTTTGGGGTTTTTGTTTAGTTAAATTAAAATACCATTATTGAAGTATGAATGAAAATTATGAGTTGTAAAGAATGAATGGTATTGAATGTAATAAATTATTTTTTTCTAAAAAATAAAAAAATGGCTGTTTAGGTTTTCTCGTTACGTTTATTGTTTTTGTACTGTTTGTGTTATTTGTTTCATTAAACATTAATCTAAATATCCACGCTGCATTTTGGTCCTCCTCTCCTTCACCAAAAGAAAACCGTTACAGAATCACCCACCACAACAGGACCAAGCGGTGTGGTAACGGGCAGCAGCAGGAGCAGCGCGAGGAGGACTGGACATGGGAAGATGAGTTGGACGGAAAAGGACCCTGGGCACAGCCTAGAGAATATCTCCGCCCCAAAGAAGAGCTGGAGGCGGAGAAGGCGGAGAGGCGTTGGTATGAGGAGGCAGCACGGCGGCGTGGATGGAAGCCCGAGAGTCAGACCCAAAAATATATTGGGGGGGCTCACAGGAAGTATGGCGAAGCCAGGTAGGAGACCTGCATCAACTTCCTGTGGTTACCGGGGGGCTAGAGAGACCGGGCAGGCATCGTGTTATGCTATGAAGTGCACGGTGTCCCCAATGCGGGTGCATAGCCCGGTGCGTTACATACCAGCTCCGCGTATCGGCCGGGCTAGAGTGGGCATCGAGCCAAGTGCCATGAAGCAGAGAGACCGGGCAGGCACCGTGTTATGCTATGAAGTGCACGGTGTCCCCAATGCGGGTGCATAGCCCGTGTGGTACATACCAGCTCCGTGTATCGGCCGGGCTAGAGTGGGCATTTAGCCAAGTGCCATGAAGCCGGCTCTACGCATCTGGTCTCCAGTGAGTCTCCTTGGGCCGGCTTACATGGCACCAGCCTTGCGCATGGTGTCCCCGGTTCGCCTGCATAGCCCAGTGCGGGCTATTCCACCTCGCCGCACTGGCAGGGCGACCGGGAGCATGCAACCAGGTAGGGTTGGGCAGGCTCGGTACTCAAGAGCTCCAGTGCGCCTGCACGGTCCGGTCTATCCATCACCACCACCTCCACACACCAGCCCTCCGGTGGCAGCCCCCCGCACCAAGCTGTCTCTCCGGCTCATCCTTACAGGTGCTCCCGCCTGTCCAGCGCTGCCTGAGCCTTCCTCCTCTCCAGTGCTGCCGGAGTCTCCCGCCTGTCCAGCACTGCCGGAGCCTTCCTCCTCTCCAGCGCTGCCGGAGTCTCCCTCCTGTCCAGAGCTGCCGGAGCCTTCCTCCTCTCCAGTGCTGCCGGAGTCTCCCGCCTGTCCAGCGCTGCTAGAGCCTTCCTCCTCTCCACCGCTGCTGGAGTCTCCCGCCTGTTCGGCGCTGCCAGAGCTCCCGCCCCTCAGTCCAGAGGCGCTAGAGCCCCTCATTCCAGAGGCGCCAGAGCTACTCAGTCCAGCACTGACAGAGCCTTCCTCTACAGCGTTGCCGGAGCTGGAGAGGAGGAGCCAGGGGCCGCCAGTCTGCCAGGGGCCGCCAGTGCCGCCAGTCAGCCAGGGGCCGCCAGTGCCGCCAGTCAGCCAGGGGCCGCCAGTGCCGCCAGTCAGCCAGGGGCCGCCAGTGCCGCCCCTCAGCCCAGAGGTGCCAGAGCCCCTGCCCCTCTGTCCAGAGCCCCTGCCCCTCTGTCCAGAGCTTCCACCCCTCTATCCAGAGCATCCGCCCCGCTGTCCAGAGCTTCCGCCCCGCTGTCCCGAGCTTCCGCCCCTCAGTCCAGTGGGGTCATTTAGTAGGGTCGCTGTGGTTAGGAGGCCACGGAAGCAGACAAGGTGGCGGACTAAGACTATGGTGAAGTGGGGGCCACGTCCAGCACCAGAGCCGCCAACTTGGGGGGGGGGGGTACTGTCACACCCTGACCATAGTTTGCTTTGTATGTTTCTATGCTTTGTTTGGTCAGGGTGTGATATGAGTGGGCATTCTATGTTGGATGTCTTGTTTGTCTATTTCTATGTCTGGCCTGATATGGTTCTCAATCAGAGGCAGGTGTTAGTCATTGTCTCTGATTGGGAACCATATTGCACTTGTGATTTCATGAATATTAATATTTTTTTGTAATATTATTTGACTGTGGCACTATGATATTCAGCGGTTGCTGACGAAAATGGTCGGGATGGGTGCACCAAGAAATTAATAAAAACAGCTGAAGACGGCTGCATATCAGGCCTGGGTGCATATACAGTTGAAGTCAGAAGTTTACATACACTTAGATTGGAGTCATTAAATCTCGTTGTTCAAACACTCCCAAAAAAATGTGTTAACAAACTATAGTTTTGGCAAGTCGGGTAGGACATCTCCTTTTGCATGACACAAGTCATTTTTCCAACAATTGTTTACAGTCAGATTATTTCACTTATAATTCACTGAATCGCAATTCCAGTGGGTCAGACGTTTACATACACTAAGATGACTGTGCCTTTAAACAGCTTGTGTCATGGCTTTAGAAGTTTCTGATAGGCTAATTGACATAATTTGAGTCAATTTGAGGTGTATATGTGGATGTATTTCAAGGCCTACCTTCAAACTCACTGCCTCTTTGCTTGACATCATGGGAATATCAAAAGAAATCAGCCAAGACCTAAGAAAAAATGTATAGACCTCCACAAGTCTAGTTCATCCTTGGGAGCAATTTCCAAATTCCTGAAAGTACCACATTCATCTGTACAAACAATAGTACGCAAGTATAAACAAGATAGGACCACGCAGCCATCAGACTTCTCAGGAAGGAGACGGGTTCTGTCTCCTAGAGATGAACGTACTTTGGTGCGAAAAGTGTAAATCAAGTGTAAACAAAACAACAGCAAATTACCTTGTGAAGATGCTGGAGGAAACAGGTAAAGCAATATCTATATTCACAGTAAAACGAGTCCTATATCGACATAACCTGAAAGGCCACACAGCATGGAAATAGCCACTTCTCCAAAACCGCCATAATAAAGCCAGACTACGGTTTTCAACTGCACATGGGGACAAAGATCATACTTTTTGGAGAAATGTCCTCTGGTCTGATGAAACAAAAATAGAACTGTTTGGCCATAATGACCATTGTCATGTTTGGAGGAAAAGCCGAAGAACACCCAACCGTGAAGCACGGGTGTGGCAGCATCATGTTGTGGGGGTGCTTTGCTGCAGGAGGGACTGGTGCACTTCACAAAATAGATGTCATCATGAGGTAGGATAATGATGTGGATATATTGAAGCAACATCTCAAGACATCAGTCAGAAAGTTAAAGCTTTGTAGCCAATGGGTCTTCCAAATGGACAATGACCCCAAGCATACTTCTAAAGTTGTGGCAAAATGGCTTAAGGACAAAAAAGTCAAGGTATTGGAGTGGCCCTCACAAAGCCCTGACCTTAATCCTATAGAACATTTGTGGGCAGAACTGAAAAAGCATGTGCGAGCAAGGAGGCCTACAAACCTGACTCCGTTACACCAGCGCTGTCAGGAGGAATGGGCCAAAATTCACCAACTTATTGTGGGAAGGTTGTGGAAGGCTACCCGAAACGTTTGAACCAAGTGAAACAATTTTAGGGCAATGCTACAAAATACTTATTGAGTTTATGTAAACTTCTGACTCACTTGGAATGTGATGAAAGAAATTCAAGCTTACATAAATCATTCTCTCTCCTATTATTCTGACATTTCACATTCTTAAAATAAAAGTGGTGATCCTAACTGACCTAACACAGGGATTTTTACTAGGATTAAATGTCAGGAATTGTGAAAAACTAAGTTTAAATGTATTTGGCTAAGGTGTATGTAAACTTCCGACTTCAACCTGTAGTTAAATCAATGGAACCAACAGAATAGTCCCAAAAGTGAAAACACCACCTTTTCTCGCACTACAGGCAGGCTCAATCAAATGCTCAAACTTTTTGAAAGAAAACAAATAGGCCTACTATATTTGAACCCATGTCTGTACTTAATATCAGTATGATTTTAAAATGCATCACCATGCTGAATAACTTACACTGATTGTACAAAAAACTAGGAACACCTGCTCCTTCCATGACTTGAACTGACCAGGTGAATCCAGTTGAAAGCTATTATCCCTTATTGAAAGAGACAATTAAGCCATGGATTGTGTATGTGTACCATTCAGAGGGTGAATGTGCAAGACAAAATATTTAAGTGCCTTTGAATGGGGTATGGTAGTAGGTGCAAGGCTTGAGGGTGTCAAGTACTACAACGCTGCTGGGTTTTCCACACTCAAATGTTTCCTGTATGTATCAAAAATATTTCACTACCCAAAGGACATCCAGCCAACTTGACAGAACTGTGGGAAGCATTGGAGTAAACATGGGCCAGCATCCCTGTGGAATGCTTTCTACACCTTGTAGGACCCTTGCCTCAACATTAAGGCTGTTCTGAGGGCAAAAGGGGGTGGAACTCATTATTAGGAAGGTGTCCCTAATATTTTGTACTCTCAGTGTATATTCTCTTGACCTGGCACACATGTTTAACCCTTGTGTGGTGTTCGGGTCTGTGGGACCCATTTTCAATGTTTACTAAAATACACTTGATACAATGAATCATTTTTTCAACCTGAGACTCATTGGCCTTGGCTCATTTTCTGTGAAGAACATGTAAACTAACACATTTTCATTTAGTTCACACTGTGGACCCCCCTACACATTTATATTACATATGTGGTGTTTGGGTCCACTAGAGCCAAGGGTAATAAAAGTGTGGAAAAATGTGTGTGTGTGTGTGTAGATGAAAACAAGTAAAAATGAAACAAAAAAGCTTTGCTGTGTGCCTTCACTCTGTCTTCCTCCTCTCTGGGCCTGCTGTTTCAACATAGCACGAAGAACCTGTCTGTCTCCCTGCTGGTCTGCCTGTCTCCCGCTTTTCTCACACTATTTACCCTTTGTAGTGTGTGAAACTACACAATGTCTGGCGGGAACCTGCACTATGTTATTACAATACATTATTTCGATACATTGTGAAAACTTCTGTATTTTCCCACACTCTACCCTAGCCAGGTTCAAATTGGGGGAGGGACAACAAATAAATAGCTTTGCATGTCCAGCTCCTTACCACAATAAATCAGTACGGCAAAATTAATCTCTGCTCGGAGGGCCATAGAAATAATTTTTGCAGGAAGAGAAGCTAGTGTGGAAGGAGTGTCTTCCACTTTGGAAGATGAAGAATTTTCAGTATATGAGGATCATGTCTTTGTCAATTCGGAGTCTGACAGTGAGTTGGAAGAAGAGGATGAGATGGATCCTCAGCCAGCCCCAGGACCAGCTCGTCAGCAGCCTGCAGGAGGAGAAATATGGATGTCAAAATATTTTGAAATTGAATGGTCTACTTGCCCAAGGTATGAGCAATCCGCATGGCTGACAATGTGATAAGGATGCAACCAGGGCCGACGTGGATGGCGGTTACTCATGTGCAGGACATAAAGTCTTCGTTTGAACTGTTCATCCCAGACACCATTGAGAAAATCATTCTGGACTGCACTAATTTGGAGGGAAGGCATGTTTTTGGAGAGAGATGGAAGGAGAAGGGCCAAACTCAGAAACTGGCAGATAACTGGTGTCTCTGGAAACTTCCACATTATTTCCAGGATTATCTGCTTCGATAACCGAGACACCAGACCAGCTCGGCAGCAGGGAGATAAGCTAGCTGCAATCAAGTGGGTGGACCGCCTTCCCCTGTTTTACAACCCTGGGCCCAACATTACTGTTGATGAGCAGCTTATGCATTTAGGGTCCGTTGCCCCTTCAGGCAATAAATACCGTCTAAACCTGCAAAATATGGAATCAAGATCTGGGCTGCCTGTGATGCTGCTTCATCATATGCGTGGAACTTGCAAGTGTATATGGGGAAGTCAGATGGAGGAGCACCTGAGGTGAACCAAGGGATGCGGGTTGTCCTGGACGTGACACAAGGACTCCGTGACCACAACATCACATGCGATAACTTTTTTACTTCACGCAAGCTGGGACTGGAGCTCCTCAAGAAGAAGCTGACGATAGAAGCTGACGTAGGAACAATACGAAAAAACAAGCCAGAGCCCCCACAGCTGTTGAATTCATGGAACATACCTATCCATTCCCCAAAGTTTGTGTTCATGATCGAGGCGTCCCTAGTGTCCTACGTGTCAAAGAAAGGCAAAAATGTGGTACTCTTGCGTACGCTGCATGTTGATGGGAGAATCTGTGGCCAGGAACATCAAAAAAGAGAAATCATAATGGATTACAATGCTACAAAAGGATGGGTGGACAATTTAGACAAGCTGGTGACTGGCTACAGCTGCAAAAGAAGAACCCTACGCTGGCCACTTGTGAAATTCTTCAACATCTTGGACATCTCAGCACACGAAGAATTGTCATCTGGATGGCGTTGAACCCAGATTGGAACAGAGGGAAGCTCCAGAAGAGACGTCTCTTTCTCAAGGAGCTGGGCAAGGCATTGGTAAGACCTCAAATCCAGAGGAGGCAACATATCCCAAGGAATAATATGCAGCCATCATGAGGAGGATTCAGGAGGAGGATGCTGGTGCCCCATCTGCCACACCCACAGAACCAACAACTCCAATACCAGAAGTAAGTGTGAGTGATGTTGTTGCATGTGTGTGTGTCTGACTCTCCTACCTTGGCCTGCTGTAACTATATATGTGAGTGAGTGACATGTAAGTAAAATTCCTGAACTAAGTGTTTTCATCATTCTAGATTGCAGCCGGTAGCAACAAGAAGAAGCGCTGTGAGGTGTATGGACTCAAGAAGGACAGGAAGACACAGTACACAGTACACATGCACAGTACAGACACACAGTCCCTCATGGTGTGGTGTGTAGACCTGCCTTAATTTGTGTTCAATGGGGCTCATTTATCATTTCCATAAAAAACTGTACAGTATGTAAAATTTGTCCTTCCAATTTGTTCAGTTCAAAGCAATAAACATCAATAGTGATGAAAACCTTGTTTCATTATATTTGTTCAAGATAAACATGATTTATTCCATGTCTTGATTATAATTGATTTTTGTTTACAATAATCACTTTTTATTTTATTTTGAAATGAATAGCGCTTTTATTGATAAATGTGATCTAGCAGAGGTAAATGGCAAATATTAACCATGTACAGTACAGCATGCTGTCTATATTGCTTGTATATAGTCAATATCTAAGTATGAAGTATTTTTACATTGTTATGGCTGTATTATATTAAAAACCCAATAATGTTGTGGGTCCATCAGACCCGTAAACATTGTGTGAATAGCAAAAACATGAACACCACACAATGGTTAAACACACACTAAACTCTGCCTGTTGGTGGGAGCGCAGCAGAATGTAGGACATTATTTACCATGATAGTTGCCCTTTTCAATGACTCCCTCCCTGCCTTCCTGCCTTTTGTGCACTGGGATAACACATAAAACATTTTAATTACTGTACAGTTCACTGGCAGAGGCAAAAGGAGTGAATGGAGGGCGAAGGACACACTGTACAAACGTGTTCTGGACGAATACCAATTAAGGGTTGGACAAAAGCCTTGGTTGCCTTGTATTGAACTCATGTTACGGTTTGTCAAACTTTGGACGGAATCAACAGTCAGACTCAGTTCAGTCTCAATGCCAGTGAACATTACAATTCGCTTTAGACGCTGTATTCTGTCCTATTCGGATGAAGACTCTAGTGGGCAGAGGTAACAGACTAAACTGCTAGCCTTGCCACTGACACATCATCAAATCAAATAATATGTTGAGAGTTGAGAGGGTGCTCTTGGCTCGTTTCCGGGATTTGATCAAGGCCAAATTCAGAATTGTAGGCTAGATTAATTGTGCCAATGTCTTCAATCCATGTTTTCTTTTTCATTTAAGAAATACTAGGAATGGACCAATTTACATTTACATTTAAGTCATTTAGCAGACGCTCTTATCCAGAGCGACTTACAAATTGACCAATGACCAAAAACACATGTCAATAACAGGCAAAACAGTATTTCGCTTTTTTTTCAGTAGTTCCTCTTATCAACATCAACAATTAAAATGAACAAAACCTAATTTCAGACACAATATCTGTCTGTTTTAAAATGTGGGTCCAGGTTCCTGGACACAGATTAAGCCTAGTCCTGGACTAAAAGCATGATCAAGGGAAATTCTCCATTAAAAGTGTTTTTTTAGTCCAGGACTGATCAGGATCAAAACCCAGTTTCCAGGTGCAACACCATCATCAGACCAACATCAGTCCATTGTCATCCAATACAGATGCTCCACAAAAGTATGTTTTTCCATTGTTTTACCATTACTGTAAAGCCTTCATTTGGCCAGACATATTGCAGCTAAAGAAAAATGTATTTTTCCAGCAGTCAGCCGTAGGTGCAGTGTAATACACCAGTAATTTCATCTGCGCTTCTTGAGAAATGTCTCATATCCCAACACTTTGACAAAACCGTCATGCAGTGTGACCCGACAAAATGGTCAATGTCTGGATTCTCCACAGGCAACATTGACTGAAAACAGCGGGAGAATGTGTGCCTTTGAGAGTCCACCTGGGTCAGTAAAAGTAGTTTGTGTTAAATGACTGCCTTAGTGCCTGTTGAACCCCCAGCAAATACACTGACATTGATTTGGCTTGTCGCCTTGGGAATGCCCTTGGCAATGCATTTGTGACTATTCAGCAAACCACTTAGGCTGTGGCACAATTGTATGATAAGGTTCTATGCAACACTAGCTTCCTCTCCTCTCACTGAGGCCAATAACACAAGTGAGGCTCAATGAATAGATTGGTGCCTTGCAAATTCCCCGATTAATATCAATAGGAAAACGTCTGAGAAGGTAACAATTACATATTTGTAATGTCGAAGGGTATGGTTATTATACTTTGAGTATGATGTCTCCATTCAGGTTGAATGTTTATACTTCCTGAATTGGTAGGAAAATAATGCTGTGAAAATGACGAATAAACTGTATTTAGAGGAGTTCAAAGCTAATGTTACAGACTTATTGCAGCAAGTGAGCAACTGTTTAAAGTATTGATGTCTACATGTTTTACAATGATGGTGGGTATTAGTTGATATCGATATTATTATTTGTTGCTGTGTATGCACTAGGGCTGTGATGATATAAGTATAACAATATTTGTTTCATGGGCAAAAAATGAAAACACGAAGCAGACCTAACTTTTTGGTCCTTTAAACCCTGCTGTAAATAAAATATTGTGCTAAAGCTTGGAAAATAAATCAATGTGACTCTGGTTGACAACATAACGATGTTTTTTTCCAACATTAGGGATGTTTTTCTAAGTGAAATCCGCTTCGTGTTTTGTTTCCTTGACACGATCCTAATGAGTATCGTCCTGTCCCTATTATGCACTGCATTTGTTGAATGATCAGTGTGTTTATTATTTAGTTTCCTTTTTTGGCTAGGTCTCCCTTGTGAAAGAGGTATTTTGACCTCAATGGGAATCCCTTGTTCAAAGTTGAATAACAAATTATTCAACCATTTTGAGAAATGAATGCTGTCTTCACTTAATACAAACAAATTCAAACTCATTCAAAATAAGACCACTTTAGAGGTCTGAAAACATCTGACAAACTTTTATTTTGAAATGTAATGACCCTTTAAGCCTTCTTCAGGATTTGTTAATGGCTGAGATCAATATAAGAGATATTAGGTTCTACAGTTAAGACAAAAAAGCTCCAGATTGCACATACTAATTGAAAGGTTTACACACTGGGACCAATTCTTCCTCACAGACCAGTTCCTAATGGAACAAGTGAGACTTTTGCCACTGGCACTCGAAGTGAAACATGCCATTACAAATTACAGTCTGCCACTCCATAGTTAAAAATATATGCTGGCCTACAATCTGCCTAACAGATCCAGAGAAGAAAAAGGAGAAACAAAAAGCATGCACAGATCTCAAGAGATATTCTCCTCGACTCGATTAACGGAGCAAGGTTAAAGCACACTCGTTAATCAGACATCCCAACATTTAAAAATGTCCAACGATAATAAAATATTCAGCAGTCACAAACCGGCGCAGAGATAATCCCGTCGTTTGATGAAAGGACAGAGAGAGAGAGAGAGAGAGAGAGAGAGAGAGAGAGGGTACAGAGAGAAAGAGAGAGAGACAGAAAATAGAGAATGAGAGCAGAGAGAAAGAGAAAGAGAGAGAGCAGAGAGTGAGAGGGTAGAGAGATCGAGGGATCAATTTGAGCCGGCGCATTGTTGTCATCTTCATTAATGTCACCATGACCTGCACCTCTGATGAACTTCCCGCCGATGATGTCGTTCACCGGCCTGAGAGGAAATCGATGCAGATCACCATCAGTCTTGTTGGCTGGGGCCATAAGGATTCCAAAATGCCGGAGGAGAAAAGAGGAAGGGTGGTTGTGGGGGGATTGAAGATTCAATAGGGGACATACAGTATGACATAAATTACTCAGTATTGTTGGAGGGTTGGGGTGGCTGCTAGTTAAGTGACACACAGCGAGCAAAGTCCATAGAATAATAGCGGAAACCAAAATGACAGAGGGAAAGTGGCTGCTGCAGCCACTCGCTTTCAGAGTCTCGGCCCTCTGTTATTCCACCCAGCAGGGCTCTTATTGCAGAAGCACTGGCCCCAGAGAGTAGCCCTAGTGTAGCGCTGGGAGCATGGCGGGTACAGAGGACAAATAGACACACTGACGAGCACTTACAAACTGGCGTGCACACACACGCTCACTGGTGCACACAGACACATACACCATCTCACACACACATCGGCACCTCGTGGAGCAAATAAAGGTGTCCTGGAGGCTCACTCACACATGACAAGTGTCAGGGGTCCACGGGGGTCTGGCTGTGACATTGTCTCTTTTGTCACCCCCAAGCCAGTGATTAGAAGAGAGGCACAGAGATTTAGAGCCACTAGAGACAAAGAAACCCACGACCAGATGTAGGCTTATAGGAAGGAGACATCTCTCAATGTAGACCACTCAGACATTGTTTCTCATTGCATTTTCCTTTCCTTTCAATGTCGAAATGTCAAATATCAAACCCCCAAAAAACATCCACACCCAAACATTCACACTGATTAAAAAACAACAGAGTAGAGTGCTCGAGTAGTCTGCAATAGCTTTCTGTGTGCGATTCCCTCCCGGCATTACATTTTCCCCATACAGTCCCGGACAGTTCCTTTGATGCTCTTGCCACTTTAGAGCATATTTACAAAGGGTGCGAGAAGCTCCAGCCTTCTTTCCCATTTAAGTCAATCGTTGTGATGCTTGTGAATATCAGCGGGATGAAAGCTTCGCTACAGTTCAGTGAGACAATCACCACACCGACCGACTCCAGATAGCGATGTGCGTATCCCATCTGTAGACGGCCTTAGATACAGAACAGCAGTCTACCTATGGTTTATTTGTCTAATTAACGCATTTTGAAATGTAGAACGACTGCTTTTTACCATAGGCAATGGAGATGAAAAGAGACCAAATCAATCAGGTTTTCAAACTGAGCTCAAATACTAGTTGAAGTTGTGCTTCAATAAAAAGCTAGAAATGGGTTGTAAAACTAAAGGGAATTTAAAAGGCTTGAACGTACGTGGAATCAGAGCCATAGCTTGACAAGCAAGAGCAGAGTCTATAAAAAAGTGGCTTATAAATTAAACATTTGGCTACTGAACAGATCGGTTATAGCATGACTTAAACCAAGAAGTCAAAGCTCTTTTCCATTCGAACCAGGAGAACATGATCTGTTTCTCTCGTTCAATTAAAGTGTGACATGCACAAGACACATCGCTATAATAAAACACAAATCAGTGTCCCAGCTCTCTCTCTCTCACACACACACACACACACACACACACACACACACACACACACACACACACACACACACACACACACACACACACACACACACACACACACACACACACACAGAATGAGCCGAGGCAGCAGCCCTGTGTCTCAGTGCAGCCTTATCATGTGTTATGTATTACTTCTATTCCAGTCAAAGTCAGGTCCTTAGTCCCACATGCCAGCGTTATCACTCTGTGGATCTCCCCTGTCAATCAGCGATTACAATCAATCATGTTTCGTGAAAACCCACCACATCGAGAGTCCAGAGGGTAGTAAAATATTTACTGTGTAGAAATTGACTAGATATTCATCTCTTAAGTAATACTTGCCTACTTCCTTTAAAAAACTGCTGAAATAATTTGATAATGCAATGGCTAGACAGGGTCCTAGTGTACATCAGATCAGTTTCTCTGTGGGGATGAGAGAACCTTCCAGAAGAACAACCATCTCTGCAGGATTACACAAATCAGGCCTTTATGGTAGAAGGGCCAGAAGGAAGCCACTCCTCAGTATAAGGCACACGACAGCCCGCTTGGAGTTTGCCAAAAGGCACCCAAAAGTCTAAGATTGAATGCAGGAGTGGCTTTGGGACAAGTCTCTGAATGTCCTTGAGTGGCCCAGCCAGAGCCCGGACTTGAGCCCAATCAAACATCTCTGGAGAGACCTGAATATAGCTGTGCAGGGATGCTCCCCATCCAACCTGACAGAGCTTGGGAGGATCTGCAGAGAAGAATGGGAGAAACTGTGTGCCACACTTTTTTTTTTTTACTAGGCAAGTCAGTCAAGAACAAATTCTTATTTTCAATGACAGCAGGTTAACTGCCTGTTCAGGGGGAGAACAACAGATTTGTACTTTGTCAGCTCGGGGATTTGAACTTGCAACCTTTCGGTTACTAGTCCAACGCTCTAACCACTAGGCTACCCTGCTACCCCAGGTAGTGTCATACCCATACCCGTCGTACACTAGAGGCTGTAATCACTGCCAAATGTGCTTCAACAAAGTACTGAGTAAAGGGTCTGAATACTAAAGTAAATATGATATTTCATTCTTTTTTTATACTTTTCTTTTGACAAAAAATTATACAAACCTGTTTTTGCTTTGTCATTATGGGGTATTGTGTGTGGATTAATGAGGAGGGAAAACTGTGTAATCCATTTTAGAATGAGGCTGTAATGTAACATGATGTGCATAAAGTCAAGGGGTCTGAATACTTTCCAAAGCACTTAGAAGAATAATAATTTGGTTGTGTTTATAAAGGTCTTAGGTAACATTTGAAAACTAAAAACTATTATTTCAAAGAACATAATAGCATTTTCATGAGTTTATGTTACCCTAGTCTATAAGTAAAAACCACGAGTTCAAGTCCATCACAAAGAAGTCCATTTAATTTCATTTTGGCAGGTCTAAAGAAACATTGTGGAAATAAGAAAATGTATTTAAAAGAAAACCGAATAGAGAGTTTTACATGTATTATGTTACTAGTCTGCTTAGTAGCCAGAGCAATGCTGCCATGTGATTGGGCATGTTCTGAATGCATGAACAGCGCATATATTCTTGGGAAAAAAAGACATTTGGAAACAGAGCTGCACCTAGGGCTGTTATTGTCATGTCTTGTTATGTCTGTTCCTGTCCTTTCTCTTGATTCTCTCTCTCTGCTGGTCTTTTTAGGTTACCTTCTCTGTCTCTCATTCCTCAGCTGTTCTACATCTTCCCTAACTAGCTCTTTCACTCTTCACACCTGTTCTCTCTTCCCCCTCTGATTAGGTCTCTATTTCTTTCTCTGTTCCTGCTACTTTCAGTGTCTGATTCTTGTTTGTGTTTTTTGATGCCAGAAGCAAGCTGTCGTCTCGTTTGCTTCCACCTTGTCCTGTCCTGTCGGAGTCTGCCTGGCTGAAGCATCCTGCACTATACTAACGTTCTTTTTGTTCCCCTGACAACGTTGGAAGAGGATTTATGCCATTCCTGTATTTTCATTAAAGAACTCTGTTTTCTGTTAAAACCGCTTTTGGGTCTTCACTCAAGTTCATAACAGAAGAATCAGACCAAGAATGGACCCAGCGGCTCCGGACCCTTTTCACTCCGCCGTCGAGATCCAGGGAGCGATGCTAGGCAGACATGAGGAGGAATTGTCTGCTGCTCAACATGCCGTTGAGACCCTGGCCGTCCAAGTCTCCGACCTCACAAGACAGGTTCACCAACTCCACCTCGATCCACCGCCCACTTCCAGGGTTTCCGAGTCTCCGGAGCCCAGGATCAACAACCCGCCGTGTTACTCTGGGGAGCCCACTGAGTGCCGCTCATTCCTCACTCAGTGTGATGTGGTGTTCTCTCTCCAGCCCAACACCTACTCCAGGAGCGCAGTCCGCATCGCCTACGTCATTTCTCTCCTTACCGGACGGGCGCGTGAGTGGGGCACGGCAGTCTGGGAGGCGAGGGCTGAGTGTATTAACCAGTATCAGAACTTTAAGGAGGAGATGATACGGGTTTTTGACCGTTCTGTTTTTGGCGAGGAGGCTTCCAGGGCCCTGTCTTCCCTATGTCAGGGGAATAGATCCATAACGGATTATTCTATTGAGTTTCGCACTCTCGCTGCCTCTAGTGACTGGAACGAGCCGGCTTTGCTCGCTCGTTTTCTGGAGGGTCTCCACGTCGAGGTTAAGGATGAGATCCTCTCCCGGGAGGTTCCTTCCAGTCTGGACTCCTTAATAGCTCTCGCTATTCGCATAGAGCGACGGTTTGATCTTCGTCGCCGAGCTCGTGGAAAGGAGCTCACGTTCTCCGTTGCTCCCCTCTCCACATCACTGCCACCTGCCGCTTCACTGCCACCCTCCTCCGCCGGCTCGGATGCTGAGCCTATGCAGCTGGGGGGTATTCGCATCTCGGCCAAGGAGAGGGAACGGAGAATCACCAATCGCCTCTGTCTCTACTGCGGCTCCGCTGGTCATTTTGTCACCTCATGTCCAGTAAAAGCCAGAGCTCATCAGTAAGAGGAGGGCTACTGGTGAGCGCAACTACTCAGGCCTCTCCTTCTGGATCACGCACTACCTTTCCGGTCCATCTCCGCTGGCCCGGTTCATCTGCTTCCTGCAGTGCCTTGATAGACTCTGGGGCGGAGGGCTGTTTTATGGACGAGACCTGGGCTCGGGAACATGATATTCCTCTCAGACAGTTAGGGAGCCCAGGGCCTTGTTCGCTTTAGATGGTAGTTCTCTCCCCAAGATTCAGCGTGAGACGCTGCCTTTAACCCTCACTGTCTCTGGTAATCATAGCGAAACCATTTCTTTTTTAATTTTTCGTTCACCTTTTACACCTGTTGTTTTGGGTCATCCCTGGCTAGTGCGCCATAACCCTTCTATTAATTGGTCTAGTAATACTATCCTATCCTGGAATGTTTCTTGTCATGTAACCTGTTTAATGTCTGCTATCCCTCCTGTTTCCTCTGTCTCTTCTTCACAGGAGGAGCCTGGCGATTTGACAGGGGTGCCGGAGGAGTATCACGATCTGCGCACGGTGTTCAGTCGTTCCAAGGCCACTTCTCTCCCTCCACACCGGTCGTATGACTGTAGTATTGATCTCCTTCCGGGAACTACTCCCCCCGGGGTAGATTATATTCTCTGTCGGCTCCCGAACGTAAGGCTCTCGAGGATTATTTGTCGGTTTCGCTCGACGCCGGTACCATAGTCTCCTCCTCCTCCCCCGCCGGAGCGGGATTTTTTTTTGTTCAGAAGAAGGACGGGTCCCTGCGCCCATGCGTGGATTATCGAGGGCTGAATGACATAACAGTTAAGAATCGTTATCCGCTTCCTCTTATGTCTTCAGCCTTCGAGATCCTGCAGGGAGCCAGGTTTTTCACCAAATTGGACCTTCGTAACGCCTACCATCTCGTGCGCATCAGGGAGGGGGACGAGTGGAAGACGGCGTTTAACACTCCGTTAGGGCACTTTGAATACCGGGTTCTTCCTTTCGGCCTCGTTAACGCTCCAGCTGTCTTTCAGGCACTAGTTAACGACGTCCTGAGAGACATGCTGAACATTTTTGTTTTCGTTTACATGGACGATATCCTGATTTTTTCACCGTCTCTCTCGATTCATGTTCAGCACGTGCGACGCGTCCTCCAGCGCCTTTTGGAGAACTGTCTTTATGTGAAGGCTGAGAAGTGCACTTTTCATGCCACCTCTGTCCCTTTTCTCGGTTCCGTTATTTCCGCTGAGGGCATTAAGATGGATCCCGCTAAGGTCCAGGCTGTCATTGATTGGCCCGTTCCTAAGTCACGCGTCGAGCTGCAGCGCTTTCTGGGCTTCGCTAATTTCTACCGTCGTTTCATCCGTAATTTCGGTCAGGTGGCAGCTCCTCTCACAGCCCTTACTTCTGTTAAGACGTGCTTTAAGTGGTCCGTTTCCGCCCAGGGAGCTTTTGATCTTCTTAAGAATCGTTTTACATCCGCACCTATTCTTGTTACACCTGACATCTCTAGACAGTTTGTTGTTGAGGTTGACGCGTCAGAGGTGGGCGTGGGAGCCATTCTTTCTCAGCGCTCTCTCTGACGGCAAGGTCCATCCTTGCGCGTTTTTCTCTCATCGCTTATCGCCGTCAGAACGTAACTATGATGTTGGTAATCGCGAACTGCTCGCCATCCGCTTAGCCCTAGGCGAATGGCGACAGTGGTTGGAGGGGGCGACCGTTCCTTTTGTCGTTTGGACTGACCATAGGAACCTTGAGTACATCCGTTCAGCCAAACGACTTAATGCGCGTCAGGCTCGTTGGGCTCTGTTTTTCGCTCGTTTCGAGTTTGTTATTTCTTATCGTCCGGGCTCAAAAACACCAAACCTGATGCTTTATCTCGTCTCTTCAGTTCTTCTGAGGTCTCCACCGACCCCGATGGGATTCTCCCTGAGGGGCGTGTTGTCGGGTTGACTGTCTGGGGAATTGAGAGGCAGGTAAAGCAAGCACTCGCTCACACTCCGTCGCCGCGAGCTTGTCCTAGGAACCTTCTGTTCGTTCCCGTTCCTACTCGTCCGGCCGTTCTTCAGTGGGCCCACTCTGCCAAGTTAGCCGGCCACCCCGGCGTTCGGGGTACGCTCGCTTCCATTCGCCAGCGTTTCTGGTGGCCCACTCGGGAACGTGACGCGCGTCGATTTGTCGCCGCTTGTTCGGTCTGCGCGCAGACTAAATCTGGGAACTCTCCTCCTGCCGGCCGTCTCAGACCGCTTCCCATTCCCTCTCGACCGTGGTCTCACATCGCTTTAGATTTTATCACCGGACTGCCTTCATCAGCGGGGAAGACAGTTATTCTTACGGTTGTCGATAGATTCTCTAAGGCGGCTCATTTCATTCCTCTCGATAAGCTCCCTTCTGCTAAGGAGACGGCTCAGATCATTATCGAGAATGTTTTCCGAATTCATGGCCTTCCGTCTGACGTCGTTTCCGACAGAGGTCCGCAGTTCACGTCTCAATTTTGGAGGGAGTTTTGCCGTTTGATTGGGGCTTCCGTCAGTCTCTCGTCCGGCTTTCATCCCCAGTCTAACGGTCAAGCCGAACGGGCCAATCAGACTGTTGGTCGCATTTTACGCAGTCTTTCTTTTCGTAACCCTGCGTCTTGGTCAGAACAGCTCCCCTGGGCAGAGTACGCCCACAACTCGCTTCCCTCGTCTGCTACCGGTCTATCCCCTTTTCAGTGTAGCCTCGGGTACCAGCCTCCGCTGTTCTCATCTCAGCTCGCCGAGTCCTGCGTCCCCTCCGCTCAGGCTTTTGTCCAGCGTTGCGAGCGCACCTGGAAGGGTCGGCACTTTGCCGTAATAGGGCGCAGACTGTGAGGGCCGCTAATAAGCGTAGGACCAAGAGTCCTAGATATTGTTGCGGTCAGAGAGTATGGCTCTCCACTCTGAACCTTCCCCTTAAGACAGCTTCTCGCAAGTTGGCCCCGCGGTTCATTGGTCCGTTCCGTATTTCCCAGGTCATTAATCCTGTCGCTGTGCGACTTCTTCTCCCGCGCTATCTTCGTCGCGTTCACCCGGTCTTCCATGTCTCCTGTGTTAAGCCCGTTCTTCGCGCCCCCGCTCGTCCCTCCCCCCATCCTTGTCGAGGCGCACCCATCTACAGGGTTCGTAAGATTTTGGACATGCGCCCTCGGGGCCGTGGTCATCAGTACCTAGTGGATTGGGAGGGGTACGGTCCTGAGGAGAGGAGTTGGGTTCCCTCTCGGGACGTGCTGGACCGTTCGCTGATCGATGATTTCCTCCGTTGCCGCCAGGTTTCCTCCTCGAGTGCGCCAGGAGGCGCTCGGTGAGTGGGGGGGTACTGTCATGTCTTGTTATGTCTGTTCCTGTCCTTTCTCTTGATTCTCTCTCTCTGCTGGTCTTTTTAGGTTACCTTCTCTGTCTCTCATTCCTCAGCTGTTCTACATCTGCCCTAACTAGCTCTTTCACTCTTCACACCTGTTCTCTCTTCCCCCTCTGATTAGGTCTCTATTTCTTTCTCTGTTCCTGCTACTTTCAGTGTCTGATTCTTGTTTGTGTTTTTTGATGCCAGAAGCAAGCTGTCGTCTCGTTTGCTTCCACCTTGTCCTGTCCTGTCGGAGTCTGCCTGGCTGAAGCATCCTGCACTATACTAACGTTCTTTTTGTTCCCCTGACAACGTTGGAAGAGGATTTATGCCATTCCTGTATTTTCATTAAAGAACTCTGTTTTCTGTTAAAACCGCTTTTGGGTCTTCACTCAAGTTCATAACAGTTATGGTGACCGTATTACCGCCACACCAGCGGTCACAAGTCATGATGGCAGTCAAATTCCACATGACCGTTTAGTCATGGTAATTAGGCTTCTCTAAGCTCTGATGCTGCTGACGGTCGTTAGTAGTCTAGTAAACTTGCTAAGTGCCTGGTACTCAGCACTCTATTGTCTCTCTAATCACTCTGACATCAATGCAAATGTGATCGAAAATCTAATCAAACACTTCATGAGAGCCCATTTGCTCATGTTGTGCAACATTTATATAGGCTATGCAATTGCATGAGAAAACAGAGTTTTGATGGCCTCTATTAAAAAGATGAGGATCCTATCAGCTTTCTATAGGCTAGGCTTACTATATTTATTTCTCACCTTTCCTAATATAAAGTTTATTTTTACAACAGGAGTATAGCCTACCTGGCTGCCATGACAATTAACTATGGAAGTGCATAGATGACAAGTATTTTTTCTCCTGCCCTGTTTTGAGACAGGTGCATGATAATGGTCTATTCTAAATCAAGACAAATTTCACCCATATATGATTTAGTATATGTAAAGACAAGATTAAATCAAGAATAGTGTGATGGGTGACAATATTATCCTATAACTTGTGAATGATGCCCAGCTTAAGGCAAGAAACAGTGCGGTCACTTGAGGTCATTTGAGGTCACTTTTGCGAATGGTGTTTTCCTACTAATGGAAAATTTGCGCTTATAGTCTACTGCTGCGCTTATAATGTGAAGGAAATTGCCTTATAGTTAGCAACATTTTAAGCTAAACATTCTGATCTGTTGTATCAGGCTCATTGCTTAAAACAGTTTTTTTGATGCTAGTGGTGTTATTAATTTGGGATCTATCGCATCCCACAACTGTCCCAGAATATGTTTGGAATATTTATTTCTCGTACTGTCATGGATTCCCCCAGTACTACTGCTCATTCACGTCTTCGGCTTTCTAGGCGTCACTAAACTGGTTTCATGACCACCAACCCCGGATTGTCTCATTACGCACACCTGGTTCGCCTTCCCCCTGATTAGTATGATATACAGTGGGGCAAAAAAAGTATTTAGTCAGCCACCAATTGTGCAAGTACTCCCACTTAAAAAGATGAGAGAGGCGTGTAATTTTCATCATAGGTACACTTCAACTATGACAGAAGAAAATGAGAAGAAAATCACACTGTAGGATTTTTAATGCATTTATTTGCAAATTATGGTGGAAAATAAGTATTTTGACAATAACAAAAGTTTATCTCAATACTTTGTTATATACCCTTTGTTGGCAAAGACAGAGGTCAAACGAATTCTGTAAGTTTTCACAAGGTTTTCACACACTGTTGCTGGTATTTTGGCCCATTCCTCCATGCAGATCTCCTCTAGAGCAGTGATATTTTGTGGCAGTTGCTGGTCAACACGGACTTTCAATTCCCTTTTCTATGGGGTTGAGATCTGGAGACTGGCTAGGCCACTCCAGGACCTTGAAATGCTTCTTAGGAAGCCACTCCTTCATTGCCCGGGTGGTGTGTTTGGGATCATTGTCATGCTGAAAGACCCAGCCACGTTTCATCTTCAATGCCCTTGCTGATGGAAGGAGGTTTTCACTCAAAATCTCACGATACATGGCCCCATTCATTCTTTCCTTTACACGGACCAGTCGTCCTGGTTCCTTTGCAGAAAAACAGCCCCAAAGCATGATGTTTCCACCCCAATGCTTCACAGTAGGTATGGTGTTCTTTGGATGCAACTCAGCATTCTTTGTCCTCCAAACAAGATGAGTTGAGTTTTTACCAAAAAGTTATATTTTGGTTTCATCTGACCATATGACATTCTCCCAATCCTCTTCTGGATCATCCAAATGCTCTCTAGCAAACTTCAGACGGGCCTGGACATGTACTGGCTTAAGCAGAGGGACACGTCTGGCACTGCAGGATTTGAGTCCCTGGCGGTGTAGTGTGTTACTGATGGTAGGCTTTGTTACTTTGGTCCCAGCTCTCTGCAGGTCATTCACTAGGTCCCCCCATGTGGTTCTGGGATTTTTGCTCACCGTTCTTGTGATCATTTTGACCCCACAGGGTGAGATCTTGTGTGGAGCCCCAGATCGAGGAAGATTATCAGTGGTCTTGTGTGTCTTCCATTTCCTAATAATTGCTCCCACAGTTGATTTCTTCAAACCAAGCTGCTTACCTATTGCAGATTCAGTCTTCCCAACCTGGTGCATGTCTACAATTTTGTTTCTGGTGTCCTTTGACAGCTCTTTGGTCTTGGCCATAGTTTTTATTTTAATTTTACTAGGCAAGTCAGTTAAGAACAAATTCTTATTTTCAATGACGGCCTAGGAACAGTGGGTTAACTGCCTGTTCAGGGGACAGAACGACAGATTTGTACCTTGTCAGCTCAGGAATTTGAACTTGCAACCTTTCGGTTACTCGTCTAACGCTCTTACCACTAGGCTACCCTGCCGTGGAGTTTGGAGTGTGACTGTTTGAGGTTGTGGACAGGTGTCTTTTATACTGATAACAAGTTCAAACAGGTGCCATTAATACAGGTAACGAGTGGAGGACAGAGGAGCCTCTTAACTCTTAAAGAAGAAGTTACAGGTCTGTGAGTTCCAGAAATCTTGCTTGTTTGTATGTGACCAAATACTTATTTTCCACCATAATTTGCAAATAAATTCATTAAAAATCCTACAATGTGATTTTCTGGATTTTTCCCCCTCATTTTGTCTGTTATAGTTGAAGTGTACCTACGATGAAAATTACAGGCCTCTCTCATCTTTTTAAGTGGGAGAACTTGCACAATTGGTGGCTGACTAAATACTTTTTTCCCCCACTGTCAATTATAAGATGTGCCCTTCTCTTCATGTACCGTTGAACAACTGATAATACTGTCACGCAACAGACTATTGTCAATTTAATCTTGGCAATAAAACATTCCCATAACAGCTTCGTTTTACAAAGTAAAACGTAAAAGAGAATGGTATCAAGGCGCATGGTCAAATTATTAACATGAGTGCCAATGACGATAAATAGGCATAACACAAACTCATCACTACACTATTGTTTTTCTAAATTAAATCAACCTCTTCACCCTCCTTATCATTCAGTTAGGCCTCTTTAAATTTGATTGTGAAGTAACATGCACAATTATTGCCCAATCGCCTATTTGTCATTCATTCAGTGGGCTGGCATCTTATGCTTCCTCTTCACTCATCAACTCGGATAGAGTCAAGGATATGTTTTTCATTATTCTGAAGGCCTATTGCAACACGTAGCATGTTTTAGTTTCCCTTATAATAAATGTGATTAGTCATAGAGTTATAGTGAATAAAACAGTCCCGTAACAGCTTCTTTTTACAAAGTAAAACGTAGAAGAAAATGATATCAATTTGCAAGGTGCACGGTCAAATTATTTCCTACAAACATGAGCACCAAAGCTGATAAATAGGCATAACACAAACTCATCATTACACTATTGTCTTTCTAAATTAAATCAACCTCTTCACCCTCCTTATCATTCAGATAGGCCTAATTTAAATTCAATCATGAAGTAATGTGCACAATTATCACCCATTCATCCATTTGTCATTCATTCAGTAAGGAGAGGTTAAATTGGAAATAGGTGTGAAAAAACAGTTTAAAAGGCTTTAAATACTTTGTGAGTTCAACATTTTGACAAATGAGCAATGCAAAATACAAACACTTAGGAGAAGGACAGCTTTTTGGGGGGCTATAACACATCACAGTACAGTGGAGTTCAGTACAGTATATTATACTGTACTGAACTATACTCTACTTTTCTCTTCTTTACTGTATTGTACTCTACTCTTGTACTCTGCTCTACTGTACTGAACTCTACTGACGTTTATGTTTGGGCCAAATCAAAGCCGGTCCGGACCTGACCAAATATCAACGTCTGTGGAAATTGAAATCAAGGCCAGGACGGACTGACCAAATTTCAACTACTTGTCAACGTCCATGGATGTCTAAAATATAATCTGTTAGTTACTTGTTACCAGTCCAAAATTGTAATCACTAACATAACTTTCGCATGTGGACTTGCACAACACATCGGCTGTCTGTGACCAGATGAGCAAACCTTTCGAAGCCAAACCTTCATACCATGACCGCTAACCGCTACACACAGCCTCCATCATTGTCACGCCATAGTCAACATAGCTACAGAACCAACGCATTAGTAAACCCGCTACAATCATGCAGTACAGAGTACAGAACCATGAGCCTCCTAGGTTTTGTATTAAAGTCAATGTACCCAGAGGAGGATGGAAACTAGCTGTCCTCCGGCTACACCATGGTGCTACCCTACAGAGTGTTGTTGAGGCTACTGTAGACATTCATTGCAAATATATTTAGTATAGTCCTATGTAAAACAACTATACGAAATTCACTGAGGAGGATGGTCCTCCCCTTCCTCCTCTGATGAGCCTCCACTGATGGGAAGAGAGGGAGCTCATGGGTAGGTGTCAGTAAGACCCAGGAGAGGTAATATTAACTGGAGAAAGGGAGAAGAGAGTGGCAGAGAGAAAGAAAGAGGGAGGGAGGGGTTGTCCAGACTATTTTGACACTCTCATCTTGACCACCAAATGACAGAAGGAGAAAGACAACAGTAATGACCTGAACATAACAGTATGCCAGTGGAAGGAAAGACGGTAACAGGTGACCCAACTGTGGTTTGTGACTACTTTGATTTCCCATTTTAGCCAATTAAATTGCATTACAGATGTTTCTGTAATTCTGTTCCCAATTTTTTATCCCTAATCATTCATATAAAAATATATATGAATAAAAAACAATATGTGGTCTATTTTAACAATGCAATGTTTAATCTTACCTCTAGCAGCAGCGCTATAGGTTTGGGGGTGTGTCAGAAATATTTTGGCTATATTCACAACTGGAAATTAGGTGCAGTAGCTGGCGGTGGAGTGAAAGGGCTGGGTTTTGAGGCATAAACAAATTGTGGGTATGTCAAGCTTGACATGGCTAAATATGTGGTTGCTTCAAATTGTGTATTTACTGTATTTTATGGATTGCGTTGTCATCAACTCCAATTCAAATGTTAATTCGTTATAGCCTAGTTTGTTAAATAGATAGCCCCAAATTTGCTAAATATGTTGAAAATATTTGCAGTCCACATTTTTCTAATTACATTGCTTCAATATGGAAATACATTGTTAACATAGGTGTAATGATCTTCTTCATCTGATGAGGAGTATGAAAGATCGGACCAGAATGCAGTGTGGTAAGTGTCCATTTTAATGAAATATAACTGAACACTGAATACAAAATAACCAAAGTGAAACAATGAAAATTGAAACAGTTCTCGATGGTGAAACACAGACACAGAAAACATAGAATTCCCACCCCAACTCACGCCCTGTCTTTCTGTACTTTGCTCTGTTAATCTTTCCCTCGATCCTGACTAGTCTCCCAGTCCATGAAAAACATCTCCATAGCATGAAGCTGACACCACCATGCTTCACCATAATGATGGTGCCAGATGTCCTACAGACTTGATGCTTGGCATTCAGGTCAAAGGGTTTAATCGTGGTTTCATCAGACCAGAGAATCTTGTTCCTCATGGTCTGAGTGTCCTTTAGGTGGCTTTTGGCAAACTCCAAACTTATGTGCCTTTTACTGAGGAGTGACTTCTATCTGGCCACTCTACCATAAAGGCCTGATTGGTGAAATGCTGCAGAGATGGTTGTACTTCTGGAAGGTTCTCCCATCTCCACAGAGGAACTCTGGGGCTCTGTCAGAGTGACCACCCCAGATTGCTCAGTTTGGCCAGGCGGACAGCTCTGGGAAGAGTCTTGGTGATTCCAAACTTCTGTCAATTGAGACTGATGGAAGCTTCTGTGTTCATGGGGACCTTCAATGCTGCAGACATCTTTTGGTACCCTTCCCCAGATCTGTGCCTCAACAGAATCCTGTCTCGGAGCTCTACGTACAATTTCTTCGACCTCATGGCTTGATTTTTGCTCTGACATGCACTGTCAACTGTGGGACCTTATATAGAGAAGTGTGTGCCTTTCCAAATCATCAAATTATCCAATCAATTGATTTTACCACAGTTAGACTCCAATCAAGTTGTAGAAACATTTCAAGGATGATCAATGGAAACAGGAGGCATCTGAGCTCAATTTTGAGTCTCATAGCAAAGGGTCTGAATACTTATGTAGATAAGGTATTTCTGTTTATTTTTTTATACATTTGCAAAAATGTCTAAGCCTGTTTTCACTTTCTCATTATGGGGTATCGTGAGTAGATTGATGAGGATTTTAATTGAATCCATTTTAGAATAAGGCTGTAATGTGGAAAAAGGGAAGGGGTTTGAATACTTTCCGAATGCACTGTATATACAAGGGCTTTATGCACATCGGTTGAACCAAAACACTCGATGTGATGTTGAAATCCTGATTGGATTTGCAAAAAGTAATTAAGGGAATGTCATATTTTTTTCACCCAACTTTAACCTAAATCCAAAGACAGGGTGACATTTGGTTGATTTCACGTTGAATTCACATTAGTGAACCAATTGTGAACCAAAATTAGATGAACTGATATCAGTGCTCAATGGGAACTGTCCACTCAACCTTATACTGATTCCAAATGTAATGTTTTAGAAACATAATGGAACCATCATACAGATCATATTTGCACATCTCCAGAAATAGAAGATGAAATTGCATTGGAGCCATGTGGATAACATTAACCCATGGACTGTGAATCTTTCCAATAAATGGTTTTTTTAAATCAAATGAAACAAACAATCAATCTGTTTTTTTTTAAACAACAACAATATTTCCAAGAAGGATCGGGTTAGAAGCATGAGATCATAAATCGCATCTCTCGTTCCATGAGCATAAGCAAACGTGTGCACACGTACAGTAGGCCTAAAGACTCTTCGTCAGGAGGCATGGATGTTTGTCGTACCATTGAAGTATACAGTAACACTACAATAGGCCTAGTTATAACAAACATGTAGCCAATCCAGTTTTTTTTTTTTGGCTTCAACATGGAAATATTTGTCTATACACATTGCATTCGCAATACACTGCATGTGCGAGCCATGGACAATTGGACATAGCCCAAACTTTATAATATGATTAGCCTACCATCACTGTTGATATGGCCTGTTAGTGACTTTGCCACGTGAAAGGTTAACAAAGAAACAGGAACATAACCTGAGCAACAAGCAGATTCAGCACCAAGAATTCCCACGATTTGACAGTTAAACGGTCTAACAGATGAAAGTAGAAGATGCCTTTTTTTTTACTAAATGATAAAGGAATAAGCAGTATATTGCAATAACTTGATATTCCTAAACAGACTTCCTACAGTCACTTCATCCAATGGGCATCACTCATAAGCCTAACAAGTCTAACATTTTTACAGAAGCTGCGTGGACAAAAATATTGTCTAATATAAAGGAAACACTGAAATTTTGACTTTTGCTGCTCGTGTTATTTTAATACAAAACATTGGTTATAGGCTACAGATAGGCTACTGTGAACTTCCACTGGCAAAATCAATGCCATAACCAATTGCGTTATTGCGAAGAGTCTTAAATATCTCGAGTAGTGCTGCTTGAAATTGGAACATTGGCACACGTTTTTTAAAGACACACCTACTCATTCCAGGGTTTTTCTTTATTTTTACTATTTTTTACAATGTAGAAAATAGTACAAGTTAAAGAAACACCCTAGAATAGGTAGGTGTGTCCAAACTTTTGACTGGTACTGTACCTTAAAAATGTCCACCCCTCCCACATCATAGCAGAGCGCTGGCTTTTACAAGTCGAAATTGCCAAAGAGTGTGCATTGTACAGTCATGGCCAAAAGTTTTGAGAATGACATAAATATACATTTTTAAAGTCTGCTGCCTCAGTTTGTATAATGGCAATTTGCATATACTCCGGAATGGTATGGAGAGTGATCAGATGAATTGCAATTAATTGTAAAGTCCCATGCCATGCAAATTAAATGAATCCCATTTCCACTGCATTTCAGCCCTGCCACAACCAGCTGACATCATGTCAGTGATTCTCTCATTAACATAGGTGTGAGTGTTGACGAGGACAAGGCTGGAGATCACTCTGTCATGCCGATTGAGTTTGAATAACAGACTGGAAGCTTCAAAAGGAGGGTGGTGCTTGGAATCATTGTTCTTCCTCTGTCAACCATGGTTACCTGCAAGGAAACACGTGCCATCATCATTGCTTTGCACAAAAAGGGCTTCACAGGCAAGGATATTGCTGCCAGTAAGATTGCACCAAAAACAACCATTTATCGGATCATCAAGAACTTCAAGGAGAGCTGTTCAATTGTTGTGAAGAAGGCTTCAGGGCGCCCAAGAAAGTCCAGCAAGCACCAGGACCATCTCCTAAAGTTGATTCAGCTGCGGGATTGGGGCACCACCAGTACAGAGCTTGCTCAGAAATGGCAGCAGGCAAGTGTGAGTGCATCTGCACGCACAGTGAGGCGAAGACTTTTGGAGGATACCCTGGTATCAAAAAGTGCAACAAAGAAGCCACTTCTCTCCAGGAAGAACATCAGGGACAGACTGATATTCTGCAAAAGGTACAGGGATTGGACTGCTGAGGACTGGGGTAAAGTCATTTTCTCTGATGAATCCCCTTTCCGATTGTTTGGGGCATCCGTAAAAATAGCTTGTCCGGAGAAGTTAAGGTGAGCGCTACCATCAGTCCTGTGTCATGCCAACAGTAAAGCATCCTGAGACCATTCATGTGTGGGGTTGCTTCTCAGCCAATGGAGTGGGCTCACTCACAATTTTGCCTAAGAACACAGCCATGAGTAAAGAATGGTACCAACACATCCTCTGAGAGCAACTTCTCCCAACCATCCAGGAACAGTTTGGTGACGAACAATGCCTTTTCCAGCATGATGGAGCACCTTGCCATAAGGCAAAAGTGATTACGAAGTGGCTCGGGGAACAAAACATAGATATAAAGATAAAGGATAATTTCTCCAACTAAATATAAATGTTGATTTTACTAGGTAGGGGTCTTTACAGATGTAGGGTTTTAATTTCCTGCAGTAACAGGAAAGGTAAATTATTATGTGGATTATAATTAATGGACAATTTTGTAGGGGTAGATACATTTCTCGTAAGGGAAAATCAAGTCTGAAATTTCAAAGTGGAAATTACAATCTTCAGAAGCCTTTTTATACCTCAAATGCACTACTATTTTTAAATGTCCTGCATTGCAGGAAAGTTATCCTGAAAGTGGGTGATCAAATTAAGTTCCTAAGTATATACTTAAACATGATTGTGATTTGAAGTATTTATAATACCTTTTAAGGCGTTTTCTGGTAGATGTTTTCGAAGACCCCTTTTCCATCGGTTTGACAAGAAATCCACCCCCTTACTTATGCCAAAACATTTCTATGGAAAATGGTTGAAAAATGTATCTATGCCTTCATTTACCAAAACTAAAGACTCTTCGCTTTCATTTGACACCCAATTTGATATGCTCCTTTGAACTTCACATGTACACATGGTACTCATAAGTCCTTTTACATGGAAATGAGCTATAACAACCAGTGTTCTCCTGTTCTAGATCTGGAGTTTGTGTGTGGGCTAATGTCTCAGTTTCACACTTCAACACGTAGTTCAACCTAATCAATTACTAATCAAGACCTTGTTGACCTGTTACAGGCTGTTCAGTGTTAATGCTGAATTGGGACGAATGGCCATGTAACGTGATTATATAATTACACAATCTGAATAGTTCCCTTGCCTGATATTAGTGTACATTCATTTTGTTGTTGTAACTGCACTTTTTAATCAAGCACAATTTCTTCTCCTTCTGCATTTCCCCTCATAAACCTCTTCCACTGTACTCATGTGGGAGAGGTAGGTAACTGTAAAAAAAGAAGAAGACTGAAAATCATTATCAGTCCTATCGACATGTTGGTTGTTTAGCAACAAAACAGATGGGTACGCAACTATGGGGAAAAACAGACGGGGTTGACAACATGTAAACTATATTTAGTCTCCAAGTGTTTATTGAAAATATAAATACATTTGCACAATGAGCACATGTTGTCTCTCAAACACGTTACAGTTACAGTTGTTGATTAGTTAACATGACATCAGTCAAAACACCTCAAAAACAAAACATGGTATCAAGCTGAAACGAGCCACCTACGATTCCCCACAAAGCTAGCAACAATGAGAAGAAGCTGCCATCTGACCGTATATAATTAAAAAGAACCCACACCTTCCGACCACATCGATGCAAGTTGTCAGCCATCCCACAATTATATTGTGATATGTGTGCATTTCAGTCATTTCTGGTTTGTAAATGTTGTACAGTACATGCTAGCTAGCTACTGTATTTTTGTCTGTAGATGTCATCATTGAGCTAGCATGGTTATTCTTGTCCCTTTTCATTGTTGATTTGTACTTTGTAGAGAAGTTGGCATATAAGGGCAGCACAGCATTTGTTTATGGGAGTTTTTCCTGTCATTGTCAGGTGGGTCATGAGTTTTTGTTTGTTAAGATACTTCTATGATATTTTACTTACTGACAGCTGTTCATATGTGCATATCATGTCACTGTACATAACGCCTGGCTGTCATGGAGAAAGTTGGTTAGCCTAGGCCCATAGACCATACTGTACACTTCTTTGTCATGCTGTACATTGCATTTACCTCATATTGTACTGTTATGTGAGACAAGTTTATTGTTCTATTGCACCCTGTCTACTATTCCCATGTGGGAGAGAGGTGTTGGTCTATAAGGGCAGCACAGCATTTGTTTATGTAAGTTGTTCATGTCCTTATCAGAGAATAAAAGACACCAACGCTGATCCTATGCTCATATGTAAGCCGATCAAAACACAGCGCAGAGGCAATCTACACCGGTCACACCAACACAGACACTTGACCACACACACACACACACACACACACACACACACACACACACACACACACACACACACACACACACACACACACACACACACACACACACACACACACACACACACACACACACACTGCCCTCCTGGACCAGGGACAAGGAATACTCATAGACTAAACTCCCACTGTTTAGTCTGTCAGGGCACAAAAAAACACCTTGGCGATCACTTTCAAAAGCCTGGATAAACAAGGTAAGGGACATGTGGCACTTGGTAAAAAGTAGCCTACACACAATCCGATTGCTGTGGTTTGCTATCAGAATTGCTATCTACATCATCCAATATTGGTCTGTCTATTGGTTCTGCCAGCCCCAACATAGCTATACAGTAGTTATGTACACATGAGACATCACATGTTGGGAACGGGGAGGTTATAACACCTTGGTTTTGGTATGTAACAAAAATTTGTTTGGTTATGAGAACAGCAGGCGTGATGGCTTGTTGAATTCATTTAATATAGTTGGTTAAAGAAAAGTGATGGCGTGGGCTTTGAGGTAGAATCCCCCCCTTAACTGAACGTACCTTGAGGATAGTTCTGCATAACAGCACGTTAACACACTCAACATTGCCGTAAAACCCATGCCTTTTCAATTCCTGCATCTAATCACATGATCGGCTACTCTAAAGACATGTCTTTTCACCACCAACTCCCCAACACACACACACACAATCTCCCTATCTGTATGTTTTTGGGTGGGAGGGCCTGTTAAAAATCTGATTTCTCTGATGTCAACAAAATAAGATGGATTATTTATGCTGTCATTCCTTTAGCCAACATTTTTCTCCAATAGTGACTTTGTGTCTAAATGAGTAAATGACTGAATGAACAACAGAGGATGGCAGTGCGTCCAACCCACCTCCCGCTACATGGAAGATGAATGGGTTATAAATCAAAGGGCCAAGGAGCCTGGGAGATATCAAAGTCGAAAACAAGGATTCAAGATTTCGAAAAGGATTCCACACTCCTTAAACTTATGTGGTAGGAAACTATCAGCCGGTCTCTCCGTCTGTCTGTCAATTTATCAATCTTAATCTATCTATTTCAATCTCAATCAACCAACCAAAAAATACATCCATATATTTATCACAGATTTCCATAGCCGGATTAGACTTTAATTCAATGACAGCATGATTCAAAGAACCAGCAGTCGAGGAGGACATGTTTACTACTTGCGGTACTGCCGATTACTGGTGGTGCTGATTACTTCTCATATTCACAGATCTCTCAAGTGTAAACAAGTATTTTGTTCCTGGTGCACATTAGGGTCCACTTGAAGCTGAGCTATAGTCAGTCTCTATTAACTCGGGAACAACGTCCCTCTGAGAGCTGCCAGCTGGGGTCCTCCAGGTTTGGCAGGGTTATCAGTGGGCGGCCGGCCGTGCTTTTTGCACGTTCCTCAGATTACTTAGGCAATGACAAATGAAATGCGGCACAGGCAGCAAGCAGGAGGGAGGTAAAGAGAGAGAAATAGAGAAAGAGACTGTTTGTGTGTGTGTGTGTGTGTGTGTGTGTGTGTGTGTGTGTGTGTGTGTGTGTGTGTGTGTGTGTGTGTGTGTGTGTGTGTGTGTGTGTGTGTGTGTGTGTGTGTGTGTGTGTGTGTGTGTGTACGTGTGTACGTGTGTGTACGTGCGAGTGTGTGCAAAAGGGGTTACCTGCACCCCGGCACGCCGCACGTGCCCAGCAGCAAGTCTTTGCCTCGGCTCCAATAAATCACCCCTGTGCATTCATTTCATATGCCACAGGCAACACGGTGTGAAAAACACAGGCTGGCACCGAGGTGTCAGTGTGATCACTGCTCAGATGTGTTTGAAGATCAAACCGGGAGATTATATTACTCTACAATAGGGGGGGAGTAGCAATCGCAATGTGGTTTGTCTGTTGGACATTTAGGATTTGATTATCTCTTTTTAAGAACTGAGGCGGGGTGGGGGAAAGCTTGTTAAAATTCCATGAATAAATAGCATTGTGGTAACTGACACGGTATGCAACAGACAGAGGCTTGTGGTTTATACTTTTGTTTTCATTGTGTGGTGGTTGTTTTCAGACTGGACCCCTAGCACAGAGTGATGTAGGATGATCATCCATCTTGGCAGTGACAGTGCAGCGCACCTCTCTACCAAGCACACTGGACATTTGCTTCATATTGTGTCATGTGACACTGTGAGCCTGTCCCGTCCTGCGTTGCCGTTGATTGATAGGTGCCACTTCTAGCCCTGTGCTTGTTGTTAAGTCCCTCTGCAGATGTGCATGTCCTTATGCCAGCCTGTCACATTTATCTTACGCTAGCCCTCCCTGGCACAGGGAATCGCGCGTTGACAGAGTATCGCTAACTGATACTAGGCTAATCACAATGCATTTGGCCGCGTGCCTCTTCAACTTATCACTCCTCCCCTCAACAACCAGAGTCCCTCTGGCCTTCAGAGATTGATTGATCTGCTATCGGAGGGATGATTGGTGTAAGAGAGGGAGGGAGTAGGTGTGGGGTACGAAACATCTAGAGAATGTTGGGAAGTGGAAAGAGGGAGCCGGGGGGGACTGTACAAGGCCCATCTCTGGCGGCCGCTGGGCCGGTCTGCTTGTTATGACAGATTAGCCCTGAGAAGCTTAAATCAGGGGATAATGGGACGGTTATGGAGCCGCTCGAGTGATACATCTGGCGACGCAGTGCAGACCCATGAGTCATATCATCTGTTCCAATCTTCGACCTCTGCTGTGTGTAGCCTAAATTGGTACCGTGACAGCCAATTCAGAGCTGTAGCTACTACTACCTGTGACACCACAGAGGTAGTGTAATGGCTTAAGGATAGAGAAACCTGGTAAATGTACAACCTGGGTTTCATTAAGCAGCAAGAGCAACATTAGCAGCCTATGTCCATCTCGCCCGCAGTTTGTTGCCACGATACCCTCACAGGTTCAAGGCCTTCTTGGGGAAGGATGTTGGCTGGGGGCCAAAAAGCGAGTCCTTTCTCGATGAGTTCCTCAGTCTGCTAAATATTGAACCAGCGGTGGTCACAGTCTATGAATCCCAAACAGAGCTGTTAAGGTGGTGTCTTGCCCATGCAAAGCAGCATTGGCCCGGGGACGTTTAGCTGAACGGCAAACGACTGTGGGGCCGAGCATTTACTACAATGTCAGCCGGCCTTACTCAGCAATCCAAATCAATTCAACCACAACCGGGGTGGTAAACGGAGCCGACTCAGAGCCACTCAGATCTCCATTACAGTACCCTTTGTTAAAGGCAAATGGTCTGAGCCTCAGTGGCTGACCTTCAGGCCTTTCATTGACAAACAGTTAAACATATCAGCACGCAGGGTGCATATATGATTAGCCTTTGTCTGATTCATAAAAGCAATGTCAACAAAAAGATACAGGTATGTTTGACTGTACCTCTCATGATTATTGTTGACATTTCACCATCAGCAAAAAAAAATGGCCTTTCAATGGAAAGTTTGGAAAGGTCAATAAAACTGACTAGGGCTCACAAATATGAAAATCTGTCATTTCTGTGGAACTTTTATTCATGATTATCGGCAAATCCAAACCTCTTTCCTGTCATTTTCCTCGCCATGCTTAAAATAAGATGTCTCTGTGTTTTCAAGTTAATAATCCCCATTAGGATGACGTAAGCAGTTAATCACTGTGTATTTTTAGTATGCTAAGTCTCTCCGGAGATATGCCATTGTGATAGACTGGCTATTTGAGGCCACTACTCATGCGCTATATTGTTCAATGTGATAGTGTCCAATATCTGATGGGTGATTCCAAGAAGCAGACAAGAAATTAATAGAATTAGCCTATTGTTATTCTGCTAAATCATGCAAATGTGTCCAGCACTTTGTCTAATTCTTTGAAATAAAAAATAAAAAAACCTATTTGGTGTAATGATGCTGTGTTATTGTTTTGTTTTACATTTATCTGGAAAAGTGTATTGGATTTGTGCCATTGTACACAATGTTGTGTAAAATGGCCAAACACAGCAATAGTTATACTGTAAATTACAATTTATTAATCAGTGATTGCTGCTTTGGCACTTTCAAACCGTACCCTTGAACTGTGCAAGGCCTATTAAATTACAGTGCCTCCATTCAAGCCTGAGTGAACTTGGCTCCCGTTCACTACAATTGTCTGAGGAAGAAAAGAAGAGAACACACAATACCGAAGGCCACAGTGTCGCATTTGTTGCATCAACATCTTTACTAAAACAGAAACGGTGACTTGAACCGTGATTAAGCTTGTGAATCACAAAAACGTCTGCTCGCACTGAGTCAGAAAATAATATTAGGAAAGGGGAATACAGAAACGGGTGTTGAGCGAGAGGCCAATTAGGTATGCTAAATAGGCTGGGCACCAGTTAACTCCCAGGTGCCCTTATGTATTCCGAACCTCGTCTCTCTCTGAGGATAATATTAGCTGGGGTGTAATGGCGGCATTGCTTTTGTATTTTATTTTATATCCTCCTCAGTTTAACGGGGGTAAATGTAAGACAATATTCCTACATGTTAGTGTTCTTCAATGGACCGCCACTTTTAGTGGGAGGTGTGGGAAAGAAATGGAAGAGGGCTCAAATGGGATGAAGATAAAGGTCAGCCCGGTGTCACGCAATCAATCTATCAGACAACCGGGAGGTGCTTGTTCAATCCCACTGATACACCCTCCACATTCTTATTCGGGCCCCACAGAAGAAAGAAAGCGCTATAAACAAGTGAGCATGATTTCCCATTACTCTGTCCAGGCACTTTAATAGGATGGCTTACACGAGTGCAAGCAGTGTCGGCAGAGATCCATAGGTGCTAGAGCTGACTGTATTGTTCTGCCGGTTCAGAGTGGGAAAACTGCTTGGTGTGGTGATAGTACACGAAACACCTTTCTATGTGTATGTAGATTAGTGGGAATCCACTTCGACTGAGGATGACAGACATTTGTGTCGGATAAATACGACCATAATATAATGATCAATCGAACTCCATTATCATGTGAATGCTATAGGCCAATAAACATGTCCATTGGATAGTAAGATAGAGAGTCTTATCGTCCCCACATGGAGTACTATAACTTGCATAGGTCTAGGTTTACCTTTATACAATTATTAAGAGGTTAAGAGACAAATAGCTAATATCTTGCGATGAATATCCCATCATTAAGTTATTGGGATTATCTTAGCTCAAAGCTGCACAGGTCGAGGCCAAGCGAATATGCTATGGGAAAGGAAAGGAAAAGGGTGATACACTCAAACAATTAGGGGTTCAACAAGGGTTCTTCTAAGATCTTCAAAGAACCTTCATGTTCTTGGCACTGAAATGTTCCCCAAAAGGTTCTTCCAAGAACCCCATAGGAGGTGGGGTTCATCAAGAAACCTCCTTAGTTGGTGGGGGTTCTGGAACCTAACTGCCCAATTGAAACATTTGGATTTGAATTTGAAAAGACAGCAGGTGCAGGCACTTAACTGAACAATTGAATATTCTCCTCAATTTAAGGTAAGGTTTGTCCCTTGTATGATCTAATTGTATATTGTTTTATGATGATTCCATCTAGCTTTTCATATCCGTGCAAATCTTTCTAAAACAGAAAATGGGCACAAATCAATGGATATCAATCAACAATGAGGTAAGAATATGTATGTTATAAAGGTATGCCAATTGGTATTGGTATAATATATCCCATTTAGCAGACGCTTTTGTCCAAAGCGACTTACAAGTCGGCTGGGGCCACTACTTTTACATATGGGTGGTCCCAGCGGGAATCGAACCCACGACGCTTGGCGTTGCAAGCGCCATGCTCTACCGACTGAGCCACACAGGACCCCCTGCAGATCACATGTACCATCCTCCTCTACCTTTTCAGTGAAAATCCAACAGGTCTCTACATTATGGACAAGGTATGTGTATGAAAAGTGTTTTCATTCACATTTACCACAAAAACCAAGGTATGAATACTGTTGTGTGCATGTTTTGTTAAACATCTGTAAAATAAAATACATTGATTCACAGACTACACCCTCCCTACACCTCTGAATATAACAGGAAACCTGTTTGATCACCATGCACTGCAAAATCATTCTGGCTATGGAGAACATCAACACTAACAACACGCCAGAGGATATACCCATTGGACTTTGGGCTCTGCTCGGAGTTCACATCATATTTTTATTTTTGTATTCTGCTTTTCCACAAAAATTATATTAAACACTGACAACTCAAATATTGTGTTATTGTTGTTATTGTCATGTATATTTATTATTAATAATAATACAAAATAATAATAATAGGGGAGGTAATAAAAAAATGTACCCCAAAAGGTTCTTCAACAGGTTCTTCAAGGATCCATTAAAAGGGTTTTTTGAAGAACCCTTTTAAAGGGTTCTTCAAATAACTTATATGTGTTCCCCCACAGTTTCAATTTGAAGAACCTCTTAAGGATACTCCAGGAACCTTTTATTTTTAGAGTGTACCTAGTCAGTTGTACAACTGAATGCATTCAACTGAAATGTGTCTTCTGCTAACTGCCTTGCTCAGGGACAGAAGGACAGATTTTTACCTTGTCAGCTCGGGGATTCGATCCAGCAACCTTTCGGTTCTGGCCCAAAGCTCCTACCTGCCAGGCTAGGAATATATTTTACCATTAGACCATAAATCAAAGAATAATTAATGGAATATTACTCAGCAATAAACAGACTACCGTACGTATCTATTTAAAACTAATCTGATTTATTACAGTTCAGCAATGAGATTACAATTATTAAATGGTACATACCAGAAGGCTACAAATGTGAAAAGATACTTTTATACGTAGATATTTTGTATAAAAACACACTGTGGTGTAACTTAGGCAATATAGGGAGATTGGTTTACAATGACGTGCCAAAAGAAATATCACTTCAATTTTTATCCTGACTACGGAACTCAATAACCCCCATCATTTATTTACCATCACTTTGCTTGGCTAAAATAAAACACAAAGGGCATAAAAACATCACACGCATTCTTGAATCTAATCATCACAACTCTTTATCTAAATGAGAGAAGCGCACATCTGAACTAACCTCCGTCTGGCGAAGAGATTATTAACAAAGTAACTCTGTAAAAAGACATTGATAACTCGCACATTACAATAGAACATCTAAAAATGTGAAGCTCTTCGTGATCTCTTGAAATAAACCAAACAAGACAATTTAATTCACACGGTAACATTAATTCTGTCCATTAAAGTTTTAATCTGTCTTCATACCTCGAATGGTGTCTGTGCTCCCAGGGTTCTGTGGTAATATCCCCGCCCCGGAGAAAGCCACGAATAAGATGTGTTTGACTCTTGTGATAGCCGACATATGGTCAGCCATCAGCAAAATGCCATAAATTGTGATTGAGTCATCACGTTGGGCCTCGGTGCCAGCAAGTCGCTAGACGCATCTTCATCACTGGCCTTCATCATCTTTCACATTTGTTCACTCTTTATTTTTCTACTACATGTATGACTACCATGTTTCTGATGAGCATCAACAATCATCAAAGTTGCATTGGTATAGGAGCAGAAAGAGATTTTTCCTGAAACTGAATAAATACAGTGAATACCCTGGTTGGCCATAATGGATGGGTATAAAAGGGTTCATAATCTATGAATCAGGCCTAAAATAGCTAACCTAACACCTACATGTCAATCAGGGAATGAGCAAAATGGCACGTATTCAAAACCCCCCAAAAAACGTTTAAATTGATTCTGTAATCATCCATCAAATCGATGCCTGTATCTTCCCGCCACCACAGTCAATTGGACTAGGGGGAGAAATTAGCCATTACCTTGTTTCCCATATTCAGTTTTTTCATAAATCAGGGATGCAATTTGCTCAAGTTTCAGGACTCGTCTTCGATTTGGAGCAATTTAGCCAAGTGAGGGGTGTAATTTGTTTCCCGTGTCAACTTGCCGTTTGCATTTAAATTCATCATTACCAGCCATGTTTTCTCTAGATTTCCCCAGATTGTAGGTGTCAGGATGCTCTGTTGACTTGAATGTCAGAGGATCCATTATAAGATGCACTTAACAGTTTGCTGGTGCTGAGATCAAACGAAGGTGCCTTTTTGGGGGGGAGGCTTTCAGCACACAAGTCCACTTGGAGACAGGGAGGAAACATTGGAGATGGAATGACTGTCAGAATGCCAGGGGTGTCTCCTCATGCATCATCATTCACAGGAATGGACAGAGAGATGAAGAGCAGTCTGAGATCTTACAGGAAACAACAGGGTAACACAGACTATGCTAGCCAGAACAAACTCCCACCAGTAACATCAGAGACATAGCACTAGGGCTGGGAATTGCCAGGGACCTCACGATACAATAGCATCATGATATTTAGTGCCGATATGATAAGTATTGAGATTCTCATGATTCTATAAGTATTGCTATTTGATGTTCCAAACATATTGCTCACTATACAGTGTGTCTGCTGCAGAGAGACAAGAGAGAACATGAGAAAACGAGTTTTGAACAGCCAGAGAAATACATGCCCAATATTTAAAAAGAAGATGGAGAATAAGCTACAGACTAAAAAATAGAGGGGTTTTGCGGCAGGTACAGCCGACTAGCTCTAGCTAACGCTACCAACAGTTGCAATATATATATATAAGACAACACAACTATGAAATTTCACATAAGGAATCATGTAGTAACCAAAAAAGGGTTAAACAAATAGAGAATCTTCAAAGTAGCCACCCGTTGCCTTGATGACAGCTTTGCACACTCTTGGCATTCTCTCAACCAGCTTCACGGGGTAGTCACCTGGAATGCATTTCAATTAACAGGTGTGCCTTGTTAAAAGTACATTTGTGGAATTTCTTTCCTTCTTAATGCGTTTGAGCCAATCAGTTGTGTTGTGACATGGTAAGTAAGCATTTCACTGTAAGGTTGTAGCTGTTGTATTTGTCACATGCGCCAAATACAATTGAATTTGATAAGTTCATTAGAGTTACCAGCCTCAGAAATTGCAGCCCAAAAAATGCTTCATAGAGTCAACATCAACTGTTCAGAGGAGACTGCATGAATCAGGCCTTCATGGTCGAATTGCTGCAAAGAAACCCCTACTAAAGTACAACAATAATAGGAAGAGACTTGGTTGGGCCAAGAAACATGAGAAATGGACATTAGACCGATGAAAATCTGTCCTTTGGTCTGATGAGTCCAGGTTTGAGATTTTTGGTTCCAACCGCCATGTCTTTGTGAGACGCAGAGTAGGTGAACGGATGATCTCTGCATGTATAGTTCCCACCGTGAAGCATGGAGGAGGAGGTGGGATTATGGGGGTGCTTTGCTGATGACTGTCTGATTTATTTAGAATTCATGGCACACTTAACCAGCATGGCTACCACAGCATTCTACATTGTTACGCCATCTGGTTTGGAGGAGGGTGATGGAGTGCTGCATCAGATGACCTGGCCTCCACAATCACCCAACCTCAACCCAATTGAGATGGTTTGGGATGAGTTGGACTGCAGAGTGAAGGAAAAGCAGCCAACAAGTGCTCAGCATATTTGGGAACTCCTTTGGGAACTCCTTCAAGACTGTTGGAAAAGCATCCCAACTGAAGCTGGTTGAGAGAATGCCAAGCGTGTGCAAAGCTGTCATCAAGGCAAAGGGTGTCTACTTTGAAGAATCTCAAATATAACATTTGTTTAAAACTTTTTGGGCTACTACATAATTCCATATGTGTTATTTCATAGTTGTGATGTCGTCACTATTATTCTACAATGTAGAACATATTAAAAATAAAGAAAAACCCTTGAATGAGTAGGTGTGTCCAAACCTTGGACTGGTACTACATAGCACTGTGGGTTTTGATTGGCAATGTAACCTGCACTGCCCTCATGAGAACCAGAAAATGGTGGGAAGTTTTACAACTCAGTTGAAAGTAATGGCACACACAAAGTCTGCACACAACAAATAACGTGAACTATCAGCTACTGGTGAAATGGCGATGATTGTCATGGGAGCCTAGTAATTGCATGTCAAGTGAAATGTAGCATTAATTATTGGAGTAAAGATGTCATTATGATCTAGATATGTCTTTTGGAGTACTCTTCGACTTGTTATGCTAGACAGATATATTATGAAGGATGAAAGGGCAAGTAAAGAAGCCTTGAATTAGATGGCATAAATATTTGTTTTACAAGTCCCCGTTGTCTTGCATTCATTGTTGTCCACTATCTCATATTGAGTGTGCCGGAGACTGGACTATGACTAAGAAATGTCTATTTAAGGCTGATGTTACCAGACTGGGACAGTGCCCATGTGTTCCACCATACTCAGTTTGATGTAACACATTTTCTTTGGAACTAAAGTCGTGGAGGAGGTGGTGCAAACAAACTGAGCCAGCATACAGGTAGGCAAACTAAGCCAGCATACAGGTAGGCAAACTGAGCCAGCATACATGTAGGCAAATTGAGCCAGCATACAGGTAGGCAAACTGAGCCAGCATACATGTAAGCAAATTGAGCCAGCATACCTGTAGGCAAACTGAGCCAGCATACATGTAGGCAAACTGAGCCAGCATACATGTAGGCAAACTGAGCCAGCATACAGGTAGGCAAACTGAGCCAGCATACATGTAGGCAAATTGAGCCAGAATACAGGTAGGCAAACTGAGCCAGCATACCGGTAGGCAAACTGAGCCAGCATACAGGTAGGCAAACTGAGCCAGCATACATGTAGGCAAATTGAGCCAGCATACAGGTAGGAAAACTGAGCCAGCATACCGGTAGGCAAACTGAGCCAGCATACCGGTAGGCAAACTGAGCCAGCATACAGGTAGGCAAACTGAGCCAGCAAACATGGCGGCAGACTAAGATTCTGCTCTATTCAGGTCCAGGAAATGTCACACAAAAATACTTTTGATGAATATGCTATTAAAGTAAGGGGCTTAGTAGTTCTTTGAGGTACCCAAGCAACTTCCAGAAGCTATTCACCATTCTACACACAACCCATTTTATTTTACACCACAATCATTTCCATTTAGTAAAATCCGGAACAACATATTGAAAATAATGTGTTGATATGAATTAAGTGGCAAAGATCCAGTGGAATCTGTCTCCTTGGCAAAATGAAGAATAGGAAGCCAGAGCCATGTCCACCTACCACCATTGTCCATGTGCCCAAGAAAGCAAAGGTAACCTGCCAAAATGAAGTGCTTTGAAAGGCTGGTCATGGCTCATATCAACAGCATCCTCCCGGATTCCCTAGACCCACTCCAAATTGCATACCGCCCCAACAGATCCACAGATGACACAATCACACTCCACACTGCCCTTTCCCACCTGGACAAAGGGAACACCTATGTGAGAATGCTATTCATTGACTACAGAGCAGCGTTCAACACCATAGTGCCCTCAAAGCTCATCAATAAGCTAAGGACCCTGGGACTAAACACTTCCCTCTGCAACTGGATCCTGAACTTCCAGATGGGCTAGCCCCCAGGTGGTAAGTGTAGGCAACAACACATCTGCCACGCTGATCCTCAACACTGAGGCCCCTCAGGGGTGTGTACTTAGTCCTCTCCTGTACTCCCTGTTCACCCATGACTGCGTGGCCAAACATGACTCCAACACCATCATTAAGTTTGCTGACGACACAACAGTGGCCTGATCACTGACAATGATGAGACAGCCAATATGGAGGAGGTCAGAGAACTGGCAGTGTAGTGCCAGGACAACGACCTGTCCTTCAATGTGAGCAGTGGAGTGGGTCGAGCATTTCAAGTGCCTTGGTGTCCAACGAACTATCATGGTCCAAACACACCAAGACAGTCGTGAAGAGGGCATGACAAAACCTTTCCCCCCTCAGGAGACTGAAAAGACTTGGCATGGGTCCCCAAAACCTCAAAGTATGGCAACTTCTCTGCATCTGACCATAAGGCGCTACAGAGGATAGTGTGTACGGCCAGTACATCACTGGGGCCAAGCTGCCTGCCATCCAATACCAGAGGAAAGCCCATAAAATTTTCAGAGACTCCAGTCACCCTAGTCATAGACTGCTTTCTCTACTACTGCATGGCAAGCAGTATTGGAGCGCCAAGTCTAGGACCAAAAGGCTCCTTAACAGCTTCTACCCCCAAGGCATAAGTCTGCTGAACAATTAATCAAAAGGACACCGGACAATTTACATTGATCCCCCCTCCCCATTTGTTTGGTACACTGCTGTTACTCGCTGTTTATTATCTAAGCATAGTCACTTCACCCCTACCTACATGTACAAATTCCCTCAACCTGTACCCCCGCACACTGATTGGTACTGGTAACCCCTGTATATAGCCTCGTTATTGTTATTTTATTGTGTTACTTATTTATTATTTTTTACTTTTGTTTATTTGATAATTATTTTCTTAACTCTTCTTGAACTCCACTGTTGGTTAAGGTCTTGTAAGTAAGCACTTCACGGTATGGTCTACACTTGTTGTATTTGGTGCATGTGACTAGTACAGTTTGATTTGATTTGATACATAAATAGGTCCGTTGTTAATGCCATTTAGTAGAAGGATCAAGGACGAAGAGCTGAATCATACCAAACTTACAGTATAGTATTCAAAATGAACACATCATTGTCAATGTGTAATCTTTCTTTTCCTTAATATAAACGGACTGCTTTCGTCAATTCTGTAGCTCAATGAATCAAAGGACAAAAAAAAAATTATACTAAAGAATTAACTATGTGTGCATCACTTAAACATTGACATTTCACAGTCAAATGTGCTTTTTGCGCAGTTGTGATAAGGACATTAGATTTGAATATGCCCTTTCTTGGTATTTTCCCTTTTATTGCCACTGTTGTGGCTTTTAAAATGTACCATGGTCACATACCATACCATTACAAGTGAACAGTTAGTAGGCTAACAACATTTGATATCCTCAGCTTTATATTTAGATACTGTAGGTGCAGCTCACAGCACTTTCCTTATTTAAGTAACCATGAATGAAATCTGGTGTGTGTGTGTGTGTGTGTGTGTGTGTGTGTGTGTGTGTGTGTGTGTGTGTGTGTGTGTGTGTGTGTGTGTGTGTGTGTGTGTGTGTGTGTGTGTGTGTGTGTGTGTGTGTGTGTGTGTGTGTGTGTGTGTGTGTGTGTGTGTGCGGTTAGGGGTACTTAAAGTGTAGTTTGTTATCAGATCCTCTCTGGTACCTAGAGTGATATTGTCCATGACCCGGCATACATTAATCACAGCGGTTGGAATCTGAAGGTGACAAAATAGTCTATCTTCTCTTGATCAAGATCATTTCTTTACGCACAGCAATCAGGTAGGCTATGCATGTAGCTACATTGACGTTCAATATACTGTACATTTATTTTTTATTTAAGAAAAGGATCAAACGAGAAGAAGCAGCTGCTGATTAAATTAAAGCCTCTGAATATTTATTTAATTTTGGTGGTATGCTTATTCTTGTTATGGCAAGGCTAAATAACTTCAGGATTAAAATGTTGCTTAACACATCACATAAGTTGCATGGACTAATAGTGTGGGCAATAATATTGTTTAACATCTCTTTACCCCTCACATACAATAATCTGTAAAGTCCCTCAGTCGAGCAGGACATTTCAAACACAGATTCAACCACAACGACCAGAGAGGTTTTCCAATGCCTCGCAAAGAAGGGAAACTATATTTAAAAATGTTTTAAATTAGTCCTTTATTTAATTAGGCAAGTCAGTTATGAACAAATTCATATTTACAATGACAGCCTACTGGGGAAGAGTGGGTTAACTGCCTTGTTCAGGGACAGAACAACAGATTTTTATCTTGTCTAATCAGGGATTTGATCCAGCAACCTTTTGGTAACTGGCTCAACGCCCTAACCAGTAGGCTACCTGCCATCTCAAAAATAAAACAAAAGCAGAGATTAAGTATCACTTTGAGCATGGTGAAGTTATTCATTAGACTTTGGATAGTGTATCAATACACCCAGTCACTACAAAGATACAGGTATCCTTCCTAACTCAGTTGCCAGAGAGGAAGGAAACCGCTCATGGTGACTTTACAACAGTTACAGAGTTTAATGGTAGTGATAGGAGAAAACTGAGAATGGATCAACAACATTGTGGTTACTCCCCAATACTAAGCTAATTGGGAAATGGAAAATAACAAAGCCTGTACAGAATAAAATATTCCAAAACATGCATCCTGTTTGCAACAAGGTACTAAAGTAATACAACGAAAAACATGTGGCAAAGCAATTCACTTTTTGTCCCGAAAACAAAGTGTTATTTTTGGGGAAAATACAATACAAGACATTACTGAGTACCACTCTCCATATTTTAAAGCATAGCGGTGGCTGCATCATGTTATGGGTATGCTTGTAATTTTTAAGGACTGGTGAGTTGTTCATGATAAAAAATAAATGGAATGGACCTAAGCACATGTAAAATCCTAAAGGAAAACCTGGTTCAATCTGCTTTTTAGACACTGGTAGATGAATTCCCCTTTCAGCAGGACAATAACCAAAAACACAAGGCCAAGTCTACACTGGAGTTGCTTGACAAGAAGAAAGTGAATGGTAGGGTTTGCGGGAAATTGTCGATGCCTCTCCTTGTTTGGGCGGTGCTCGACGTCACCGGTCTTCTAGCCATCATTGATCTATGTTTCATTTTCCATTGGTTTTGTCTGGTCTTCTTACACACCTGGTTCCAATCCCATTGTTGTGTATTTAACCCCGTTTTCCCTCATGTCCTTGTCAGAGATTGTTATGTTAATGTTTTATGGATTGGTGTGCGACGGGTTTCTTGTACCCACATTTATTTTATTATGGACTTTGGTTTTGGAGCTTGTGTTTGGAGTTATTAAATACTCCAGTTATACCAAGGTTTGATTCTCCTGCGCTTGACTTCCCTGCCACCTACATACACGGAGTGACAGAAATAATCAAGAAAAATATATATTTTTAACGAGATATATGTTTATATATGTATGTGCATTTGTATTTATGTATGTTTATATATGTGTGAATATATATATATATATATTTAAAAAATGTATTGTGGGTTGGAAATGATGCAGACAATTACATTTGATGGAAGCTACAATCTATCCGCAATATTAAAGCTGATCTACCCCCTAAAAAAATATACAAAAAATTAATTTGTTCAGCCTCCTTTCCACCAGACACTGGTTGATGAATTCACCTTTCAGCGGGACAATAACCAAAACACAAGGTCAAATCTACACTGGAGTTGCTTATCAACAAGACAGTGAATGGCAAGTGGCTGGGTTATAGTGAGTGGCTGGCTTATATTTTTGACTAAAATCTGCTTGAAAATCTATGGCAAGACTTGAAAATGGTTGTCAAGCAATGATCAACAACCAATTAGACAGAGCTTGAAGAATTTTTAAAATAATAATGGGCAAATATTGTACAATCCAGGTGTGGAAAGCTATTACATACTTGCCCAGAAAAACCCACAGATGTAATCGATGCCAAAGGTGATTCTAACATGTATTGACTCGGAGGGTGTGAATACTTACAGTATGTAAATGGGATATTTCTATATTTCATTTCAATACATTTGCAAAACATTTTAAAATCATGTTTTCACTTTGTCATTATGGGGTATTGTGTGTAGATGGGTGATATATTTAAAAAATATATATATTTTTAATCCATTTTGATTTCAGGTTTTAACACAACAAAATGTGTAATAAGTCAAGGGGTATGAATAATTTCTGAAGGTACTGTGTAACTCTACAGTACAGTCCTTAAGAAATAATCCCTTCAGGCCCCTGTTTAATTCTCCTTATCCAGTCAAACGGTAAAGAAAAAGGGAGTTTTATCCTCCTAGAGGATGCCAAGCTCGCTCACTGCCACAAGGTTTTCATTTATCTTCTCTTGTTTGTCATTTTTTGCTGTTATTTTTACCTCTTTTATTTTTCACATTTTTTTCTCACAAGTTCCTGGAACTCATAAAAAATCTTGACTCCTGGAGAGCCACATCAATCATGGGTCCCTGCTGTTCTGCCAGGAGGGTGGAAATTGCTCCACGGCTCCTCCAAATAGAGGGCTATGGTGGGCTGGGAGGAGAGATCTCTGTACTGTATCCCTCTCAGAGAGGGATAGAGACAGGGCCGTTGGGTTTAGGGTGGGGAGTTCATGGGGAAAGGGCGATGTTATGGGTTCATGTCAAAAGTCTCAAAGGCTGTATCATCAGTGTGCTGCAGATCATGTGATAGAGAGCTAGTGAGATGATGTGTGTACCCCACCACAGTCGATGAACTGGGGAGGGCTCTCCAATAACTACAGAGGGGGAGAGGGGAGGAGGCCTGGTGTGTGGATGGGAACGCATGGGAACACCCAACAGCCCACTGTAATGGCACAAACTGTTTCTCTGCCATATCTGTTCAAAGATGCTGACAACACAATGTGTGTCCATAACAGGTTTGTATGCAAGGGTTATGCAAAGGTCCTTCATTCCCAAAAAATATCAGAACATCATCACGTAGGCTTATTGCTATTTTCAGTCATGGAGTGAACATGAACACATCAAAAACAAAGCAATTAACCGGGAATATTGATTATTGCCTCTGTTTCATTTAGGTAGTCTTAAGTGGGTACAAGGCATCCATGACAGTCTATGTAGAACTGATGCTGGTGGTGGCAGTGGTAGGAGTGGGAGGGCACACCAGTGGGCATCTATACCTGGGAGAATTATAGCCTACTCTTCACACTTCTACATCCCCCCAAGATGAGCTCCACAAGCCCACAATCTCTACTTAGCCTTCAAACATAACTGCGTACCAGCATTTGTTATAGCAGAACATGAATCTGTCATATTTTCTAGGGAGCAAGACAGTATAATCCCAAATAAAGCAGAGTTTGTATGCTGTGTGCTCAGTTGCCGCCCCCCATATCCCCCACCCCCACAGACACCCCTAGCAGACAATACTGGTGCCAACTGGCTTCTCCAGAGGTTTGGCAAATACATTGAAGGATCCCTTGGGTGTTACAAATTAGCTCTGCAGTTACCCCACTCTCAAAAAAAGCTTGAGGACAGGAAAATTGGAACTGTCTTTGCATTTATTTTGCATTTTTGTGTGTTCCTTTTTGTTTTCGTCTGTTCTGGGCCCTAATTAAATTCTGGATGTACCTACTGGAGTTATTCAACTATCTTTGAGAATGTTTCTGACGTGTTTGGAATTACCACAGAAATTCTGAGGGACTGAGGGACTGTTTTTTAAGTATAATTGACTTCAAGTTAAAAAAAAAAAAAGAAATATAGCACTTTGAAGTCGTTTGGCACAGACATCTACTCAATAATTTAAAAAAAAGTCTAGAGAAGATAAAAATGTACTTTACCAATTCGAGGCGAGGTAACCAGTCAAAATGACAACCCTCAGCTCTACTTTCAAACACATGCTATGGAGAACAAGGAATCCATTTAATTTAATTAACAATAATTCATAGCCATGTGTCACACTGTATCTGATAAGAAGACACCGTGTAATGCTATTCAATTTGACAGTGTAATAGTCTTTGTCTAACTTCAATCCAATCCACAATGATTATATTATATTTTCATAACATCCTTATCATTGCGTATGTTTATCTAGGACTGACTGAACATCAATTTTAAACAACAAAATGACACCTCAAAGTGTTTCTTGGCTTGATTATGGGTATTTCATAGAGCCGTCTATGATATACAGTCTACAATATTCCATTGGCCTGGCTCGCAGTCTGCGTTTCAATTCATTCCAAAGGTGTTCGATGGGGTTGAGGTCAGGGCTCAGTGCAGGCCAGTCAAGTTCTTCCACACTGATCTCAACAAACCATTTATGTATGGACCTCGCTTTGTACATGGGGTCATTGTAATGCTGACACAGTAAAGGGCCTTCCAAAAATGGTTGCCACAAAGTTGGAAGCAGAGAATTATCTAGCATGTCATTTTATGTTGTAGCGTTAAGATTTCCCTTCACTGAACCTAAGGGGCTTAGCCAAACCATGAAAAACAACCCTAGAGCAAACATTACAGTTGGCACTCCATTTGGGTAGGTAGCTTTCTACTGGGATCTGAGGAGATTCTCTTTCTAGGACTGACTTAACATCTATTTAAAACAACAAAATGACACCTCAAAGTGTTTCTTGGCTTGATTATGGGTATTTCATAGAGCCCTTTATGATTTACAGTCTACAAAATTCCATTGACGTATTTCTACCAAATTAGTTATTGATGATGATTAATACAAATGCATATTTAACCTGTATTATGGACAACATCACTAAATATTAGGATTTCAGATGAGGGGTATATGTTAAAGAACAAGAAACCTACAAAAACCGTCTCAGCCAGGTATTGCAAAGCTCAGCAGTAGAACATAAAATTTCCATCTCACTGGTTCCTCTTCCAGACAACAGGCCCCCAACAGTGGAAAGACAATGCCCCACTTCAATTTCTCAGGCTCTTTCACACACTTCCTCTATCAAAGCAAACAAAGTGAGAGAATAGGGAATTCGCTGGAAGAATCAATGGTAATCAGGCTACACAGCGCTTCTCCATCCATTAGTGATACCATGAAAGAGGAGTGAACTGGACGGTCAAATAAAAGTCTGTTGGCCTTGAGTGGGAGTGCAGCGAACTCGCCCTGGAACAAACTCAACAATGAATTCCTCCTCATCGCTCGTTAAGTGACATGCTTTTATCCTACGGTGCGCCCAGTTTTTGGCGTTGTTCAAGCCAATTAGCCTCAAGGCATATCAGAGCTGCCTGTAACTCTCTCTTTGTATGGTTTTCTCTGTTGCCACGTCGTTCTGTTGCTCAATGATACTCTTTAAGCCCTAACTCAGAGTCAGGCGGTGACAGCCTCTCCCAGAATGAAGGGCGTCTGTGGTGAATGTTTGTAACTTCTTTTACGTCAGAAGATACATTAATGGGATGAGAAACCTATTCAGACATGTGTCATTGGAGTCTAATTGATGTCTCTGTTCCGTTGAATTTGTTGATCACAGACAGTATGAGTGAGGCCCCATATCATTGGCACATGCAAAGACCTAAGTTTAGTACAGCTCTCAGCAATTCATCTCACCAACTCTACAGTCTCCTAATTTATTTCATATCCACCTTGGAAGCCCTTTCGATCCAGTGATTAGTTTTAGCTGTACTGAAAAAGTTACACCTCAAATGAAGACTGAAAGTGAATGTTTATATCATGAAGATTGAGGTCTCATCATAGATGCCTTCGTATTTTCTGCTTGCTCTTTAATTATACTCTAGGTCTTTTCCTTTAAAACAGAATTCTCAGATGTACCTTCAAATGGTTGCTATGGTGCAATATGAATTGAGGACGAGCAAGAAATGACTCAAAGGAGAGCCTCGATGAGATATTCCGTAAGAGAAATAAGCAGACCATGTTATAGAAGACATGTCATTCTTAATCTTTCCAAAGTGAAATGACATCTGGAGGCACGTCAGAAACGAATGGGCACAAAGCAATGTTCTTGTAAGCAGCTGCTTGACTTAATCCAACGTATCATCATGAATACCAAAGATGTCTACAGGCAGGGTAGCCCATTATTAATGTACTAAAAACCGGGCCTAATTTATTTGGGAAATATGTATGCTCTTCCTTTGACAGATGAATGGATAAAGACCAAAGAGAGAAAGTGTTGTGAAAACAAAACTGACTGACTTTCTAAAGCACCTCCCAACATAAGAGCTTTACGATTCCACGGCCAATGGTTGAGCTCAGATCTATTTTGATGCTGATTGAAAGTCAGGCAGTGGTGCCACAGAATCTTTGATGATTAGAAGTGAGGACCCTCTCAGTATGGATGAGTAAGTGCTGTTGTTTACTCCCGTGTACGAATATACAGTATTCTCGACATAGCTGATCCTAATATACCTACTACTGTAGATCAGTGGTGAACTGTGATATTTAAGATTAGGGAGGATGATTTTATTTTCATTAGCATGGCTTTATTTCTATTACAGCATATTGGATGACTGTCACTCATATTCCATTCACACAGCGCAATGTAAACATTGATAGGCTTAGGCTACTACATGTTACATATACTTCCTCTATACCAACATGATGTTGCTACAACCTAGCCTACAAATTAAAGTTTACAATGTACACTACATGACAAAAGGATGCTGACACCTACTCGTCAAACAACTCATTCCAAAATCATGGACATTAGCATTAAGATTACCCTTCACTTGACCTAAGGGGCCTAGACTGAACCATGAAAAATAGCCTCAGACAATTATTCCTCCTCCACCAAAATTTCCAGTTGGCACTATGTATTTGGGCAGGTAGCATTCTCCAGGCATCCGCCAAACCCAGATATACAAATTGACACGTTGAAAGTCAATAAGCTCTTCAGTAAGGTCATATATTGCACTGGTCATCCCCAAAGCCAATACTCCCTTTGGCCGCTTTTCCTTCCAGTTCTCTGCTCAATTTAATACAACTGTCAGCAATTCGGGAGGGTGAAATATCCTAATCCATGAATTTGAAGGGGTGTCCACATACTTTTCTATACACAGTGCCTTCAGAAAGTATTCAGACTTCTTGACTGTTTCCACATTTTGTTACGTTACAGCCCTATCAAAAAATTGATCAATTATTTGATTTTGCTCATTTATAAAAAATAAAATCACATTTACATAATTTTTCAGACCCTTTACTCAGTACATTGTTGAAACATCTTTGGCAGTGATTACAGCCTTGATTCTTCTTGTATATGACGCTACAAGCTGGGCACACCTGTATTTGGGGAATTTCTCCCATTCTTCTCCGCAGATCCTCTCAAGCTCTGTCAGGTTGTATGGGGTGTGTCGCTGCACAGCTATTTTAAGGTCTCTTCAGAGATGTTCGATCAGGGTTTGATGTCACGGCTCAGGCTGGGCCACTCAAGGACATTCAGAGACTTGTCCCGAAGCCACTCCTGTGTTGTCTTGGCTGTGTGCTTAGGGTCTTTGTCCTGTTGGAAGGTGAACCTTTTCCCCAGTCTGAGGTCCTGAGTAATCTGGAGCAGGTTTTCCTCTGGGATCTGTCTGTACTTTGCACTGTTCATCTTTCCCTTGATCCTGACTAGTCTCCCAGTCCCTGCTGCTGAAAAACATCCACCCCAGCAGGATGCTGCCACCACCTTGCTTCACCATAGGGATGGTGCCAGGTTTCCTCCAGATGTGGCATTCAGGTCAAATAGTTCAATCTTGGTTTCATCATACCAGAGAATCTTGTTTCTCATGGTCTGAGAGTCCTTTAGGTGTATTTTGGAAAACTCCAAGCGGGCTGACATGTGCGTTTTAGTTTTACTGAGGAATGGCTTCCATCTGGCCACTCTACCATAAGGGCCTGATTGGTGGAGTGCTGTGGAGATGGTTGTCCGTCCGGGAGGTTATCCCATCTCCACAGAGGAACTGTGGAGCTCTGTCAGAGTGACCATCTGGTTCTTGGTCACCACCCTGACCAAGGCCTGTCTCCCCTGATAGCTAAGTTCGGCAAGGCAGCCATCTCTCGGAAGAGTCTTGCTGGCTCAACACTTCTTCAGTTTCAGAATGATGGAGGCCACTGTGTTCTGAGATGCACTGTGAACTGTGGGAACGTATATCAACAGGCGTGTGCCTTCCCAAATCATGTCCAATCAAGTGAATTTACCACAGGTCGACTCCAATCAAGTTGTAGAAACATCTCAAGGATGACCAATGGAATTATAGAGTATTGTGTGTAGATTTCTGAGGATTTGTATTTATTTAATCCATTTTAGAATAAGGCTGTAACTTACCAAAATGTGGAAAAGGTCAACTTTGTGAAGGCACTGTATAGTGTAGATTAGGTTACGCTCTGCTGTAGGTAGAGAAGCTCATGCATATGATGTGAAGAAGTATAAAGAGTTTTGACAGGTGTTTATCTGAATTAAAATATCAATGCTAAGCCTCAAGGCTTACGCGTTTTTATTTACTTAGTCGGTGGGTATACTAAGCTCTTAAATCAAATCAGTTCATTGGGCGCTTACACAGATTTGCTGGTGTAATGGCAGGTGCAGCAGAATGCTTGTGTTACTAGCTCCAACAGTACTGTAGAACCTCCACAGACATGTGACTAACAGAAATGGAATAATGTGTCCCTGAACAAAGGGGGGGAGTCAAAATCAAAAGTTACAGTCAGTATCACACTTATAGGTAGGACATTCAACAAGTACAGCACTTACACAAATGACTGAAGATTGGCTAAGAGAAATTGATGATAAAAAGATTGTGGAGGCTGTTTTGTTAGCCTGCTTTTGACATTATCGATCATAGCCTGCTGTTGGAAAAATGTATGTGTTATGGCTTTACACCCCCTGCCATATTGTAGTTAAAGAGTTACCTGTCAAACAACACAGAGGGTGTTCTTTAATAGAACTCTCTCCAACATAATCCAGATAGAATCAGGAATTCCCCAGGGCAGCTGTCTAGGCCCCTTACTTTTTCAATCTTTATTAACGACATGCCACAGGCTTTGAGTAAAGTCAGTGTGTCTATGTACGCGGATGACTCAACACCATACACGTCAGCTACTACACCAAATTAAATTACTGCAATACTTAACCTCTCTAGGGTATGTGGGACGCGTCCCACCTGGCCAACATCCAGTGAGATTGCAAAGCGCCAAATTCAAATACAGAAATACTCATTATAAAAATTCAGAAAACAAAACATATTTTACATAGGTTTAACTTGTTATGGCTGCAATCCCGATATCGGGATAAGTGTCATCAACAGCCACTGAATAGCATAGCGCTACATACAATAAATATTGCTATAAATATTTATATTCATGAAATCACAAGTGCAATATAGGAAAACACAGCTTAGCCTTTTGTTAATCCACCTGTCGTGTCAGATTTTGAAATTATGCTTTACAGCGAAAGCAATCCAAGCGTTTGTGTAAATGTATCGATTGCACGATAAAACATTAAATACACTTAGCATCAGGTAGCTTGGTCACGAAAATCAGAAAAGCAATCAAATTAACCATTTACCTTTGATGATCTTTGGATGTTTTCACTCACGAGACTCCCAGTTACACAACAAATGTTCCTTTTGTTCCATAAAGATTATTTTTAGATCCAAAATACCTCAGTTTGTTTGTCGCGTTATGTTCAGAAATCCACAGGAAAGAGCGGTTACGGCAACGCAGACAAATTCCAAATAGTTTCCATAATGTCCACAGAAACATGTCAAAGTTTTTTTATAATCAATCCTCAGGTTGTTTTTAAAATATATAATCGATAATATATCAACCGCAAATGTGTCAGATTTTTAAAATGCTTTACGGCGAAAGCATACGATTATTTGAGAACATAGCCCAGCAGACAAATCATTACAAACAGTAACCAGCCAAGAAGAATAGTTACACAAGTCAGAAATAGAGATAAAACGAATCCCTTACATTTGATGACCTTCATATGGTTGCACTCAGAAGACATTAATTTACTCAATAAATGTTCCTTTTGTTCGATAAAGTCTCTTTATATCCAAAAACCTACTTTTTGTTTGCGCGTTTTCTTCAGTAATCCACAGGCTCAAACACAATCAAAACAAAAAAAATCAAAATTCTATCAGTAAAGTTAATAGAAACATGTCAAACAATGTTTACATTCAATCCTCAGGTTGTTTCTAGCCTAAATAATCGATAATATTTCAACCGGACAATAACGTTGTCAATATAAAAGGTAAACAAGAAAGGCACTCTCTCGGGATTTCGCATGAAAAAGCTCTGTGACACGGCAGAGTCCACTCATTCAGACTGGTCTTACTCCCTCATTTATCAGAATACAAGCCTGAAACAATTTCGAAAGACTGTTGACATCTAGTGGAAGGCATAGGAGCTGCAATTTGAGTCCTAAGTCAATGGATACTGTAATGGCATTGAATAGAAAAAAACAAGAAAAAAACTTACTGAATAGATTTTTGTCAGGTTTTCACACTATCAACAAGGTCCTACAGTCCCAAGTTTCGTAGCACCTGGACTACTGTTCAGTCGTGTGGTCAAGTGCCACTAAAAAGGACTTTAAAAGGGAAAATTACAATTGGCTCAGAACAGTGCAGCACGGCTGGCCCTTGGATGTACACAGAGAGCTAACATTAATAATATGCATGTCAATCTCTCCTGGCTCAAAGTGAAGGAGAGATTGACTTCATTCCCACTTGTATTCATCAGAGGTATTGTCATGTTCAATGCACTGAGCTGTCTGTTTGAACTACAGGTGCACAGCTCAGACACCCATGCATACGCCACAAGACATGCTACAAGTCCAAAACAGACTATGGGAGTCGCACAGTACGACATAGAGCCATGACTACATGGAACTCTATTCCACATCAAGTAACAGATTTAAGCAGTAAAATTTGATTTAAAAAACAGATAAAAAATGAACCTTATGGAACAGCGATGACTGTGAAGCAACACAAACATAGGCACAAACACATGCATACACGCACTATAGACACATGTACACATGGATTTTGTATTGTAGATACGTGGTAGTGGTGGAGTAGGGGCCTGAGGGCATAAAGTGTTGTAAAATCTGTGAATGTATAGTGATGTTTTTGAAATTGTATAGCTGCCTTAATTTTGCTGGACCCAAGGAAGAGTAGCTGCTGCCTTGGAAGCAAATACAAACAAGAACATACTTGCTCTTTTAGCACATAATAACCATATGATGACTTAATTCTCTAAGTATTTTGAGTTTTTATAGTACAATCTGTGCAAAAAAACCTCCAAGTACCATCACTCATCATCATGTATTAATTGTTTATCTTCACTTGACCCTAACATTTCCATAAAAATACAAGGTGTGTATAGACAGAATATAATTTGGAAAATAAAATGGTATGTGCTACAGGGGAGGCTCCTCTCAGGATGAAGGGGAGGACCATCCTCCTCAGTGATTTTTTTAAAGTGAAATATTAAAAAAGTTCTAAGTTTGTAGATCAAACTATACTAAATATTTTGAACAAAAATATAAATGCAACATCTAAAGTACATTTTCTCAAATTTGTGCACAAATGTGTTTACATCCCTGTTAGTGAGGATTTTTCCTTTACCAAGATAATCCATCCACATCAAGAAGCTGATTAAACAGCATGATCAATACACAGGTGCACCTTGTGCTGGGGACAATAAAAGGCGACTATAAAATGTGCAGTTTTGTCACACAACACAATGTCACAGATGTCTCAAGTTTTGAGGGAGCGTGCAATTGGCATGATGACTGTAGGAATGCATGATGACTGTAGGAATGTCCACTAGAGGTGTTGACAGATAATTGCATGTTAATTTCTCTACTAGAATCCGCCTCCAACGTCGTTTTAGAGAATTTGGCAGTACGTCCATCCGGCCTTACAACCGCAGACCACGTATAACCACGCCAGCCCAGTACCTCCACATCCGGCTTCTTCACCTGCGGGATCGTCTGAGACCAGCCACCCGGACAACTGTCAGAAATCGTCACAGGGAAGATCATCTGTTTGCTCATTGTCCTCACCAGAGTCTTGACCTGACTGCAATTCGGCGTCGTAACCGATTCCAGTGGGAAAATGCTCACCTTCGATGGCCACCGGCACGATGGAGAAGTGTGCTCTTCATGGATGAATCCCGGTTTCAACTGTAACTGACAGATGGTAAACAGCGTGTATGTTCTATGCAAAGTTGATGTGACATGCTGCGTTAGGGAAATGGTGGTCACACCAGATACTGACTGGTTTTCTGATCCACCTATTTTTGAAGGTATCTGTGAGCAACAGATGCAGATCTGTATTCCCAGTCATATGAAATCCATAGATTAGGGCCTAATTAATACATTTCAATTGACTGATTTCCTTATATCAAATGTAACTCAGTAACATATCCAAAATTGTTGCATGTTGCATTTATATTTTTTTCAGCGTGTATTCACGTCACCAAATAATTTATTAAAACACACAGTTTTGCAATGAAGGTCTACACTATCCTCAACAGCACTCTCTGGGGTAGCACCATGGTGTAGCCGCAGGACAGCTAGTTTCCATCCTCCTCTGGGAACATTGACTTCAAAGCAAAACGTAGGAGGCTCATGGTTCTCACCCCCTCCATAGACTTACACAGTAATTATGACGACTTCTGGAGGACATTCTCCAACCTATCAGAGCTCTTGCAGCATGAACTGACATGTTGCCCAGCCAATCAAAGGATCAGAGAATGAATCTAGTACTGAAAGCATTAGCTACAGCTAGCTAGTACTGCAATGGTGAGTCAACTACTTCATGTGACAAAAAAATAATAATAATAATAAGAGAAAGACAATAGTTTAAAATGTTCTAACAAATTAATTTCTTCAAAAATGGAGGAGAAGCAAGGCTCTGGCTCTGGTCAATTTCGTTGTAGTTTTTCACTTTCACTTACTTAACTAGCGAATGCAACTAGCTAGTTTAACCTACTCAAACACCAGGCTCAAACAGAGAGAGACGCGGTTTATCGGGAGCTTCACAAAATGGGTTTCAATAGCCAAGCAGCCACACAAAATCGTAAAATGCAAGGCCGAGCGACAGCTGGAGTGGTGCTTGCCGCAATCGGACTCTGGAGCAGTGGAAACACGTTCTCTGGAGTGATGAATCGCACTTCACCATCTAGCAGTTCGACAGACTAATCTAGGTTTGGCGGATGCCAGGGGAATGCTACCTGCCAAAATGCATTGTGCCAACTGTAAAGCTTGGTGGAGGAGGAATAATTGTCTGGGGCAGTTTTTCGTGGTTTGGTCTAGGCCCCTTAGGTCCAGTGATTGGAAATCTTAACTCTAAAGCATACAATGACATTCTAGACAATTCTTTGCAATCAACTTTGTGGCAACAGTTTGGGGAAGGCCCTTTCCTCTTTCAGCATGACATTGCTCCTGTGCACAAATCGAGGTCCATGCAGAAATGGTTTGTCGAGATTGGTGTGGAAGAACTTGACTGGCCTGCACAGAGCCCTGACCTCAACCCCATCGAACACCTTTGGGATGAATAGGAACACCGACTGTGAGCCAGGCCTAATCGCCCAACATCAGTGAACGACCTCACTAATGCTCTTGTAGCTGATTGGAAGCACATCCCCGCAGCAATGTTCCAACATCTAGTGGAAAGCCTTCCCAGAAGAGTGGAGGCTATCGTAGCAGAAAAGTGGGGGACCAACTCCATATTAATGCCCATGATTTTGGAATGAGACACGACAAGCAGGTGTCCACATACTTTTGGTCATGTAGTGTATATGTTTGTTTCTAGATCAATAATCAGTATTTTAAGAAGCTATATTTCCCCAGAGATTATAGAGAGTTTGTTATGAATAGAAACTATGGCAAAGGGAGAAAAATAAAAATAAAAATCTTCAGAAACATTTCTCCTCTCACCAATATCATGTTTAAAGTATTGAGGTCATAGTACTATTTCCCTCAATAGACTTCTATTCTGGCGTCATAACTTTTTTTCTCAGGCTATTATTTGTGCCTTGAACCTAGCTGGCTTCGTAGTCTGCAAATAAATGAGGGATTGGCACAAAGATTGCTAATCAACTTAAAATCTACATAAGCAGAGAGGCAGGTCCAGTTTGTATAAATTTGACAAGCCCCACTGACCTGGAGAATTAACTGTAATTGGTGTTGTGCGAGAGCATTGAGAAAACTAGCTATGCATCCTAAAATGATATCACGTCTTACCCAGTCAGATAGACTTCTCGATATTTATGGGAAAATGTCTTGTTCCATGCTGTCTATCTGATAAAAGTCAAGTACATATTCCAAAGGGTTCAGTGGAGCTTTCTGCAGATGTACTTGATTTTATTGCTTGATGTTATACAACACTAGGTTAACCTATTTCAGTTTCTATCAAAACACATAATATCAGTGGCTATACAAAGCTATTCTATACACATAATAGCAGTTATACAACTCAAGTCAACGAACAAGTTTCTCAAGAATTACCTTTATGAAATATGACGATGAAGAATAATAAAAAGAGAGAGTAGTTCTGTCACACCCTGATCTGTTTCACCTGTCTTGTACTGGTCTCCACCCCCACCAGGTGTCTCCCATTTCCCCCATTATCCCCTGTGTATTTACACGCTCTATTGGCAGGATCACTCACAGTACGATTCCTACCAACCTGCGAATGTTAGTGAATCACAGTGAGTTCATGCAGTTTCTAGTCATTGTATTTTCTCATGCACTTGGGGTTTTGGGGTTGTCATGGCTCGAGAGGCACAACTCCCTGATCAACTGGGCTACGGATTTGATCAGGGGTTGGAGCCGATTCTCCCAAGCACATTGCCTCAACATCCACCCTTGGATGTCCTCCTGCAGGCTTGGGTAAAGCCTCAGATCTCTCCGTTTCTGCAGAGTATTAGAACCTCCGGGAGGTTTTCAGGCCCGCACCACATCTCTTCCGCCGCATTGACCCTATGACTGCACCATTGACCTCCTCCCTTGCACTACACTGCCTTGGAGGTGGCTTTATTCCCTGTCTGGTCTGGAGACCAAGACCATGGATCATTCATTCTTCTTTGTGGAGAAGGACAAAACCCGTCTCCCTTGTATCAACTACCAGGACCTTAATGACATCACGGTAAAGAACTATTACCTGCTACGACTTCTCTCCTCTGCTTTTGAGCCTCTCCAGGGGGCGACTGTATTCTCGAAGTTGAACCTTCAAAACACCAACCATCTAGTTCAGATATGGGAAGAAGACGAATGAAAGACGGCCTTTAACACAGCTCGAGGGCACTATGAGTATCTGGTTATGCCATTCGGACTGATCAACGCTCCAGCAGTGTTCCAGGCTCTGGTCAACGATGTGCTTTGTGACATGTTGAACCGGTTCTTGTTTGTCTACCTTGAAGACATCTTTGTTTTTTCCTGTTCGGTTCAGGAGCATGTTCCCCACATCCGTTAACCTCAGCCAAGAAGACAGCCCCACTCATGGTACAGCTTGTCTTCTGAATCCATGGACTTCCTGACGATATAGACTCCGATCATGGTCCTCAGTTCTCATCACGATTCTGGAAGGCGTTCTGCACCCTCATTGTGTCGTCGGCCAGCCTGTCTTCCTTGTTTCATCCTCAATCTAAAGGCCAGTCGGAGCATGCCAATCAGAACCTGATGATTCTTCGGTGCCTTGTCTCGGCCAACCCCCCACCACCTGGAACCAGCAACTCGTGTGGGTGAAGTATGCCCAGAACTCCCTTCCCTGCTCGGCCACTGGTAGAGGAAAAAGTCAACATACCCCTCGGCCCAAATGTTCGTCTGGGCCGAGAGTAGGTCTGTCACACTCTGATCTGTTTCACCTGTCTGGTGCTGGTCTCCACCCCCCACCAAGTGTCTCCCATTTTCCCCATTATCCCATGTGTATGTATACCTGCGTTTTATGTTTGTCTGTTGCCAGTTCGTCTTGTCCCGTCAAGTCTTGCCAGCGTTTTTCTCTGTGTTTTTTCCTCTTTCTGGTTTTTGTTCTAGTCTCCCCTGTTGCCTGTCTTGACCCTGCCTGCTGTCTACGTCTGCCAACTATTTACCAGGATTATGAACCCATGTCTGTCCTTGACCTGCCTTTGGCCTGCCCCAGTGTACTCAATAAATCTGCCTCAAGTGTCTGCATCTCGGTCTCTCCCTGAGTCATGATAAGTTCATAGAATCTATAGAGTTCTTTGGAATTAGTTTTAATAATGCGTTGAACGCTCAAGCTTAATATGAGAAATTATTTTAATTTGCCAAAATAATTAAGTTAGCCAAGACCATAGGAGAGGAGCATAGAGAATATATGGACACATGTATTTGTTCAATGAAATGCTAGTCTGAGGAGGGTCTGGTAGCAAACCAACTACCACAGAGTCAAAAGGATATTAGCTATGTAATATCACAATGATAACCATCAGTGCTGTTGTGATTGTTTTCTCCTCTATATCACTGATAGCCGTAACCCCTCCAGAGAACAACATGGTCACATTCCAAGAATTACATTTCTTATTCAGGACAGGCTTTGCTCACACAGCTTCATATACATGTACAGATAAACCTTGTGCAGATATCTTTGAGGCAAATCATGATTCCTCCCCTCTTTGCGCTTGGCTGATAATTTTATTCCAAGCTGAAAAACAAAGTTCTTTAAAAATTTGACATACGTATTCGCGAAGTAAATAACATTCGAAGGAAAGAAAAAAGCGGGAGAAAGCAACACATGAATGTATCCCCTAACAAACCCTAGGACTTAAAACCTCCTTAAAAGAAGCAGTCTCACTATCATCTCCCTAAAGCAAGCATCATTACACCATAGAACAATACAATAAGTAATATGGAATTTAGCCTAGTTCTGCGCATTCATGCACTGAGACTTAATGTTCCAAATCATATTCCATTATTTATAGTGTTTACCTAGCTCAAGATGATCGTCTTGTTGGGAATACATGCCATCTCAATGTTCAAACAAGTGTCATTAATGCAATAGTTAGGCACTCCACACATTTGTTTTTTGTTTTACAACTCTCAAGAGGAATATTATTGAGCATTTGTTCCTTGCAAAACACAAAACACAGTTTTGTTCATCAATGTTTGATCACTACTCCAAAATAACTAGTGGTAAGAGAGTATGTTGCTGTTATGGGCGGCATTATCTCCTTCGTGGAAAAGAGGCAGAGGCCTAATTGTACAAACGGCTGTTGAAGAAGGCCAACGCCACTACACACACACACACACACACACACACACACACACACACACACACACACACACACACACACACACACACACACACACGCATACACACACAGCTGCTTCCCACGATCAGGAAAACGATGGACCGATATAAAGCGAAGGGAAAGTGACCCTCATTTACTGACTAAAAAGTATCTTCAACAGAGTACGGCACTACCACCTGAGTCTTTCTGGGGTTCCACTGAACACAGTGTACAAAATATACGGTTAGGTGTTATACAAGTTATATTAATACAGAGCTCAAGAACACCTCCCACATCTGAGTAAATTGGGACACAGATGGTAGTTCTCAAATTCCAGCATCTGATAAAATTAACTCTGGGAGGTGTCAAGGACATGTCTGGAATATCAACAAGATAGGCCTACAGCCCACATCGCTCAGCCACTAACAGGGGCTCCTATATGTGCAGTATATAAAGAAAAGTCCATTTCTTATTTTTCCTCTCGTATGTCCTCTGTAATCCTAAACTAAGTGTTATTTGACTTGCTCAGAATGATAATATACCAGTTCCTGGTTGGCCTTTATCCACATGATCAAAGTACTGTAATTGGTAGATAGATGAAAGTACTGTAGGTCTGGCCAATCTATAGAACTCCATAAGCAAACAAAGGCCAGCTACACCTCAACAACTAAACCATTATGAACCCAATGGAGGAACGCCATTACACGGCTCCATCTTAGTGCGTAATGCAGTGCACCCTACATCTCTATTCTCCAGCTTCATCATGTAGAGACTCCTCATTTGGACATTACTTTGAAGGAACATGGGGAAAAAATGTGACTTTGCTGGGATCTGCTGTCATGCAACATAAAAGAACGGGCCCTTTGTCCAAGTCCGAAGAGGTGACCACTACGCTGCAACAGTGTTAAGAACGGCAAGGCTGTTACCAATAACAGTGTAACTGTCTCACTCGTGATTATCTGCAATCATGGTACCATCCACATTAATGTAGAGGTGTTTAGAAACATTATTTTCTCATTTACAATAAAAGTGACTCCAAAATGACACAATACATTATTTACTATTCATCTCTATTGGGCACAAAATGAGTCACAAGCTTGATGTAATCATTGCGTGCAAGAAATATGGGACCAAACACTAAAGTTTTTACTACTTTATGTATAAGAATCTTTAGAGGTATCAATAACTTTGACCCCTACCTTTTTGAGAATTAGTTGTATTACTTGTTAAACAAAAGGTACTTCTCTGAGCAATTGTATTAGTCTAAACTATTAGAACTTCAATTTTTTTTGTAGGATAGAATATAGCTCAGATTTAGATTTTTTTTATACAGTCATTATTGCTCATCTTTATCAAAGGTGTCAATAATTTCAAACCCCACTGTATGTATAGATGACAGTCAACATCAATGCTGGTGCCGCCTCTGTGTACTGTGCACTCGAGGCAGAGTGGATAATACAATGCCGTAGCACTTCAGATGGAAAAACACGCATCAAAACAACAACATGCACATAGAACATCTTTAAAGTCTGCAATCTCAAAAAATGTGTCTGTTTACAATATTCTCCCCATATGGCACACTGGTGTCACCGTCCCAATTTGCTTCCTGGGTTTTTGAAAGGGAGAGGCAGATTCTGAGGACCTGCTGCTATGCTAGCGAGATGAGATTTCTCTCACTGGGATTCTACTCCCACTGATATAATTACTTGTTTTTCTAGGGCACTGATGTATCATTTTTGCACCAGGAAGTACCACAACTTTTCCCCAAGAAAAGGAAGAGGAAGAAAATCCAAAACCACAGGCCAGCATGGTATCAATTTATCTTGTCAGCACTGGCAGGTATGACGAGGTCAGTCTCTCGAAATATGGGACAAGGAAACTCGACAATCAATGTGATGTATTGGAGAGGGTCTAAGGTGTCATGCCCATTGAAGCAAATGTTATCCATATTTAGGATACAAAATACAAGTTGTAGACCATTTCACGCAGCATTAATTCAAAGATATGGAATTTGGCCATGAATCCCATCGGTGTCCCCTGAATTTGGCCTCCAGTTCCCCCTAATCCTCTCCAGGTGCCCTCTCCACCATGCCTTTTCTAGTCCCACGCCAGAAGCTGGGAGAACACTAAATTAAGCAGAATTTTTCTTTTCTCATGCTCCTCACATGGTGCACAAAATATAATTCTGAAGTGGGATTATAAAAAAACTGCCTGTAATATGCCACAATGCTTATTACAGCATTACATGATGAATGCATATCATTAAAAAAACTGCAGTCTGCACAACGTAATGGCTTGTAAAAATAAATGCACATACATGAACTTTTCTTAGTATTTTATCTTGAGGTAGTATGCTTCCACGATTTTTGTCCTGAAAAGTTTTAATTTTCACTGTGAGAAATAAACGGCAGTCTCCCTGAACCGAGAGTGTTGTAAAAATTGCAATCCTTATTCCTGTATATTGGTAATTGGTCTTGTTTAAAGCATCGGTGTCACAGGACATCTGGTAGCCCCACAGGCTGTTAAGGCCCCGACATGGCTCCCTCTGGTGAATTGGTTTTCATATTCTCACAAGCAGTTAGTATGCACAGCAGAAGCAGTCAGCATTTTATTTAATATCGGTATTGGACTCTGGGTGTAGCCATCACCGCCAATACAGAAAAACAGCGCCAAGATGAAATTACTTTCAGGACTTGGAAAGAGAGAGCCTAAGAGGAATGACATTTTAGTTTCTCTACAGATAAATGTAACCGACACTGGCACTATAGCCGTAATAGCAGCTATGTCTATCCCCTGGCTTCCCCTTGCTGTGAGATATCCAGTATCCAGGCAGAAATAAGGTCTTACAATTACTTTGAGGTGATACGATGACATCAAAGAATCATTTTCATTTCATTAGGAGTTAATATACTGAACTGTAAACTAAGCAGTATTTTAGTCAGTACAATCAGTGGGAAACAGACACAGGTTGAGAGCTAGGAGTCTCTCTTCCCAAAGGATCATCATTTTGAAGCCTATGTTTTGTTCGAGGGCCAAACACCTCTCACATCTGTTCTTGGAAAGCCTTTATAGAGCTGTAGTAGCAAGCTCATGAACAGCAGCAGCTTGTTATCACTGGGTGACTGATACATTTTTAATACCACCCTAGGCAACCATTAATGTAGTGCCTGCCTGGCTGGGAACAATAAGTTGTGTTTAACACACTCTTCTTCAAGTCTCCAATACTATGGTCTCTGAGAAGAGGTGTAGCATACAAGCATTACTGTGATGCTCCACAAATGCCTTATCATTGGCCCAAAGGCAAATTGAAGTTGACTGTCTCCCAGGGATCAATTGTGTACATGTATCGTTCTCATATGTAATGTCTCATTGTGGTTATATGCTCAAACACACACACAAGCATGCACACTTGTGCACACACAACTCTACATGTATTTATTCCAATCAGTGCACAGTTGTCACACCCTGGTCGAAATATATTATGTTTATTCTTCATTTATTTGGTCAGGCCAGGGTGTGACATGGGTTATTGTGGTGTGTTTTTGTCTTGGGGTGTTGTGGGATGTCTAGCGTTAGTCTATGGCTGCCTGAGGCAGTTCTCAATCAGAGTCAGGTGATTATCGTTGTCTCTGATTGGGAACCATATTTAGGCAGCCATATTCTTTGTGTGTTTCGTGGGTGATTGTCCTTAGTGTCCTTGTTCCTGTCGCTGTGTTAGTTTACACTAGTATAGGCTGTTTCGGTTTTCGTTACGTTCATTACATTCTTTGTTTTGTATTGATTCGTGTTTACGTTTTTTGATTAAACATGGATCGCAATCTACACGCTGCATTTTGGTCCGACTCTCCTTCGCCTACAGAAAACCGTTACAACAGTACTCTCTTAATTACCCTTCCCCTTCAACCTGCTGGGTTAAAAACATGTATTTGTTTGACCAAAACTGACACTACAGATTGCAACTTGCAATAAATGCTAAGGGGGCCCTTCTCAGTTCCCAAAGCCTACAAGAGAAAAAATAAAAGTGTGTGGGTTGCACTGTAGAGCCTCACCCTCCTCTCTCCTCTACACTCCCCTACTAGTATATCCTGTTCTAATTATAACAGGGGAGGAGAAAAGCCACTGTCATAACATTTATATCTATCGTGCCTCGTGCCTCAAGGTCACTTTCCGCCATCTTGGAGGCTCCCCTCAGACAAGCCTATTCATAACACAGGGGATCGCAATTGCACATTCTGACACATGAGTTTACCTCAGCTCTATCATTTACCAGACTCAGTCTCTTCTACTAAAATCTCCCTCAGGGGTAGAGTGGGGACACAGACAGGTCAGATGCCAGGAGATTAATCTTAGTAGTAAAGTCTACATTCTCAAAGAGAGTAAAAGATGGATGGCTTGTTAAACCAAAAGTTGTTGCACATCCCACAGCTTTAGCTGCATCTACAAAATGACATTTCTATTAATTAGGGTGTCAGGATTTCCTGTGGTGGACATCTTGTTATAGCTTTTTGATTAGTTGTTGATAAAAATCGGATTTAAAAAAGTATCAATACATTAACATTTTCCATGTTTCGTTGTCTTACAAGGTGGGATTAAAATGGATTTAATTGTCATTTTGTTGTCAATGATCTACACAAAATACTCTGTAATGTCCTAGTGGTGCAAACATTCAAACATTTGTAAAAAAGAAAATTACACCAATCATTATCTTGATTACATACTGTAAGTATTCAACCCACTAAGTCAATGCATGCTAGAATCACGCAGCGATTACAGCTGTGAGTCGTTCTGGGTAAATCTCTAAGAGCTTTGCACACCTGGATTGTATAATATTTGCACATTAATATTTTAAAAATTCTTCAAGTTCTGTCAAGTTGGTTGTTGATCATTGCTAGACAGCCATTTTCAAGTCTTGCAGTGTTTGGTTTTCAACAGACATAATGGGACCCATCTCATCCAAATAAGTGACTCAAGTTTGCCAAAGAGCACCTGGAAGCACCTGGATGATCATCAAAACTCTTTGAAGAATGTTCTATGGACAGGTGTAGTTGTCACGCCCTGGTCATAGTATATTGTGTTTGTCTTTATTTATTTGGTCAGGCCGGGGTGTGACATTGGTTTATTGTGGTGTGTTTTGTCTTGGGGTGTTGTTAGGTGTTGGGTGTGTGGCTTAGTGGGGGTATCTAACATAGTCTATAAGCTGTCTGGAGTGGTTCTCAATCAGAGGCAGGTGTTTATTGTTGTCTCTGATTGGGAACCATATTTAGGCAGCCATATTCTTTGAGTATTTCGTGGGTGATTGATCCTTTCGCTGTGTTTGTTGTTCACCAGATAGGCTGTATAGGTTTCCACGTTCCGTTTGTCGTTTTGTATTGTTAGTTATTTCATGTCGAGTTCCCTTTCATTAAAGAACATGAATAACCACCACGCTGCATTTTGGTCCGCTTCTCCTTCGACAGACGAGAACCGTTACAGTAGAAAGTCCAGTGTTATTGCTTCTGTAATCAGCAGAACATTTTTCAGCTGTGCTAACATAATTTCAAAAAGGTTTTCTAATGATCAATTAGCCTTTTAAAATGATAAGCTTGGATTAGCTAACACAACGTGCCATTGGAACACATGGATGGTGGTTGCTGTGATGGTTGCTGATAATGGCCTCTGTACGCCTATGTAGATATTCCATAGCTGTTTCCAGCTAAAAACAATCAGTTACAACATTAACAATGTCTACACTGTATTTCTGATCAATTTGATGTTATTTTAATGGACAAAAAATGTGCTTTTCTTTCAGAAACAAGGGCATTTCTAAGTGACCCCAAACTTTTGAACCATATTGTATATTGTCAAGAACACTTGGCATCTAAACTGCTATTAATACATGAAACTCTACTGTGCTCATCCTCTTCTGTTCTGTTGTAAAAAATAGCCATATCTACTTATTAATAATATAGGGATTGGCCCATGAAGCATCTCACAGTTACTCAATGATCACTTGGGTACTAGCAGTGAGAAGTCTGTTGAGTACTAGCTGAGTACTAGCTGAGTACTAGCTTCTGAGGGGCACTTCACACAGCCGAGCTTAGAGGAGGCTTTCCTGCAGGATGAGATGTAGTCTGCTGTGACCTGAACCACGAGGGATCCAGGGAGCAACCACCAATTTCCACAAGGTCAACAGTTGAGGAAATAACTAGGGCCTCAAACAGAGTGGGGAAACCATGATGACTGTTCTCAAACACTCAGCTAGCTGTCGTGTTCCCAGAGCGCTTTTCCCCATTGGTTTCAGAGTCAGTTGTAGCGTGTCTAGCTTCCTTTTCAGAGGGAGCCTGGTGCTTGGTACAAAAGGACAAACACCAAGAAAATGATATTTTCTGACATAGATAAGTGAAAGCAAAGTCAAGAGACTATCATATTGAGTTTGAACACTGCTTGTGACTTGGCCCTGACTTTTCCAATATTTCGTAATAGTCCTGCAGATGGCATATTTAATGGACACCTCCACCATTGCAGGTTTCGTCTACCCTTGTACTGCCATTCGAAATGTGCCAGAGCAGTCTCTGAGCTGACGTGGATCCACCCTTTCCTCTGGCAAATATAAATTACAGGCTCGGCTAGGCCAATTGCTTGGACTTTGACTCAGTCCGGAGGGATCTCATTGTGAATTGGATTGCCCGATTGCAGACCGATGGATAAGGATCTATACCAGGCCTGTCTGTCTTCATGAAGAGAGAGGGGTAAGCCCTGACACATCCTCCCTTCAATTTGACCCTGATTGACACCGTCTGATTTTTGATTACATCCTCTGTGAACCAATGGGTGTTGTACTTTTACAGTCGGTAATGTGAGCAACCAAGTCCTTACATTTAAATTGTCAGCTGCCATGTTGTTACAGAACAATACTAATATCGTACTGGCAAGGCTCAATTCAACACAATTTGGGCACACTTTTATATGGTAATTTTGTGGAAACAACCACTCCCCGTGTCCTGTCACTTGCCAACAGTCGGCGAGACATACACATATCCTTAAGCTGAGAGAGACCCTGAGTAGCAGTGATAAGAGGAGCTGTGTGTTGCTACTCGACCGTCAATTGTCACAATAAACGGAATAACTAAAAGAGTGCTGTGATGGTTGAAAATTCAACATGGCTACTTTCATGCTTAATTCAAAATGTAACAACATTCATTCTCTTTTAAAAAATTACACAGATGCCCCTCTGCTTTTTTACCGCTTTCAATTTCACAGGGTCCTCGCTAACATATGCAGAAATGAGCTTGTTCAATTTGAGCTTTTTGATTAATAATTGATTGGGCCAAGCATTTGAACAAGGTTAAAGACCAATTTAAAATACTGGATCATTTTCAAACTTTGCATTGAAGTCAGCAGAGCAGCAACACGTTACTAGAAATGGGACAAAATGGGGAATTAGGACTTTCTGTATTGCTAGGGAAGCACATTTTATTTTGTGCTGATCTTGCTGTGGGCCATTAGAGAAATGTCAACGTGCTCTCAATGGGAGTGCTGTTTAAATATCTTTATCCTTCAGCTGCCAGTCCAACGACAGCTAGCTAGTCGTAAAGTATGCTCACAACATCAAGACATGTCAGTGTTGTCCAATGTTTTGGAGCCCTTATGGTCCTTCCCATAACATTTGGTATAACTTTAGAGTGGTGAGTGGAACATTACACCCATCAAGTTCTCTCAAGTCGTTTGGCTCTTCAGTGCACTGAAAAGTAAATTTCACCCAGAAACCAGGCCAGCCCATGATCCCCTGCGGCCTTCTCTCAAATATACTTTCTTAGCAAAGAAAATAGAGAAAGCTGAGCAGCTAAGCTTCTGTATGATGAATGAACATGGCAGCCAGATGTAAGAGTGCAGAACTGCATTTGTTAATTCCAAAGTACCTCAAATTGATTGTGAAGCTCAACAACGTCACTTACTGATTATTTGAACAGGATGTGCAAAAAATGCTACTATCGATCCCATGACTTGAATGGCATTTGTGCCACAAATGCTAAAATGTCAGTATGTGGATAAAGTGCCAAGGAAACAAAACCGATGCATGGATTGTTGTCATACCTTGTCCATAGACTGCTTACAGGATAAGGAAACAAGTGTAAATTATTTGTAATTTGGGTGATATATCCCTTTAAGTTGAAGAAACATTCCAGCGGGAGCTTTTATGATCCGTGCCTTGGCTCACAACACAATGTCAGACTCTCCCAAGGCAATGGGGTGTGTAGTGCACCTTGAGTGCGCCAGCAATCCTCCAACTCCAGCTGCCTCCACTCCTAGCAACAGCACCAAAGTGGCACCTTGCATGACAATTAACCGTGAATTATTTTGTTAACATGTTTACTTGGCAGCTTAAAGTGAAACTGTCTGCCAGAGGACCATTCATATGGTTCAAATGAAAAGTGCTAATGTAGATTGACAGCTGTGGCAGTTAGCTTCCTTAGCCTATTTCAATTGTTCATTCCCCTCATTTGATATCTGCAGTCAAACGTAGGTGGAAACTTCCAAAGGGGGTTAAAGATTAATGAGTATTGTGCGTATATGATACTCCCTTATTGATGCAAATTTAGATAACACAGCTCAATTAGGCTGCTCAATGCTGTTGAATAACGGCAAACAATTGATGCATACAGTTGGGTTCAAGGATTATAAATGAATATAGATAGTTAGGAACTGCTCAAGCTTATGCAGGACATTAAAAAAAAAAAAAAAAAAAAATTTCTCCGGTTCCAACCAATTGCAATCAACTATACCTACGCATGTCCAAGAGAGGTCATCTATAAACTCAACGTTCAACATAAAGGTATTGGAGTATTTGTTTAAATATAATGGAAAATACATGTTTCTAATATCCACATATCGCTTTTTACAAGAGCGTGTGGTTGTAAATCTTGAATACAATGGTATGTCTGGCTGTACTTGGCACAGCCTTCTCTGTACTGCTGTTGTGTCCAGCTCTCTCTCCTCTAACATGCTTGTCTCATAGCCTCAGTCCCTAAGCAGGAACAGAATTATACTAAATGAACTGTTGATAATCTGGAAGCACTTTGTTAAAAACAACAGTGTAGATATGATGCCTAGTGCATTATAAAACTGTCTATACAACTTTGCTATAACACAATTAATTATAGCTCATGACCACATATGTTTTTCTTTATAAAAGCTTTAAATCTATAAATGCATTCATAATACATTGCACAGAGAGGCTAAAGTGCATTGTAAAACTTGTCATAGTGCATTATAAACTGTTGGTTGACTGAACTTGAAAGAGCCACCAAACATCTCTTATGTGAGGACATGAATATTACATGCAGTGGAGGGTAAGGGCTCTGGTACAATATATCACTCAGTTCAAGTGTGATTCAGTGGCCATAGATGGGGTCCAATGTGTTAGCAGGCACAATCTTAGTACCCCGAGTTGGAGATGGATATGGATATTAGATAAATGAGGGATGTGGGTGTATTCAACCAACGCAATGCAAACAGTAGGGTTTCCAACACAAGGTAACTCAAATCAACATGCCTGACTTTCGGCCAGTGTGACACATCCATCATTGCTATACTGTCCAAACGTGATTTACGATTTAATAAACCCAGCACCTTCAACTTGGTTCCCTTTTTGTCTCAATTACGAGATTGCATGAGGTACATGTAGTCTCGAGGCCATTTCCCGTGCTCATGCCGTCATCCATGAAAGTGCACTGTACAACTACATTTAAGGCGCAAACGGACCGTGTACAGTTTGGCCAGTCTGTGGCAGAAAATTCCTGAGAGCGGTTCTGTGCTGCAAAATGACAAGGCTTATCTGTTCCGCAGTAGCCTACCTGCACCTAGCAAGCTTTGTGGAATGCTTTCCCTGAGTGGAGCACCTTCACAACTAGAACACGTGATTTAAGGGGTTCTGAGAGTTGCAGGCTGTTGCTAATAGTCTTCACGAAGCAGAAACATATGTGGCAAATGTGGAGTAATCACAAATAAATGAATACAAACTCAGCTTCAGCGGGTCTTTGTGAAATGAGAATTCCGTATTATTTTCAACTTGACCCAATTACATAATTTAAGTATTTAAATTGCAGAAGGGGAGGGTGCGTTTACTTCAAAGTTTGTGTAACAGATTACAATGTCATGAACATTTTATTCATTCATGCCGAGATATAATCTGCATCCCTAATATGATTACTAATGTACTGGCATAGAGAGAGCAGATCTGTTTGCCAATCATTTCAGAAAGACACAGTGCTTTTACAAGATATGTTTTGAACAGTTTTATTTCAGCATAGGCCTATGGCTTGAAATGAAAAGTATTTTGAATACACTAGTTTGTATATTTCAAAATCGATTTTTGAGAGAACCAGGTATTCCCTGAGTGCCTTGTGACTAAACCTTGACACTAATAACTAAGAACCTGGCATCATGCTGTCAACAACTGTGTCATGCTTTCAATATCCATTAGCTGAACTCCTTGAGATCAAAGAGGGCCTCTTAGAATGACTCAGTGCCTAACACAACCCAAAAGCTCTTCAAATAAAGACATCTTGCCCATTTGACTTTTCAGATGGAAATATTTTGGAGACCAATTAACGGGTTTGACCCGGAGCATACAGTACCAGTCAAAAGTTTGGAAAAAAGTTATTTATTTTTAATATTTTCTACACTGTAGAATAATAGTGAAGACACCAAAACTATGAAGTAACATATATGGAATCATGGAGTAACCAAGAAAGTGTAAAACAAATCAAAATAGATTTTAGATTTTAGATTATTCAAAGTAGCCACCCTTTGCCTTGATGACAGCTTTGCACACGCTTGGCATTCTCTCAACCAGCTTCAACTGGAATGCTTTTCCAACAGTCTTGAAGGAGTTCCCAAGTATGCTGAGCACTTGTTGGATGCTTTTCCTTCACTCTATGGTCCAACTCATCCCGAACCATCTCAATTTGGTTGAAGTTGGGTGATTGTGGAGCCCAGGTCATCTGATGCAGCACTCCATCACTCTCCGTCTTTGTCAAATAGCCCTTACACAGCCTGGAGGTGTGTTTTGGGTCATTGTCCTGTTGAAAACAAATAATAGTCCCACTAAGCGCAAACCAGATGGGATGGAATATCGCTGCAGAATGCTGTGGCAGCCATGCTGGTTAAGAGTGTCTTGAATTCTACATAAATTACAGACAGTTTCACCAGCAAAGCACCCTCACACCTTCACACCTCCTCCTCCAAGCTTCACGGTGGGAACTACACTTGTGGAGATCATCCGTTCTTGATATTTTCTGGATTGACTGACCTTCATGTTTTATAGTAATGATTGACTGTTGTTTCTCTTTCTCTGGTCTTTTGCCAAATAGGGCGATCTTCTGTATACCACCACTACCTTGTCACAACACAACAGATTGGCTTAAACACAATAAGAAGGAAAGAAATTCCACAAATTAACTTTTAACAAGGCACACCTGTTAATTGAAATGCATTCCAGGTGACTACCCCATGAAGCTGGTTGAGAGAATTACAAGAGTGTGCAAAGCTGTCATCAAGGCAAAGTGTGGCTACTTTGAAGAATCTCAAATATAAAATATATTTTGATTTGTTTAACACTTTTTTCATTACTACAAATGTGTTATTTCATAGATTTCATGTGTTCACTATTATTCTACAATGTAGGCAATAGTAAAAATAAAGAAAGACCCTGGAATGAGTGGGTGTGTACAAACATTTGACTGGTACTGCACATACAAACCAAGGCGTGAAGAAGAAGGATGCAGGAAATGTTGGAGGAAGGAACAAAGAAAGGAAAGAGGACTACCCTGGGGCGGCAGGGTAGCCTAGTGGTTAGAGCGTTGGACTAGTAACCGGAAGGTTGCAAGTTCAAATCCCTGAGCTGACAAGGTACAAATCTGTCATTCTGCCCCTGAACAGGCAGTTAACCCACTGTTCCTAGACCGTCATTGAAAATCAGAATTTGTTTTCTTAACTGACTTGCCTAGTAAAATAAAGGTTAAAAAAAGACGCAAATGAGGATAAATGTCCTAAGAAGTTGGAAGATGTTGTGCCAATAGATAAATACAGTGAGTCCACAGTGTTGGGGAGTAGTGAACTACCTGTATTCTAAAGACTAATTTAATTATATTTTGCTGTGGCTTGTCGGTAAATTCAAATCTTGGTAGTGTTTTCAGTCATTTATTTATTTATTTGCCATGTAGTGATGTAACTACACATCTACTTTTTTAGCAGAAAGAAAAGAGGCAAGAATCTTTTCCTTTTTTTGACATCAGACGTGTCAAATTTTCACTTGTGTTTAAACTTCTTGTGACTCCCAAACCCGCATGCGGGAGCGCAATCATCGCCTGAAACTAATTAGCATAACGCAACAGAAATAAATATTCCTAGAAAATATTCCTATTCATGAAAATCACAAATTAAATATATTGAGACACAGCTTAGCCTTTTGTTAATCACCCTGTCATCTCAGATTTTCAAAATATGCTTTACAGCCAAAGCTAGACAAGCATTTTTGTAGGCGAAATAGCTCCATTTGTTCTTCACGTTTGGCTGAGAAATCACCCGGAAATTGCAGTCACAAAAACTGTGAAAAATATTCCAAATTAGCTCCATAATATTGACAGAAACATGGCAAACGCTGTTTATAATCAATCCTCAAGGTGTTTTTCTAATATCTATTCGATAATATACGCGTTGGGATAATTCGTTTTTCAGTAGGACCGATTGGAGTAATGGCTACCTCTGTATTTTACGTGAGAGTCACCCTGGGAGCCATCATGTGACCACTTACGTAATGGAGCTGCCTACGGCTATACTTCAACATAAATGTGTAAAACTACGTCACAATGCTGTAGACACCTTGGGGAATATGTAGAAAGCGTAAGCTTGTTGATTGGACATTCACAGCTCAATAGGGACTCATTGGAACGCAGCGCTTTCAAAATATGGGGCACTTCCGGATTGGATTTTTCTCAGGCTTTCGCCTGCAACATCAGTTCTGTTATACTCACAGACAATATCTTTACAGTTTTGGGAACGTTGGAGTGTTTTCTATCCAAAGCCGTCAATTATATGCATATTCTAGCATCTTGTCCTGACGAAATATCCCGTTTAAAACGGGAACGTTTTTTCCAAAAATGAAAATACTGCCCCTAGACTCGCAACAGGTTTTAATAGGCGAAATTACACATTCTGTTAATATTTTACTCCAGAGCAATTTGTAGTCTATGACATTTTTTGTTTGTTAGGTAAACTACAGTGCCCTACATAATTATTGGAACAGTGACACATTTTTTGTTGTTGTTTTGGCTCTGTACTACAGCACTGTAGATTTGAAATGTTACATTGACTATAAAGTTCAAGTGCAGACTGGCAGCTTTAAGTTGAGGGTATTTATATCCATATCTAGGGAACCGTTTAGAAATTACAGGACTTTTGCACATAGACCCCTCATTTTAGGGGATCGAAAGTCTTGGAACAAATTCCAGTTCCCTTCATTCGGAAATGCATTCGGAAAATATTCAGCCCAACTTCCTTTTTTTCCACATTTTGTTACCTTACGGGCTTTTTCTAAAATTGATTAAACAATTTGTTTCCCTCATCAATGTACTGTACACACAAGACAGCAATGACAAAGCAAAAATAGGTTCTTAGATTTTTTTTCAAATGTATTACAAAAAAGCTACAGAAATGCCTTATTTACATAAGTATTCAGACCCTTTGCTATGATACTCGAAATTGAGCTCAGGTGCATCCTGTTTCCATTGATCATCCTTCAGATGTTTCTACAACTTGATTGGAGTCCACCTGTGATAAATTCAATTGATTGTACATGATTTGGAAAGGCACACACGAGTGTATACAATGTCCCACAGTTGACAGTGCATGTCAGAGCAAAAAACAAACCACGAGGTCGAAGGAATTGTCCGTAGATATCCGAGACAGGATTGTGTTAAGGCACAGATATGGGGAAGGGTACCAAAACATTTCTGCAACATTGAAGGTCCCCATCACTCTAAAATGGAAGAAGTATGGAACCACCAAGACTCTTCCTAGAGCTGGCTGCCTGGCCGAACTGAGAAATCGGGGGAGAAGGGCTTTGATCAGGGAGGTGACCAAGAACCCGATGGTCACTCTGACAGAGCTCCAGAGTTCCTCTGTGGAGATGGGAGAACCTTCCTTCCAGAAGGACAACCATATCTGCAGCACTCCACCAATCAGGCCTTTATGGTAGAGTGGCCAGACGGAAGCCATTCCTCAGTAAAACGCATATGACAGCCCGCTTGGAGTTGGCCAAAAGGCACCTAAAGTACTCTCAGACCATGGGAAACAAGAATCTCTGGTATGATGAGACCAAAATTCAACTCTTCGGCCTGAAAGCCAAGCGTCACATCTGGAGGAAACCTGGCACCATCACTACGGTGAAGCATGGTGGTGGCAGCATCATGCTGTGGGGATGTTTTTCAGCAGCAGGTACTGGGAGACTAGTTAGGATTGAGGGAAAGATGAACGGAGCAAAGTACAAACAGATCATTGATGAAAACCAGGCTCCAGTGCTGAGGACCTCAGACTGGGGCGAAAGTTCACCTGCCAACAGTACAAGTACCCTAAGCACACAACCAAGACAATGCAGGTTGGCTTCGGGACAATTCTCTGAATGTCCTTGAGTGGCCCAGACAGAGTCTAGACTTGAACCAGATCAAATTTCTCTGGAGAGACCTAAAAATAGCTGTGCAGCAATGCTCCCCATACAATCTGACAGAGCTTGAGAGGATATGAAGAGAAGAATGGGTAAAACTCCCAAATACAGGTGTGTCAAGCTTGTAGCGTCATACCCAAGAAGACTTGAGCCTCTAATCGCTGCCAAAGGTGCTTCAATAAAGTACTGAGTAAAGGGTCTGAGAAATTATTTGTAAAAACATGTGCAACATTTTCTACAAACCTGTTTTTGCTTTCTCATTATTTTTGCTTTCTTCATTATGGGGCATTGTGTGTAGATTGATGAGGGGAGAAAAAAATGTAATCCGTTTTAAAATAGGCTGTAACGTAACAAAATGTAGAAAAATTCAAGGGGTCTGAATATTTTCCAAAACCACTGTATGTGTATTAAAGTATTCAAAAGTTTAGCACTTGGTCCCATATTCCTAGCATGCAATGACTACATCAAGCATGTGACGCTACACGCTTTTTGGATGAATTTGCTGTTTGTTTTAGTTGTGTTTCAGATAATGTGGTGCCCAATAGAAATAGTAGATCATTTACATTTACATTTAAGTCATTTAGCAGACGCTCTTATCCAGAGCGACTTACAAATTGGTGATCATGTTTTCTGTCAGTGGTTCTTCCTTTAAAAGTTGCATCATACTGCAGTACATCTTGCAGGCTGCCGCAGAATTCTATGGCACAATATTTATGTGTCAGTCATTGTGGTCATTAATGCTAGTTAGTGCTAGTTTGGCCACCAGAGGTCATCATTGAGAAGCATTTGACTTCATAAAGCATGTGCCATGAGGGCGCAGCGGTCTAGGGCACTGCATTGCAGTGCTAGCTGTGACACCAGAGACTCTGGGTTCGCGCCCAGGCTCTGTCGCAGCAGGCCGCGACCAGGAGGTCCGTGGGGTGACGCACAATTGGCCTAGCGTCGTCCGGGTTAGGGAGGGCTTGGCCGGTAGGGATAACCTTGTCTCATCGCGCACCAGCGACTCCTGTGGCAGACCGGACGCAGTACACACTAACCAGGTCGCCAGGTGCATGTTGGTTCCTCTGACACATTGGTGCAGCTGGCGGCTTGGCTTGGTTGGGTTGTGTTTCATGGCTTTCGACCTTCGTCGAGCCCGTACGGGAGGTCTAGCGATGAGACAAGATAGTAACTACTAACTATTGGATACCACAAAATTAGTGAGAAAAGGGGGTAAAATTCAGCAACAAAAAACGTGCCATGGAATCTGTATATCGAAAATCAACAAACATTTATGGCTTGTTTAAAAATTTACTACATTATGGAGATGATTTTGTTGAAAAAAAACAAACAGAAAGTGAGCAGTTGTAATCTGAATAAATAGGAAAAGGCCATTCTTAAACATGGGGTGAGGCATTCTTACAAATATGTTAATAAAGCCAGTTTGTTACTTATAATTATTTATTTATGTTTTTAGAGGGAGAGAAACCAAAAGCCCACTGTGAATATTTTTTGAAAATCGTCAGTCCACGTGTCATGTGAAATTCCCCCATTGTATTTACTCAAGTTCTCTCTTAACTCAAGGACCACCGACAGTTTTATTGTTCTTGGCGAATGCAGGACTCTAGTGCCAGAGGAGATACTCAGACTGAAAACACCTCCATTAATTGCCCACAGTTTAGACTACCAAAAGTTCAGCGTTCTACAGTGGCTTGCGAAATTATTCAACGCCCTTGGCATTTTTTTTGTCGCCTTACAACCTGGAATTAAAATGTATTTTGGGGGGGTTTGAATCATTTGATTTACCGAACATATTTACCACTTTGAAGCTGCAACATATTTTTTATTGTGAAACAAACAAAAAATAAGACTTGAGCATGCATAACTATTCAACCCCCCAAAGTCAATACTTTGTAGAGCCACCTTTCGCAGTACTTACAGCTGCAAGTCTCTTGGGGTATCTAGCCACTGGGATTTTTGCCCTTTCTTTTAGGCAAAACTGCTCCAGCTCCTTCAAGTTGGATGGGTTCCGATGGTGTACAGCAATCTTTAACCTTTTCACACTTGAGTTCCAAAGATCTCTAACAGTCACCCCCAGCGTGAGTTGTTTTATGCACGTGATGTCAGAATGCACTCACTGTTCCAAAATGTGATTATTACGCAACAGGACAGTTAACACACACTGCCTGCTAATTATCTATAGGCTATGTTTCAACTTGTAAATTTCAAAATATTTTCATAAAAATATGTATTTTCTAACAGTTTGAATTGAGGTGTGTTCCACCTCCTCATTAATTCACATAGAAGTAGCCCATTTCTGCATTATGGACAATATATGTTTAAGGCTTTACTGAGCCGGATAAACTTCTCTCTTTGAGGGGAGCCCACTGCACTTCACTCATGCTTGCGCATATCAAATATTTATATACAGTTGAAGTCGGAAGTTTACATACACTTAGGTTGGAGTTATTAAAACTCGTTTTTCAACCACTCCACAAATTTACTGTTAACAAACTATAGTGCTGGCAAGTCGTTTAGGACATCTACTTTGTGCATGACATGAGTAATTGTTCCAACAATTGTTTACAGACAGATTATTTAACTTATAATTCACTGTATCACAATTCCAGTGGGCCAGAAGTTTACATACACGAAGTTGACTTTAAACAGTATGGAAAATTCCAGAAAATTATGTCAATGCTTTAGAAGCTTCTGATAAGCTAATTGACATAATTTGAGTCAATTTGAGGTGTACCCGTGGACGTATTTCAAGGCCTACCTTCAAACTCAGTGCCTCTGTTTGACATTATGGGAAAGTCAAAAGAAATCAGCCAAGACCTCAGAAAAAAATTGTAGACCTCCACAAGTTTGGTTCATCATTGGGAGCAATTTCCTGAAGGTACCACGTTCATCTGTACAAACAATAGTACGCAAGTATAAACACCATGGGACCACGCAGCCATCATACCGCTCAGGAAGGAGACGCGTTCTGTCTCCTAGAGATGAACGTGCTTTGGTGTGAAAAGTGCAAATCAATCGCAGAACAACAGCAAAGGACCTTGTGAGGATGCTGGAGGAAACAGGTACAAAAGTGTCTATATCCACAGTAAAATGAGTCCTATAAATGTCATATATCGACATAACCTGAAAGGCCGCTCAGCAAGGAAGAAGCCACTGCTCCAAAACTGCCATAAAAAAAGCCAGACTACGGTTTGCAACTGCGCATGGGGACAAAGATCGTACTTTTTGGTCTGATGAAAAAAAATAGAACTGTTTGGCCATCATGACCATCACTATGTTTGGAGGATAGAGGGGGAGGCTTGCAAGCCGAAGAACACCATCCCAACCGTGAAGCACAGGGGTGGCAGCATCAGGCTGTGGGGGTGCTTTGCTGCAGGAGGGACTGGTGCACTTCACAAAATAGATGGCATCATGAAGTAGGAAAATGATGTGGATATATTGAAGCAACATCTCAAGACATCAGTCAGGAAGTTAAAGCTTGGTCGCAAATGGGTCTTCCAAATGGACAATGACCCCAAGCATACTTCCAAAGTTGTGGCAAAATGGCTTAAGGACAACAAAGTCAAGGTATCAGAGTGGCCATCACAAAGCCCTGACCTCAATCCTATAGAAGGTTTGTGGGCAGAACTGAAAAAGCGTGTGCAAGCAAGGAGGCCTACGAACCTGACTCAGTTACACCAGCCCTGTCAGGAGGAATGGGCCAAAATTCAACCAAATTATTGTGGGAAGCTTGTGGAAGGCTACCTGAAATGTTTGACCCAAGTGAAATAATTTAAAGGCAATGCTACCAAATACTAATTGTGTGTATGAAAACTTACCACTGGGAATGTGATGAAATAAATAAAAGCTGAAATAAATCACTCTACTATTATTCTGACATTTCACATTCTTTAAATAAAGTGGTGATCCTAACTGACCTAAGTCAATTAATTTTTACTTCGATTAAATGTCAGAAATTGTGAAAAACTGAGTTTAAATGTATTTGGCTAAGGTGTATGTAACCTTCCGACTTGAACTGTATTTCCGCATTGGTACATTTTCTTGCTGGCGCTTGCATTGTTTTCCTTGCAAATAATAACTTTGGACATATGTGCATTCCTATCAAAGTAAGTTCCTTATTTTCTGTATATTGTGTTGACGTTTCTACTGTAGGCATATACATGTGTATGTATGTATGTGTATATATATATGTATGTATGGAGCATAATGTATTTACAGATTTACTCACATGTTTTCAACTACTGGTGACAAATAATGCATTCCGATTATTGAAATGGACACCTATGATGTGTGTAAAATACTTTTTTGAAGGTTGTACTGATTATAATGAGCTAAGCTATTTGCCAGCTATGTGTGGTTCCATGTTTGTTGACGTTATACAATGCATTCTGAGTGTCACGTAATCTGTCAGACCAAGGATTATAATGAGGTTGTAATGGGAGTCGTCGTCTGAAGAAGAGGAATCGGACCAAAGCGCAGCATGGTAAGTGTTCATGCCTTTTTATTGTAACTGAACACTATAACAAAATAACAACGAGAAATAAACTAAACCAAAACAGTCCTGTCAGGTGCAGAAAACACTAAACAGAAAATAACTACCCACAAAAACCATTTGGGAAAAAGCTACCCAAGTATGGTTCCCAATCAGACACAACAATAGACAGCTGTCCCTGATTGAGAAACATACACGGCCAAAACAAAGAAATACAAAAACATAGAAAAAATAACATCGAATGCCCACCCAAATCACACCCTGACCAAACCAAAAAAGAGACGTAAAAAGCTCTCTAAGGTCAGGGCGTGACAGAGGTGAAGAAAAGGTTCACTCATATATCAGGTAAACTTCCGGAAATGAATGAAGGGCAGTGGATGATCGTCGACGACACACCCCTTCAACATGCATACTATTAACAGACCAAACTCATCTTGTTTCCTCTTATTATCTTTGGTTGATGCAAAAAAAAACAAGCATGGTGGCGGCAGAAACTACCCATCGTCTGATTACTTTCGATTTCTAGAAAGTGTTTTACTCAGTTATTTTGATCAATGTTGAGCTCACCTGTGATGTGATTAATTATAAATAGTAATTGCTATTAGCTAATTCATATTGTAGTTTCTGTCAACCAAGAGGTATAAAAATATGACTGCTTGTTTTATGTCAATCTTTCCTCAGTTAGCTGGAGGACAAATGTAGCCTACATTTTTCCGGTTTGGATGATTGTGCTATGCTGTAGCTACTTCTGTGAATGTCTGAACATTGAATCCAAAAATAAACTGCTCGCATTCTGGACATAACTTTGCAAGGACTGTGTTTGTGTAAAATGTTTCTGAAAAAACAGTGTGGCCAGCTCAAATGCTGATTGTTGCATCATACCGAAACTGGACGTTCTAAATAAGCATTCTAATCACACCGGTTTGATCTTACGCTACAGAGACCACTGTAGAATGATCACACCCATGTGTTGGTACATGTGAAAAGGTTAAGTCATACCACAGATTCTCAATTAGATTGAGGTCTGGGCTTTGACTAGGCCATTCCAAGACATTTAAATATTTCCCCTTAAACCACTTGAGTGTTGCTTTAGCAGTATGCTTAGGGTCATTGTCCTGCTGGAAGGTGAACGTCTGTCCCAGCCTCAAATTTCTGGAAGACTGAAACAGGTTTCCCTCAGGAATGTCACTGTATTTACTGCCATTCATCATTCCTTCAATTCTGACCAGTTTCCCAGCCCCTGCCAATAAAAAAACATCCCCATTGGATGGTGTCTCGGGGTGATGAGGTGTTTGATTTGCACCAGACATAGCGTTTTCCTTGATGGCCAGAAAGCTCAATTTTAGTCTCATCTGACCAGAGTACCTCCAAATGTGTTCGCCAAAAGGCATGTTCTTTGAGCAATGGATTTTTTTGGGCTACTCTTCCGTAAAGCCCAGCTCTGTGGAGTGTACGGCTTAAAGTGGTCCTATGGACAGATACTCCAATCTCCGCTGTGGAGCTTTGCAGCGACTTCAGGGTTATCTTTGGTCTCTTTGTTGCCTCTGATTAATGCCCTCCTTGCCTGGTCTTTGAGTTTTGATGGGTGTCGCTCTCTTGGCAGGTTTGTTGTGGTGGCATATTCTTTCCATTTTTTAATAATGGATATAATGGTGCTGCGTGGGATGTTCAAAGTTTCTGATATTTTTTTATAACCCAATCCTGATCTATATTTTCCACAACTTTGTCCCTGGCCTGTTTGGAGAGCTCCTTGGTCTTCATGGTGCCACTTACTTGGTGGTACCCCTTGCTTAGTGGTGTTACAGACTCTGGGGCCTTTCAGAACAGGTGTATATATACTGAGACCACGTGACAGATCATGTGCCACTTAGATTGCACACAGGTGGACTTTATTTAACTAATTGTGTGACCTCTGAAGGTAATTGGTTGCACAAGATCTTATTTAGAGGCTTCATAGCAAAGGGGGTGAATACATATGCACAAACCACTTTACAGTTTTTCATTTTTTAGATTTTTTTTTTTCATTTCACCAATTTGGACCAATTTGGACTATTTTGTCCATTACATGAAATCCAAATAAAAATCAATGCTTGCTATCAAGACACATGGTCCTGATTAAATTATTGCGCCAAACCCTGTAACGAAACTGCTTATTCATTTATCCTCAATGTTAGGCATAATAGTATAATTGTGTAACAGACAATTATGGATAGTCATAATTGTCTTTAATGCATAATTGTCTCAACGTTATTTTCAAGTAGATATAGTTTACTCAAGCAGTTTAACATTTTTACATTAAGTAGTTAAAGTTGGTAATCATTTTATGAGCAGAACGACACTTCAGGAGGTGAAGCTTACTTTCTAAAAGATCAAAAGCGGTCAAAAACATTAGTTTTTGAGACCAGTGGTGTCACCAAACTGTGTTATATTCAGTGGGTATGTCAAAGTTCATTTTAAAAGATGCATTATGATACATTACAAGCTTAAAACATTTTAACAAAAATGACATGTATGACAATAACCTTGCTATTTGGAACTTTTGGTCTATATAGCAGTTACAAACAGTCATAAAATAAATATCAAAATTCTTGGTTAAGTCTTAGGCAAATGTCCTTCACTTATATTGTAGTGATACAAATGGACTCAGTCGTTTGAAACAAATTTGAAAAAGATAAAGGACCACTTATAATAACCCCTACAACAAAATGACTTGCGGAGGTCCTTGTCCTATATTTCTGTGGTATAATTACTAGTTCAAATATTGGAGCAAATAAAAGGGCTGGGGATATCATTGTCTTGTCTTTTTCCTCTATTGCCAAATTAGACAGACCAGAGAACTGCCCATTCATTTCCATTAGTGCCACAGAGAATAGTCTGATACTCAAATCCAGGAACCAATTAGTAGCCTTACAACTGACCTTAATTTGGATGGATAATAGATTAAAATACGCAAATGAATGAATTTGTCTGTGTCGGGAGTTTGAGACATTTGAGGGATGTTGATATCTCAATCTAGCTGCCAAACACCAAAGAAGGACAAAAGATGAGGTAAGAAGATGAGTTATGACTGCAGTTAGAAGGAGATGGACAAAAGCTGGCTGGCATGTTTTGAATTACAATTTGAAGGTGGCTGCAACAGAAAACCATTTGTGAATTAAGTGAGCTTCTTAAGTAATACCCCCACCCCATGAGCTCAGTCCTTCGTTTCTCACTTTAGTCTGCAGCGTGGCGGTAAAGAGAGAGAATTGGCAGTACCTGCCCGCCACTATCAAACCACCCACCTGCTTTGACCTTTTCATTAATAACAGGCTTTCAGCGCAGGCTCGGAATGTGCAATGTGGAAAACTCTCAGATTCAGTGTAGAGCAGCTTGAGCCATTTATCTAGTGAGAGGTTTGAGTCACAAAATTAACCATTCTCCAAAGATCTCCCGCAAGCCCAGTAATCCTTGCCAGACACATGAAGGATATGACCAAAGAGTGCTACTAAAGAGAGAAAGACAGCGGGATGAAGAATAGGTGGAGGTGGTGAGGATAGGGGTTTTACTGTTGGCATGTTCACTGATGGTTGATATTCTGAGACAAATTTATCAGATGTGTCATCTAATTCAGCAAAGTAAGCATTGATGAATTGTGTGAGTAGTTGGGTAACCTGCAGGCAGCATCTTGTAGTAGTAGAAAAACACTTCTTAGTTTTCATGGACCACTTAAACGGGCAATCAGCAAATCAAACAAAATATTTAACTCCCCCCACTGTTTTGGTAAACAGCTGTGGTTTGGGGCAGGAGAAATGTAACCACTCTGAAGTTCATCGACAGTGAGGGTTTTGACCTAGTTTTGAGGGTATACGGTGTTTGTTTTCAATTCCATTGTTTACAAACAATGGAGTAAAACAAGCGTATTTTGGGGTTCTGTTGGGGGTTTGACAGTAGAACTAAACTTATGAGGCATTTATAAGTTATATTCTTACAGCATCAATAACATTAATCTAAAAGTCCAAAATGTATGTTCCTAAAGCAGATTGCCCCTTAAAGGAAAAATATAACAAGTTACTTGCACCATTTTAAAACCAGTTAATGTATTATTGTAGACTGTTTTTCACTGTACAATAACCTGAATACATTGAACATGAAGGTCATGATGCAAAACACCAGTTGAACTATGCTATGCGCCAAGGCAGCAAAATACAAATAATAGTGTTGTTGATCTTTTGGGGACTATGCTTGGGCAGCTGCATGCCAATATCTAACCTACTTCTGTTGACCAAATGTAATCCACTTTTCTCGCTGACATGACATTCAACACCTGTCACCAATATCCTGACAGAACTGACAATGAGCGGCCAGTCCCCCCAAAAACTATCAGAATAGACAGCACAAATGTCACAGCATGTAAAAACACTGTTCCTGCCGGGAGTCTTTAAAAGGGTGTCCATTTGTGGATGAAATTTTGATTTCCTCTCCTTTACTCGCATGAAATTAACCTCCACATATTACCAACCCTTGTACTTGCTGACGAGGCGTGACGCTTTTGTTCTGAATACTGCTGATTGAAAGTCATTCCATACAAGCCTATATCTCTTCATTACATTAGGCTCTGGCTTCTGCTTTTTACAGTCTAATTGGCCGCAGGGTGTATCCCTGGTGTGCCATTTACATATTACAAGATATTATTCATACACCTTTTCAATTATACAAGCCACTGCTGTCTGTGTAATTGTGTAGGTAATTATGCAGGTGGTATGGTATAGGTTTTCAAAAATATTACATGATTTTTTTATCATGATATTCACGCTTGTTATGAACTGTTATCTTTCATTATTGTTATTCCATTTCACATCAGCATCTGGATATTTTCGTTAAGCTACATGGTTGATAGAATGGATTCACTTCATAGCAGCCCATCTTTTCTTCATAGCAGCCCAGCCTACTTTTCTTCAACCCTTGATTGATATTGGATGCCAACAAACACCTACAACTGAATGTCAAATTCATCTCCTGAGAATCGAATAGAGCAGATGTAGGTTTAAGAGGAAAGCTAAATCAGCTCGTACAAGACTGCGAGCAACCATCAATGTAATTAAACACCAGTACTTACATAACATTGCATATACAGAACTCGTCAGTATCCAAACTGTAGTTCAGGCAGCCATTTATTGCTCTCATTGGCGATGACAGGGGCTTGTTATTCCTGTATCGTACATTGCATGGGGGTGAACAGCAAACCCACTGGTCACCGACGTCAATTCAATGTCTATTCCACATTGGTTCAATGTAATTGCAATGAAATGTGGAAACAACGTTGATTCTACCAGTGTGCCCAGCGGGAAGGGCCTGGGCATTAATCACTAGTGTCTGAGAGTGGGTCAGGAGGTGCAGTAATAGCTTCAAAACACAGAGTGCCTCCCAGAGCTGGCATTTATCAGACAGTACAAGCCGATGGCTGATGGTTAGGAAATGGACTTCAAGTGGGGACAGTGAGACTCTTGCCTTTATGACTGTGGAGTGATCATTGAGCAATACATTAAATTAGGGAACAAGGTGCCGGGAGTGACAGAAGGTAATCACATTGATTGGAGGATTTGTAATTGTGTTCTCCATTCTAATTATGTGGAGAGAAAACATTGACCTATGATGATTAGCCAGCAGAGAACAAAGTTTTTAGGCAGAAAATTGGAATCCTCTGAAAAGATGCAGCCTAATCTTCATAGGCATGTGTTACAGTGTGAATGTGAACCGTTGGCGTGATATACACAGAGTATACAAAACATTAAGAAAACCTTCTCTTTCCATGACATAGCCTGACCAGGTGAAAGCTATGATCCCTTATTGATGTCACTTGTTAAATACACTTCAATCAGTTTAGATGAAGGGGAGGAAACAGCTAAAAAATATATTTTTAAGCCTTGAGACAATTGAGACATAGTACTGTAGGTGCCAGGTGCACTGATTTGTGTCAAGAACTGCAATGCTGCTGGGTTTTTCACGCTCAACTGTTTCCTGTGTGTACCAAGAATGGTCCACCACCCAAAGGACATCCAGCCAACTTGACACAACTGTGGGAAGCAATGGAGTCAACATGGGCCAGCATCCATGTGAAAAGCTTTTTACACCTTGTAGAGTCCATGCCCTGACAAATTGAGGGCAAAACGGTGGGAAGGCGTTCCTAATGTTTACTATACTCAGTGTATACAGTCAGGTCCATAATTATTGGCACCCATGATAAAGATGAGCATAAATGACTGTATAAAATAAATAATACAAATACTGACCTATATTGCAAGCACAGATTAATTTTTTTGAAGGTCAACAGCAGTCAAAAATGTAATTATTTTTCTAGGTTTTATATATATATATATTTCTCAGTATGAGGTTGTAATAATAAATACTGTGAAATTTGGAAAATTATGATAAGGCCCTTTTAGTATAAGAGCAGTTTGAAAAGACTGCCTGAAATTTCAGCCTGTTTTGATGGGATGGAGTTTTGGTTTTCCATGGCTGCATCACCAAGCGGTAAAGTTAATAGACCAATAAGAAAGAGAGTTCGAAACCTCTGTGCCAATGACAGCTAATTTTCAGTGCCCCCCCCCCCCCAGATTGCATGAAAATAGAGATTTTTGGCCACGCACACCAGTCATGGGTTTGGCATTGAAAAACAGATGCATATGCAGAAACGTACCTCATACCTACAGTGAAATATGGTGGTGGATCTTTGATGTAATGCATCTATTTTTCTTCCACTGGTCCTGGGGCCCTTGTTCTACCCCCAAGCCATAACACTCCGGAACACCCGGACAATTTGCATTGAACCCCCTTTATTTTTAAACTGCTGCTCCTCTATGTTTATTATCTATGCATAGTCACTTTACCTACATGTACATATTTGCCTCAATTATCTTGACTAACCTTATTTTGTTGTTGCTCTGTAATTATTTGTTATTTTTCTATTTTCTTATTTTTTCATTTTTATTTCTTTATTGTTTACCTCAGTTTATATTTTTTTATAGTAAATACTTTCTTAACACTTATTCTTTCTTAAAACTGCATTGTTGGTTAATGCCTTTTAAGTAAGCATTTCACTGTTGTGTTCGGCACATTGTGACAAATAATTTGATTTTTGATATTATGTGTTAAGGTCAACGGAATCATGAACTTTACCAAGTACCAGGACATTTTATCCACAAACCTGGTTGCTTCTGCAAGGAGGCTGACACTTGGCCACAAGTGGATCTTCCATCAAGATAATAACCCCAAGCACTATTCAAAATCAACAAAGACATTTTGCAATGGTCAGTGGTCAGTCTTCGGACTTGAACCCCATTGAAAACCTGTGGTTTGACTTGAAGAGGGCAGTCGATAAGAGCAGACAAAGGATATCAAGGATCTGAACAGATTATGGATGGTAAATGGTCTAAGATCCCTCCCAATGTGTTCTCCAATCTCATAAAGCATTTTAGAAAAAGGCTGTGTCATTATCCTCATAAGGGGAGGGTGCTAGAGTATTATTGCCAATCATTTTGACCTCTATCTATTTCTCTTTAGCAATTATATTAGTATATCATAAACTCATTTCCCCCTTTTTTGCATACAATATAGCTCAGTATTTGAATTATTTATTTTATACAGTATTTTTTGCTCATCTTTATCAAGGGTGCCAATAATTTTGGACCTGACTGTATGTGCCTTGACTGGGCTATACAACAGAGATTTTAATATCACAGGTGTTTATGTAACCTATACAGAGAATGATGAATATGGGCTAGAACTTATACCTGAGGTAGCAGGAGGCCTGTGAAGTTTATTAGGCCTGAAAATGTTGACCTGGATATATTTTGTCCTCACGCTAACAACTATTACAATTATCAACCTCATACTGGTTATTTTATGACTGCTTTATGCTGTTTTCAGCCATCCTGCTGTTGAATGCTTTTCGGGGATGCCTCATGCGTAATTGTGAATTGTGAGTTCAAGCTTCCCAACAATGGAACCTTCCCCTACACAAAATGTATGTTTCCTGAGAATATGCAGTACAGTAATTAGTGGCTGTGCTTTGGGCATCTACATGGGTCCGGTCAAGCTTGCTGCCCATATTATCTCGCTATCAGCAGCTGAGCCCAAGTCTGACCAAAACAGAACATTTTACAATTCTGTTCACTATAACACCATATTTTCTTTCGCTCCCATTTCACCTGAATCCCCTTTTTTTGACAGGGGTTGCTATGGTAACTATAAACTTGCAACACTGATACTATAGGATAATGAATATGTATTTGGATTCAATTGGTTTGAGCATTGGATAGACCATCATCTTACTCCTATACTTGAAGAAGAAAAAATTCACATAACCAAATAAGTTTCTCGTGTGGACGACATCACAGTTGGAGGGGAAGAAAGGCGGGAAATCCTCAGAGGAATACTGATTTCCACCTTTGGTTGGTTGGCAGCCCGAGTCGAAGCAGGCCGCTCCGGGCTATTGGGAAGAGGAGCCATGCGCAACAGCATGGAGCACAATAATCAGAACACTCTCTTCCCTCCAAGACCAGTCATGTATATGCCTCTCTCTCCTCCTCTCCCCTCACTTTCAAGTCAAAAACAGCGAAATAAAAAGAGGCTTTATTATCTTTATGTATATAGAGGTTTGTTTTCCTGCGTATGAGATGCCGCACGTCAGATACGGAAGGAACCAAATTTCATGTGAAGAAATATTACAGGGGGGATTTTGACGGGGGAAATTATTTTATTTTCCAAACCTCTATATTATAAATTGCAAATATAAATTGGACATTACTTAATCTCTCTTGCACACAAAAAAACATGCTGTATGGAATACAATATGTATTTCTTTGGGGAGAAGGTTATATTGTAGTAATGAAGGTATCCTTTGAGGAACAAAATCCCATCATATAACCTAGTAATTACTTTGCAAAGTCATGCAGCACCAGAGATCAATAATGTTCAGAGTTTCAAAGGTATTAAGAAACAAATGGCAGCTCTGAAAGGATATTACTTTTAACCTTTTAGTCATTACTCTTTATTTTATGGGGTCATATCTCTATCAAAGCAGAGAGATGACTTTAGTTTGGGGGCTTATATTGCAAAGCATTAGGCTTCAGTGGAAGAGTCAACCAGAGACTACCACTTTCTGACCACGGCAGAGCTCTTGCAGCCATGATAGTGTGCCAAGAGCACTGCGAATTCTATTTATCAGTCTATTGAGTATTTAGCGGGTGCTCCGATCCATCTGCACACTCAAAGTGAATTAGCTTGGTGCGTGCAGGTCTCTGCAGACGGTAAACTGTCTACAGGAAGCCATTTCCCCCCACACATATGCACTGTGCGCACACACACACACACAGACAGACACACACACACACACACACACACCACTTTATCTGCACCCCTTATTCGAGACTTTGGCACTAAAGATTTGATAAATCTTTATGTTAACTGGATTGACTGGTCTAGTATGAGAACCAAAATCCTCCTTCTGATTCTTCAGTGCTGTATTTTTAGAAATATGATTTATAAGCACAATACAATAAAGTGTGTGTTTATTTTAGACTTGCATAAAGGTTCATGAGCCCACATTCAATTACCCTGAAGTCATAGAAACTATCATTCAATAGGGCTCTCATCAAATGTATAGCATTGTGTTATTGTTGTTTATTCATCATAGAAAAGAAGGTCCAATTCCAGCGAGGACATCTTCTTTTGTTATATATTCACAGTTATAAAAAATACAACCAAGTGCTAAATGATATATTTCTTATTAAGGCTAATCCATTCCGTTTTAATTTGGTCTTGTTTTCAGAATGCAGGCAAAATAGTCCAAAGAAGTGAGAATATGCTTCTGAGAATTAACAGAATCAGATAGGTCGGGTGAATTAGAATCAGATGAAAGACCAAGTGAATTCAAATTAATTCAGCCAAGGTCACATGGACTGCTCCCGGAGGGCAAATATAGTTTGCAAAATTTTATGCACAAACTATAATGCCACTGAACTTGGCAGGAAATGTGGTTTACTTGTCCAGATAAGAGAACCGCGTCTGTTCTAGGTTGTCCGCTTCCATCTTGAGCGTTCTGTAAGGTTGAGCATGGCTACTGAATATGCCGGCGAAATCCCGTCCCATCACTTATCATTCCGCGGAGAGTGCGCCATGGTCATGTTTTCCAGGCCTCTCCAGGAAAACGCAGGTCCCAGAAAATGTCATAAGCACTGAGCTCTGCCACCCTTCACAGGCCACACAATTCAGCTTCCACTTGCCTAAAACCCAACTTAATCACAATGTACCATTGCCCCTCTCCCCCACCTCCCCCCTGCACTCCCTCTAAATGTGTATTGAATGTGTCATTGCTGAGAGAGAAAGAGAGAGAGAGAGAGAGAGGAGAATCTCCCCACCTCAAGAAGCAATCCTAAAATATCGTTAACATTGGGAGGCGGGGAAATCTGCCTCACCCATCAGCCTGGCGCCACGTTATCACCGTAATGCAGTAGTCACGGCTCCGCAGTGTCCCCGGAAAGGTTTTAATTTTCCATTGGCTGACAGGCACTCAGAGCACATTTTCCTGTAACTGTGACTTCCGGTGGATTTAGGAGGGGTGGGAGGTGGTTGGATGGTTTAAGAACAGGTTGATAAACCCTGCATAGCGATGCAAGGCTGCGAAAGTGTGTTTGCCCTTTTGGCAGGAATCTGTTGTCTCAGACTAACACAGGTGACACATTATCTTCAAATCAGAGGGAAGGAGAAACAGGCGGCATGTTCTATTCATTAGGATGCTATGCTTTCTAAAACGTACTGAGGTCAACATCCAAAAGGTCAAACGTGACCATTTGATGAGTAACGTTTTCTGTACTCCCTTTTCTCTCCCTCTCTCTTGCAGTTAGGAGAGAGCAAACTTCCCCTCTACATTTGTACAACTAATCCGCCGTAATTATGCTTTTGTCCGATTGGTGGGCCGACAGTCAGAGTGCAGACATGTCATTTATTAAGATATTTTTTCCAGATAATGACAAGAGATCCACATTTGGATAAAAGGGGATTTCAGGTGCTATGTTTGACGTCTGTACTGATTTCTTCTCAGAAGAGATTTATTGTTGCATAGACTTTGCCTATTACAGAAAGATACACAGTGATGACTGATGCAGGCATACATTTTCAACACTTAATTGTGCAAATCCAAGTCGAAGAAGGATTGCAATAGTAAGAAATACACAGCACACGAATCACATCACCAGACCTGGGGCACTTGTAAGTCCTTGGCGCAACTAGCTCTCACATAAGAATTAGACGTTCATCCATGTTTCTCAAACGTGAAATTTAGAAGTGTTGAAGTGTTAAGTGTTGAAGGTTAAGTTCAGGGATTAACTCCAAAATCTTAAAGTTAGGCATTCACCCCGAATGGTTAAGGTAAGGGTTAATGTTTGGGATAGGCTTAAAACATATTTTTCAAAAACACATTTCTATAGCTGGATTCGGCGTTAAAACCTTTGGAATCAGACACAAATGCATCCGCCATCCCCGTCCACAACTCCCTAGCAAAACCGAAACCTACTTGAAGCTAACAGAGCTCACTGTTGCCCCTAGTCACCGGTTTCTGTGTCATCTCCTGACGTCATCAGACATGGATGGACGTCGAATACTGGCTTGCATCACGGGTGAACTGGCTGCCTTGAGCTCCGAATATTTCCAAAGCAATGTGCAAGCCGCAGGCATAGGTCACCACTTTTTACCAGGTTTTATTTTAAAGCTAATTTGTGACCGACTGCCTCGATTCAGAAGCAACATTTGAATTATTATTTTTTTTTACATAGGATAAAGTAGACTCAGAGCTAGAAAATGGTACTGTATATCAAACACTGCAGTTGAGGAACAATGGGAAATTATAAACTTGTAACCCCACTTTTGAGAAAATGTCCCTTGAATGTTTTGGTACATCTACTGGAGCACTCCTCTTTGTCTACACCCATTCAGCATCATTCAAACCCTCTTAAGCCTTAGCCCCACCCATCTCTTTAAGAATTCACGTGAGGCAATTTGATAAACAAAGTGATTAGTTTAGTAAACAACCAAATATTTCAAGACTGAAAGTGTTGAAAGTAATAGCCTACAATAATGAATAACTCCAGGTAGAAGTTCACTTTATCTAGTCCTTGGCCTATATCCTAATCTGCCTTTGGTGCAGGTCATGTTGTTCATGACATTACTGTCTCTGGTAAACACACACTATATCAAATAAACTAAAAAGTTGATTTGTCACATGCACAGGATACAGAATATGCAAACAGTACAGTACTTACTTGCATAGTAGCAATATCAAAAACAGAAGGTGTATTAGATGACACTTACCTGACACAATTGTCTAAATTGATGGGTCATGTGAAGGGAATGTTATAACCAACCCCCAGCCACATCTAGCTAAGTGGATGGGTCACAATTGTCTAGACATGTACACATATTCATTAAATACAATAGATGGCCGTAATCACCCCCAGACATACCTGGCTAACTTGACGAGTCATGTAATCATCTGGCAAAGTGTTTTGTTTAGACATAGACTTTTGTCATTTGTTTAAATATGTAGCTAGCTAGCTAGCTAAACAATGAACCGGCATAATCCCAACTCATCGTACTAGCAACCAGTAGAAACATTGTCATAGCTGTACTTTTTTATTTATTTATTCCAATTTGTAAGTCGCTCTGGATAAGAGCGTCTGCCAAATGACTTAAATGTAATGTAAATGTATTTATTTCACCTTTATTTAACCAGGTAGGCAAGTTGAGAACAAGTTCTCATTTACAATTGCGACCTGGCCAAGATAAAGCAAAGCAGTTCGACACATACAACGACACAGAGTTACACATGGAGCAAAACAAACATACAGTCAATAATACAGTATAAACAAGTCTATATACGATGTGAGCAAATGAGGTGAGATAAGGGAGGTAAAAGCAAAACAAAGGCCATGGTGGCAAAGTAAATACAATATAGCAAGTAAAACACTGGAATGGTAGATTTGCAATGGAAGAATGTGCAAAGTAGAAATAAAAATAATGGGGTGCAAAGGAGCAAAATAAATTAATTAATTAAATACAGTAGGGAAAGAGGTAGTTGTTTGGGCTAAAATATAGGTGGGCTATGTACAGGTGCAGTAATCTGTGAGCTGCTCTGACAGTTGGTGCTTAAAGCTAGTGAGGGAGATAAGTGTTTCCAGTTTCAGTGCTTTTTGTAGTTCGTTCCAGTCATTGGCATTAGAGAACTGGAAGGAGAGGCGGCCAAAGAAAGAATTGGTTTTGGGGGTGACTAGAGAGATATACCTGCTGGAGCATGTGCTACAGGTGGGAGATGCTATGGTGACCAGCGAGCTGAGATAAGGGGGGACTTTACCTAGCAGGGTCTTGTAGATGACATGGAGCCAGTGGGTTTGGCGACGAGTATGAAGCAAGGGCCAGCCAACGAGAGCGTACAGGTCGCAATGGTGGGTAGTATATGGGGCTTTGGTGACAAAACGGATTGCACTGTAATAGACTGCATCCAATTTGTTGAGTAGGGAGGCTATTTTGTAAATGACATCGCCAAAGTCGAGGATTGGTAGGATGGTCAGTTTTACAAGGGTATGTTTGGCAGCATGAGCAAAGGATGCTTTGTTGCGAAATAGGAAGCCAATTCTAGATTTAACTTTGGATTGGAGATATTTGATATGGGTCTGGAAGGAGAGTTTACAGTCTAACCAGACACCTAAGTATTTGTAGTTGTCCACGTATTCTAAATCAGAGCCGTCCAGAGTAGTGATGTTGGACAGGCGGGTAGGTGCGGGTAGCGATCGGTTGAAGAGCATGCATTTAATTTTACTTGTATTTAAGAGCAATTGGAGGCCACGGAAGGAGAGTTGTATGGCATTGAAGCTTGCCTGGAGGGTTGTTAACACAGTGTCCAAAGAAGGGCCAGAAGTATACAGAATGGTGTCGTCAGCGTAGAGGTGGATCAGAGACTCACCAGCAGCAAGAGCGACCTCATTGATGTATACAGAGAAGAGAGTCGGTGAACCCTGAGGCACCCCCATAGAGACTGCCAGAGGTCCGGACAGCAGACCCTCCGATTTGACACACTGAACTCTATCAGAGAAGTGGTTGGTGAACCAGGCGAGGCAATAATTTGAGAAACCAAGGCTGTCGAGTCTGCCGATGAGGATGTGGTGATTGACAGAGTCGAAAGCCTTGGCCAGATCAATGAACACGGCTGCACAGTAATGTTTCTTATCGATGGCGGTTAAGATATCGTTTAGGACCTTGAGTGTGGCTGAGGTGCACCCATGACCAGCTCTGAAACCAGATTGCATAGCAGAGAAGGTATGGTGAGATTCGAAATGGTCGGTAATCTGTTTGTTGACTTGGCTTTCGATGACCATAGAAAGTCATGGTAGGATAGATATAGGTCTGTAGCAGTTTGGGTCAAGAGTGTCCCCCCCCTTTGAAGAGGGGGATGACCGCAGCTGCTTTCCAATCTTTGGGGATCTCAGACGACACGAAAGAGAGGTTGAACAGGCTAGTAATAGGGGTGCTATGAATCTGCAGTTAGCTAAAGCTAACCAACAATGTTCAATGTTAGCTAGCTATCATTATGCTATAACTAAGAATGCAAAATGGCTTTCTGATTAGAATAATATTACTACAAAGATCTTACATGTAATGTTAGCTAGCAAGCCAGCATGCTAATGTTTGCTAGCTAGCTAACAGTATACTTTAACTTGCAATGAAAATGACTTTCTGACAAAGTTAGAAACGTATAATATCTGAAAATGTAGCTAGACTCTTACCAGTATACTTGGATGAACGCTTCACAGCTGACTGGACCATTTACAGTAACTCTGTTTTGTTTGTAGCTACATCTTGTTTTGCCAGCATTGTGTCAAGTCACTCCAGATCACACTGACTGTGGCGTGTGCAGAAAATAGCAAATCCCTTTTTCCAACTGATCTGTCGATACCGACTGCTAAATACAAGGCATCAATGTTGTTGAGAAAAGTTCAAAACTTTTGTAGTTCTCGATGGCTAACGTTATATATTTCAAAAACAGCGTGGTAGAAAGCAGTATCAACACATACTGATCAGCTCACGTTATAAACAGAAGCATGCTACATGGCAGACATATCTAAACTCATCTCCAGGCATGTCCAGCCCATTCATTATCTCAACCAATCATGGCTTACAGGAAGGTTCCTAACTTTATCCATGGCTAAACCAACTAGGTTTCGTAAAATTTTGCAATTTTATTTGTATTTACGGATGGAATACAAGTTTGTTATTAAGGCACATGAAAGTTCACATTTTCCAGAAAGCATTCCTCCCCAAAAATGCATTTTGATTAAAATATTTACGTTCAAATGCCTCTCCTGTGAAGTGCGACATACGCCTGGTTTCCTGAAACGAGTCACATATGTGTGTAATCCATTTGACATCCCCGTGTCCAGTGGGACTGTGCATCAGGCTTCAGGTATCTCACCCTAGTCTAATCAGTCTCTCCTACTGAAGGAAATAATTCAGGGGGCTATCTCATAGTCAAAGTGCTGTTGACAGAGTTTATACTGCAGACAAGGGCCTCTGGCCCTGTTTTTGGCATGGCGGGTCACTTAAAAAACCACCAGCACACGGGACAAACAGCAGAGTAAAAAAAATGATTGAACTCATTTGTATGATCTTTCTCTACGAAGGAGAGAAAGAAAATGCAGTCGACAAGCACCTAAATTCTCCTTTGAGCTAAAGTTTGCTCGGGGAAAAAAGTGCTTACGCTGGGAGCAGGGCCAGATTAGAATTGTGCAGGCAGAAGTCTGCTCATCTATGCGTCCTGTAATAGGATTAGGCTGCTACCTCCCACCACGGACAGACGCTCTAGTGGTATGCAAAGCTAATTTCAATGCTAACACAAGGGAATGGGGAGGGAATGGGTATTTGTTTTTCCACTGTTTTCAGAACAGGGGAAGAGTGAGGCGTTTCAACCGCCGTCATCAGCATTTCCAATGTGTCGGCGGTGAGGGATGTGTCCCAACGAAGTCAGGCTGCGTCTTTGCTGTCTGCGTGTGTGTTGGCTCGACATGTCCATTGCGGGGACTGAGCGTTAAATAAATCATTGCTTCCAGCCTCTGCTATGGTTCTACCAGTCACAAGTTGATGGGGCATAGCTAAACTCTCATGTATCTTTAATGGGCAGTAAACCACCGTGTTGCATAATACATCCAAAACCTGATCACCTTCACATGAGCTGTCTATTTTGAGTGCACCAGAGCATCAACATGCACCAGTGCATCAACATGCACAATTTAATACTGACAGATGCATGTTCATTTTGAAGTATGTGTTCATGTTAATGAATCAGGGTCGCGCAAATCCAATAGGAGATATTACAAATCAAGTGTTTGGGTGGCTAGGAAGAAAAATGCTTTGTGGGTAGCCTACATATGGGAACCGCAATCTCATTTGCCAACCTTCATGACACACAGAGGGAGTGACTTAACCATGTATTACATGCTCTTAAGCTGTTGTCTGACCTCATGGAAAGGGCAGTGGGGGTGAGTGTGTGTGTGTGGGGGGGGGCAAAATTAACACTCAGTGTTTTAAAGGTGCCACAAACACACTACAGTGGCCCCTCCAGCTCTTCAAGTGCATTAAAGGGAGGGCAATGCCTGCTACTGCTCTAAATGCAGGCCAGGGAGGACATGGAGAAATTAATCTGATTTCTCTCTTCCATCAAAGGGCATGGTGTTGATGTTGATATGTAGACTCAGCGAGATGACATTGCAACAAGCAGCAAAGCAGATATTGAGATGAGCGGGATGCAAGTCTTCTCTCTCACACCGTCTCATAGAGTATCTGCACATGTGCACTTCACCATGGTAGCTACGGGACCAAAACAGAGGAGAAGTTTAGCCTCACGCTTTAACATTCTTATTTGTTGCGAAAATTGACCCACTATTTGTGCAGGCAAAGTCATCTCTCTGAGTCTACCTTTAAGAATCATCTTTTCCCTCTCTCACTTTACCATCTCCCAGTTTCTCCACAATGAACTCTGTTATCTGCAGCGGTTCAAACAGAATATGCTGTTTCTGTGGCTTATTTTATCACCACTCTCTCTCATTTTTTGGGAGATACAGAGTGAGGTTGAAGGGTTATCTATAGTTTAAAAAAATGTAATGCAAGTGCATTCGTTTTCTCAAGAAATGGTAGCCTTGGGGTAATTTTTGTATATTTTTGTCTTATGATCTAACTGTTTGACGTTACAACATGACCTTGGTTGTTTCTCAATATGCATGCTACTGTGCTCCACACTCTCATGCTCGTTCTCCGAGGACGTTCTCTGGAGTACGTTCTTGTGAGCACAAGAGTGTGGAGAACGCGTAGAAATGTACATTTGAGAAGCACTGCGCACTACCTTGCTACTGCATTACCGTTAACCAATACAGACAAAACAAGATAACTACATAAAGCAAACGCAAGCTTGTAACTTCATAATTAACAGACAGTTGTATGTGAATCATATTAACCTTGCTAGCCAGCTAGTTTTACATGTACAAAATGACCTAAAACTAATGTTATGAAAGGTAGATGGCTAACATTAGTAACAGTAATCCATTGTGGGTAGCTAGCTAACTACCCATTCTTTGTCAGTTAGCCTAAGGTCTAAGGTAGTTAAGCATCCTGAATCATAAGGTTGGCTGGACTTCGCTAAAGGCCCGTAGATCTCTACATTTCTTATTTACAAGGCCGTACTTCCTAAACTTACGTCTAATCCAACTTTGCTGTTGAAGTACGGACACCTGACTTGCCTAACCCATTCATAGGATTGGGTTGGTAGGGTCTCCACAGAGAGGTTAGTAGAGTCTCCATGGAGCTAGGTAAATCTGTTTTTAGTTTAAATACACCTTATTGCTGGAACAAAACAAAACAAATATTGATGTTCTGGTTCCGTTCGGCCAATTTAAAGTATTGATTGGGGACTTACTTGTGGAGGAATGTACCTGTTTTTCTGGGTGATTTGTGATGCTTTATTTGTGCTTCCCATAACTTTTTTTATTTTAATGTTTATATAAATATGTATACACTGAACAAAAAAAATTACGCAACATGCAACAATTTCTAAGATTTTAGTGAGTTACAGTTCATATAAGGAAATCAGTCAATTTAAATTAATTAATTAGGCCATAATCTATGAATAGCAAATGACTGGGAACACAGATATGCATCTGTTGGTCACAAAACCTTTAAAAATAGGGGGTGTGGATCAGAAAACCAGTCATAATCTGGTGTTACCACCATTTGCCTCATGCATCACAACACATCTCCTTCACAAAAACTTGATCAGGCTGTTGATTGAGGCCTATGGAATGTTGTACCACTCCTCTTCAATGGCGAAGTTTCTGGATATTGGCGTACAAGTAGATCCAGAGCATCCCAAACATGCTCAATTGGTGACATGTCTGGGTGATATGCAGGCCATGGAAGGCAAGTCAGTTAAGAACAAATTCTTATTTTACAATGACAGCCTACCCTGGTCAAACCCTCCCCTAACCTGGACGACACAGGGCCAATTGTGCACCGCCCTATGAGACTCCCAATCACATCCCGTTGTGATACAGCCTGGGTTTGAACTAGGGTCTGTAGTGACACCTATATCACTGAGATACAGTGCCTTAGAAAGCTGTGCCACTCAGGAGCTATCATGCTGAAACATGAGGTGATGGCACAAGGATCTCATCACGATATCTCTTTGCATTCAAATTGCCATCAATAAAATGGAATTGTGTTCGTTGTCCATAGCTTATGCCTGCCCTACCATAACCCCACTGCCACCATGGATCACTCCGTTTACAACGTTGACATCAGAAAATCGCTCGCCCATACAACGCCATTCATGCTGTCTGCCATCTGCTCGGTACAATTGAAACCAGGATTAATCAATGAAGAGCACACTTCTCCAGCTTGCCAATGGCCATCAAAGGTGAGCATTTGCCCACTGAAGTCAGTTACGACACTAAACTGAAGTCAGGTCAAGACCCTGGTGAGTATGACGAGCATGCAGATGAGCATCCCTGAGATAGATTGTGCAGAAATTATTCGGTTGTGCAAAACCACAGTTTCATCAGCTGTCCTGGTGGCTGGTCTCAGAAGATCCCACAGGTGAAAAAGCTGGATGCGGAGGTCTTAGGCAGGCGTGGTTACACGTGGTCTGCGGTTGTGAGGCCGGTTGGACATACTGGCAAATTCTCTAAAATGACGTTGGAGGCGGCTTATGGTAAAGAAATGAACATTCAATTATCTGTCAACAGCTCTTGTGGACATTCTTGCAGTCAGCATACCAGTTGCACACTCCCTCAAAACTTGATACATCTTTGGCATTATGTTGTGTGACATAACTGCACATTTTAGTGTGGCATTATAATGTCCCCAGCACAAGGTGTAATAATCATGCTGTTTTGATATACCACACCTGTTTGGTGGATGGATTATATTGTCAAAGGAGAAATCCTCACTAAGAGGGATGTACTGCAAACAAATTTGTTCACAAAATTTGAGAGAAATACGATTTTTGTGTTTATGGAAATCGAAATGTGTACAAATGAAGTAAGCGTCTGAGAACTGCCCTTTGTGCTCCGTATCACATACTTTGATTTGGATTTAATCCAACTGTTCCCCGTGCTCCAATTTGCGTGCTCGGAGCACGGTGGTATGCATATTGAGAAACACCCCTTGTGAATGTTATAAATTAGTGCTGTAATCAAATCACATAACAAAACACAAACTTTCTGTAGTGCCTGCATCTTCTAACAAGCTTTGCAGCAGGCGTATGAAAGCTTTTTCAAACCCCATTTCAACAGAGCATTGAGGGTACCCAGGTCGATCTGATGCTGAGATTGTAATTAGAAAATAAAACAACCTTGCTTTCTCTCACTCTCCCTCCCCACTCTCTCAACCAGTTTGGGTTGTAAACTGGTTGTAATGATATCATATCAACCAGGTTCCTCTGCCACAGAGATAAGATCAAGGAGGGCCCTTTGTCACTCATTCATCCTCCGATGTTTATCCAATAAAGAAAGACCAGTCATCCAGCCAGAGCTGACATAAGCGAGTGTAGAAAGAAAGAGAGTGGTGGAGTATAAGGAGGAATGCCCACCCCCCGCGGGCGCCCATGCAAAGAATTCCTGGGTAAACTAATTGAATATCGACGGCCCAACTGACTTCTACCTGTGACTTTGCCTGGAAAGAAACAAGGGTCAGACTGACTGCCAACGCACTTGGAAGGGTCCCATGTTTTATCCCCTTGGTGGAGGCCGGACATCACTTTACAAATTCGCCACAAAAAGGCCCTGGCTTGTCCTATAACATGCCTTATGTATATTTAGCAGCTGCTCGACGGACGGAGCGTTGAGAAAACTTAATGGAATAATTCACTCTTTAAGCTTTTGCTGCACAAACTGCAGCTCTCCAGGACCCTCCAGCATTATAGGGAGATGGAAAAGACAGAATGCTGGAGTTGAGTCCATTTTCTCAGTGACAGTCTGGACTCATTGTCCCTCCTAGTCTAAGGTCTTATTGCACTGTGTTTCAAAAGCCCTACATTACAAGAGAACAGACCATGTTTCAGGGAAGCAGGTGGTACTCTGCAGCCCCGTGGACAAAGACAAAATTACCTGTCAGCTCAAAGTGTCTCGCACTCAGAGTTGTCTGGTGTTGGTTGGAGCATCACCAATCACAGTGTAAACGTGTGGGAGGACGACACAACTAATTCAAACAGAAAGGTTGTTGCCATTGATTACAGTTAATGTCAAAACGAGTTTTATTTTCTGCTATGTGGCATTGCTTGGTTAATACTTCGTTTATTTGCCCTATACCATTGAACAGTATGAGCCAATATCATAATATAGATAGCAATGCACTTCCTTTGGCTTCGGCAAATATTAATACATTAGGTTGGCTGTGCCCATTTGTTTTGCAAATGGATATGAGATAAATTGGAGGAAGTGGGACATGAATCCGTTTCAAAGAAATAAAACTATTTTTGACAAACATCCAGTATGTCTGTAAACCAATTATATTTGTACATTGCTTGCTCCACACGCATTCCTCATCCTGCTCTGCCATTGTGTTTGTTGCCCAACTCAATGTATCGACCTTGATGCCTTCTTGACTTATTTATTCTGTAGGAATTGAGGGAGAAAAAGGTGATGGCAGTCTTGGATGCCAAGAAATCACAAAACAGAAGATCCATTTACATTTAATTCTGAAGGAAAACTATTGGACATTATCATTCTTTTTAAATTCCAGTCCAAATACTGCTGGGCTGTATTAAATTGTAAATAAGTGACAAAGGTCCCACACATTTTCACATTGCCCAAAAATGTCATTCATTGAAAGACATTGAATTTGATGTAGGAAAAATGTTGGTTATGTCAGTTTAGTCCAGATCACTGTCAATTATGACAAAAACAAGTTACGACAAAGAAAACTTTTGTTACAAAGAAAACACGTGACAAGGATACCAGAAGTCGTTTAAAGCTCCCATTAAATATTTCCTCCTCCATTATTCTAGAAATGGCTACTTTCATCCTATTGTCTTTCCACTTATTTTCTGAGACAGAGCCGGGACACAATTACACTGTTCTCACACACTGGAACTTACGTTTTTGACTGAAAGCAACATTATGGGAACTAAATTTAACATTGACAAAGAAATACAGTGGCACATACGCCTACATTCCTAAAGCTGGAAAGATATACAGCCTGGATTGGAAATAGGATATTTACTTCAATCTACACAAGCAATGTATAAAACATGAGTGTAATTCTAGGTTCCCCCAAAGAGGGGACTCCTTTTCTCGTTGCACCCATTAGTCTTGCTTTAATATCTCGCTGAATGGATTAGGAAGGAAAAAAGGCTCGAGTATAAGCAACATTAGAGCACATTGTTTGTTGTTAAGCCTAGAGGGCCTAGCTGTGCCCTTACCTGCCGTCCCCTGTTAAGCTCTTCCTAAATCTGGAAACTCTGATGCATTTCTTAATTAAATCGGGGCTATCAGACCATGAATCATCCACAGCGGCAAATAAATCTATGAGATTGACGGAGAATACCTCTCTCAGTGATAATCACGCCCATGCCAGGAACAGACTGTAAAAATCGAATCAGATTTTATGCAAAGAAATGCTGCACCTCTCAAAGCGATTGCACAAATTGCGTTATACAACAGCTCATAATTGTTAGTGTAGAGTGGGACAAAGGGGGGGACGGGACTGGTCATTAATCCCATGTATAATTTTGGGCCGTTGCGCTGAAAGTTTGTAAAAGAAAAAATCTTTTAGGAGTTTCTATTTAAAGTTATGCATTTCAATGTGTGTGTGTTTGGAAATGCACCCAACACTACCTATCTAGGCCCTGAATCCCCATTATTTTGTAAGCATTGGTTGGTTTCGTCAATCAACAACTTTTGAATTTGATTTATCAATCTCTGAAATGAATTTATCAACCCACACAGACACTAGCGCCATGATAACAGCCTCATACTGCTGATATAATACAATATTGTTTTTAAAATCAAATGTCTGTCACGAACTTCCGCCGAAGTCGGTCCCTCTCCTTGTTCAGGCGGCGTTCGGCAGTCGACGTCACCGGCCTTCTAGCCACCGCCGATCCACTTTTAATTTTCCATTTGTTTGGTCTACACACCTGGTTTCGCTCACCCAATTACCTGTTTTTTTAACCCTCTGTTCACCGATGTTTGGTTGTTTGTTGTATTGTGGGCTTGGACTTATCTTGTATTTTGATGACTTTGAGTAAAGTTACATTTATTTACTCATCTCTGCTGTCCTGTGCCTGACTACTCTGCACCAGTTACATATAGACCTTTACAATGTCTGATAAAAAAATGTTAACTAGGCAAGTCAGTTAAGAAGAAATTATGATTTACAATGGTTACCTTCCAGGGAACAGTGGGGGGATTTCAGGGGATTTGATTCATCAACCTTATGATTACTGGCCCAACTTCTTTGTTTTTTTACTGTTATTTAACCAGGTAAGTTGACTGAGAACACATTCTCATTTACAGCAACGACCTGGGGAATAGTTACAGGGGAGAGGAGGGGGATGAATGAGCCAATTGTAAGTTGGGGATGATTAGGTGACCATGATGGTTTGAGGGACAGCTCTGGAATTTAGCCAGGACACCAGGGTTAACACCCCTACTCATACAATAAGTGCCATAGGATCTTTAATGACCTCAGAGAGTCAGGACATCCGTTTAACTACCCTGAGGCATTGGAATATTTTTTTAGACCAGAGTAAAGAGTGCCTCCTACTGGCCCTTCAACATCACTTCCAGCAGCATCTGGTCTCCCATCCAGGGACCAATCAGGACCAACCGTGCTTAGCTTCAGCTTAGCTGCTGGCTTGCATCGAACGCTTAAACCACATGGCTACCTGCAGCCCCCAGAGAAATAAAAAGATCTCGTTTGAATTATTTTGTTCAGGCAAATTCAAACAGTGAGTTACAAAGTAAATGGGCCCAAGTTATAGGGGGGAATGGCTAACCACCCTTTTGCAAATTAATAGCCATATTATTTCTTCCATTCTCACACACAGTACCTAGCGGCAAAGCAAAACGCTTCTAAAAGGCGCTCCATCTGGAGAGAGAGATACAGTGTGTTGGGGTTTCAAAGAAGAGCACAGGAAAAATATGCTAAGAGACAGGAGTGATTCATTTCTGTCTTGGCTCCCCGGATTTCCTGATTTAGATATTATTTTAACCCCCCTCCCCTCCACAACACGGTTTCAGACTATTGATGATCCAGTGTGGGCTTGTTTCTAGTGAAACGGCATGTACCTTGTACCCGGCGTATCAGCTCCACGTGGGAGTGGATACACAAAACCTACCGTCGTGAGAAATAATTTCACATAATTAAAACTGTGTGTCTGGTCTGAACGGGGTTTTGGCTAACACTGGTGATATGGAGACATGGGACAGTTTATTGAAGGAAAGTGTCAGACGCTACTAGCCAATCAAGCTAAATAAACTCCCCTTAGCAGCATCATTAGTAAGTGTATGTATCTCCACACCTGTTATCCCTGAGGAAACGTGGTAAATGTGCACATCTTACTGTTTAAAAAAATATATTGTTCAAAACAAGCTGGTCAGTTAGTACTCTGCCCCGCAGTGACTTCCAGCAGCGTCAGCTGTGCCTCCATGGGCGCATAGGCTGTGCGAACATTGCTTGGATATGTCTTGTCGGCAATTTGCTATGAGAGGGAACTGCCCCAATGAAATTTCAGGATTTCATAGTATAAATTATAACAGAACTTCTGGGTCTGCTCTAGTCTCTTCCCAATGAGTCTCTCGCACCAGACAGCTTACTTTCGCACGTGAGACTAGAACTACTCCATCAGCTACATATGGAGCTAAAGTTAAAAGCTAATTGTAATGAACTTGTAAACAAATAATCATAACAGTCATGGGAGCCTGGGACCTGATAAAATGTATAACAACATCCAGCAAAAGTCGACGGACAGAGATATACACTGGCTAGAACCTTCTTATTGCAGATCTGGTAGGACAAAAATGGCGGATGGTGAGAATGGCTCCAGAGGGGATGGCTGCCGTTTTACGGGCTCCAAACAAACTGTGCTATTTTGTGTGTTTTTTCACATTGTTTGTAACTTATTTTGTACATAATGTTAGTGCTACAGTCTCTTATGACCAGGGCTTTTGTGGTGAGCATATTACCGCCACACCGGCGGTCACAAGTCATGAATGCAGTCAAATGCCACATGACCGTTTAGTCATGGTAATTAGGCTTCTGAAGCTCTGATGCTGCTCATGGTCATTAGTAGCCTACCAAACTTGCTAATTGCCTGGTACTCAGCACTCTATTGTCCCTCTAATCACTTTGACATCAATGCAAATGTTATCGAAAATCGAATCAAACACTTCATAACAGCCCATGAGCTCATGTTGCGCAACATTTCTATAAGCTATGCAATTGCGTGAGAAAACAGAATAATGGCCTCTACTAAATGGAGGAGGATCCCATGAACTATCTATAGGCTAGGCCTACTATATTTATTTATCAACTATCCTAATATTAAGCACATTGTTTATCTTTACAACAGGAGTATAGCCTACCAGCATGTACTCTGGCATGAAAATGAATCATGGGAAAAGCATCCTCCATCCACTATTTAAGTGCATAGATTACATGTTTTGAGAGAGGCACATGATAATGGCCCATTCTAAATCAGAACAAATTTTCCACATATGTTGTTCATTATATGTAAAGACAAGATTAAATCAAGAATAGTCTGATGGGTCGCAATATTAGCCTATCACGTGTGAATGATGCCCGGCATAAGAAACATACTTTTTTTGTTGTTTACTTTTTCAAATCATAGTCGCACACCTCATGTAGCCTATATGTTTTGATAAGGTGTCACAACTAAAGTGCCTGGAGTAAGCTCACGGATGTGCTTCAGAGCAAGCAGCACTCAGGGAGAAGGGCATAACAAAGGCATGGATTTGTTTAGGGTGCATTACGGCCACAAGGGGATGCCTCCGTGAAATTCGATGCATTATCATGTGCTTGTCAAATTGTGAGTGAGAGACTATTGGAGTGTGTACAGCATGCACAAAAAAATAAAGCAGAGCTCATGCCTTTCAAGCGACTTTGCATCATTAGAGTGTAGGCTAAATTACATGGATTTTTTAAAAAAGTTGATTTTCCAAAGGTCTGCATCAGTAGCTTATAGGCTATGTGTGGAAGCCAGGTGATGCAAATGTGTTTATGTTAATTAACGGTCAATTACTGTGAGACTGACAGTTATTTGCTTGACCATTACCAGCTGATGAAATGTTGTGACTGCCACAGCCCTACTTATGACTGAGAAGAGCTTCTGGATATCGGTCACGGATCCCTCCGGAACTTTCATTGCGCACACCTGGCCTCGATTCCCACTGATTAGCACTTTTATAAGTGTGCCCTTTGACTTCCATTGTGCTGTCGATTAGCATGTGCTGTGTGTTTTGGGCTTTCGTGCTCTTGTGGTTTGCACAGATGATTACGTTTCTCGTCCCGTGTGATAATCATTGTGTGCTAGTGTTATTTATTAGAGGTACTCCTCGCTCTGATGTTTGGGTTTCAACCCTGTGTTTTTGTTACGTGTATGTTTGGTCTTTGTCCCCATGCCTTTACACAGCACGTCATGATTTGGGGCAAAAAAATAAATAAATTATGCATACCTGCGGCTGTCTCCCAAATCTTACAGTTGAAGTTGAAAGATTACATACACTTAAAACTCATTTTTCAACCATTCCACAAATTTCTGTGTGCATGACACAAGTAATTTATCATATAATTGTTTACAGGCAGATTATTTCACTAATAATTCACTGCATAACAATTCCAGTGGGTCAGAAGTTCACATACACTAACTTGACTGTGCCTTTAAACAGCTTGGAAAATTCCAGAAAATATGTCATGGCTTTAGAAGCTTCTGATAGGCTAATTGTCATAATTTGAGTCAATTGGAGGTGTACCTGTGGATGTATTTCAAGGTCTGCCTTCAAACTCAGTGCCTCTTTGCTTGACATCATGGGAAAATCAAAAGAAATCAGCCAAGGCCTCAGAAAGAAATGTAGACCTCCACAAGACTGGTTAATCCTTGGGAGCAATTGCCAAACACCTGAAGGTACCACATTCATCTGTACTAACAATAGTACGCAAGTATAAACACCATGGGACAACGCAGCCATCATACCGCTCAGGTCGAAGACACGTTCTGTCTCCTAGAGATGAACGTACTTTGGTGCGAAAGGTTTAAATCACTGCTCCAAAACTGCCATTAAAAAGCCAGACAATGGTTTACAAATGCTAATGGGGATAAAGATCGTATTTTTTTGGAGAAATGTCCTCTGGTCTGATGTAATATATATAGAACTGTTTGGCCATAATGACCATCGTTATGTTTGGAGGAAAAAGGGGGAGTCTTGCAAACCGAAGAACACCATCCCAACCGTGAAACACGGGGGTGGCAGCATCATGTTGTGGGGTGCTTTGCTGCAGGAGGGACTTAAGTGAAGCAACATCTCGAGACATCAGTCAGGAAGTTAAAGCTTGGTCGTAAACGGGTCTTCCAAATGGACAATGACCCGAAGCATACTTCCAAAATTGCCCTGACCTCACAAAGCCCTGACCTCAATCCTATAGAAAATATGTGTGTAGAACTGGAAAAAGCGGGTGCGAGCAAGGAGGCCTACAAACATGACTCAGTTACACCAGCTCTGGCTGGAGTAATGGGCTAAAATTCCCCCAACTTATTGTGGGAAGATTGTGGAAGGCTACACAAGACGTTTAACCCAAGTGAAACAATTTAAAGGCAATGCTACCAAATACTAATTGAGTGTATGTAAACTTCTGACCCACTGGGAATGTGATGAAAGAAATACAAGCTGAAATATATCATTCTCTCTACTATTATTCTGACATCTCACGTTCTTAAAATAAAGTGGTGATCCTAACTGACCTAAGACAGGGACGTTTTACTAGGATTAAATGTTAGGAGTTGTGAAAAACTGAGTTTAAATGTACTTTGCTAAGGTGTATCAAGCTTCTGTCTTCAACTGTGCATACAGTGGTTCTTCCTGTAAAAGTTGTGTCATACTGCAGCACACCTTGCAGGCTGACGCAGAATTCTATGGCATGTTATTTAATTGTCAGCCATTGTTGCCATTGTTGCCATGCTAGTTAGTGCTAGTTTGACCACCAGAGGGCATCTTTGGGAAGCATTTGATAGTCTTCGATATTGGCTGTATTAGAGATTTTAAAACCTTTTTTGTAAGAACATAGTATATGGGATTGAATTTAAGAAATTTAGCTTAATTCGTTTGATTAATATTTTGTTGTTTCTATTCCAAGAAAAGCAAAAAACGAAACCCTCTGGGTTTCTGTTAGGAAAATGTGGAGCTGTACAATCTGACGGACGGGAGTAGGCTACAGTACTAAGAGCATAACATTTCCACACCCTAATTGTAGTCTAACCAATACCCAAACTGACCTTTATTTAACTAGGCAAGTCAGTTAAGAACAAATTCTATGTACAATGACGGCATACACCAGCCAAACCTGGATGACGCTGGGCCAACTGTGCGCCGCCCTAAGGGACTTCTCTACTATTATTCTGACATTTCACATTCTTAAAATAAAGTGGTGATCCTAACTTACCTAAGCCAGGGAATTTTTACTCTGAATAAATGTCAGGAATTGTGAATAAATTAGTTAAAATGTATTTGATTAAGGTGTACGTAAACTTCCGACTTCAACTGTATCTTCAACTGTACATACCAGCGTGACAATATCAGAACAGCGATTACACAACTCGAACTGGACAAAGGTGTTATGTTTAATGTGTCCGATGCGAAGGACATACTCTTTCTGCGAGACCTGGCCCAAATCCCTGTCATTTGCTTGATGAAAAGATGGAGGTACAGGGGGTGGAGATCGGGGTGCCTTGTGAGAATTTGTCTGTTCGTGGGTAACCAGCCTCTACCATCTGTTCTATTGACCAATGTGCAATAACTGGAGAATAAACTGGATGAGCTCTGCATGAGAATATCCTATCAACGGGACATTAAAAACTGTAATATCTTATGTTTCACTGCGTTGTAGCTGAGCGACGACACGGATAAAATACAGTTAGCTCGGTTTTTCATGCATCAGCAGGACAGAACAGCTACGTCATGTAAGACGAGGGGTTGTGGTGTGTGTCTATTAGTGTAAGAACCGACGCTGGAGATGGGAAGCCGGTACGGGGAGTTAAACATTTAATGAACGGACATGGAACAGGACAGGAACAGAGTCAGAACAGGGGGAACAAAACGACATGATGACAATACTGCTGAAGCGGGGAACAGAGCTGGAGAAGAGACAGATATAGGGCAGGTAATGAGAGCAGTTGATTGAATCCAGATGAGTACAATTAATTGCTGACGCATGCATGAGAGCACCAGCTGTTCCGGATAACTGTGTGATCACACTCTCCGTAGCCGATGTGAGTAAGACCTTTAAACACGTCAATATTCACAGAGAGATTACCAGGACGTGTACTCAGAGCATGCGCGGACCAACTGGCAAGTGTCTTCACTGACATTTTCAACCGCTCCCTGACCGAGTCTGTAATACCTACACGTTTCAAGCAGACGACCTCCTTGATCCCCTCCTGTACTCCCTGTTCACCCATGATTGCGTGGCCAAGCTTGACTCCAACACCATCATTAAGTCTGCTGACGACACAACAGTGGTAGGCCTGATCACCGACAACAAAGAGACAGCTAATAGGGAGGAGGTCAGAGACCTGGCAGTGTGGTGCCATGACAACAACCTCTCCCTCAACATGAGCAAGACAAAGGAGCAGATCGTGTACTACAGGGAAAAGAGGGCCAAACACGTCCCCATTCACATCGACAGGGCTGTAGTGGAGTGGGTCAAGAGGTTCAAGTTCCTTGGTGTCCACATCACCAACAAACTATCATGTTCCAAACACACACCAGTCGTGAAGAAGGCACAACAACGCCTTTCCCCCCCTCAGAAGATTGAATAGTTTTGTCATGGGTCCCCAGATCAAAGTTCTACAGCTGCACCATCGAGGGCATCCTGTCCGTCTGGTATGGCAACTGCTCAGCATCCGACCTTAAGGCGCTACAGAGGGTAGTGTGTACAGTGCAGTACATCACTGGGGCCAAGATTCCTACCATCCAGGACCTATATAGTATGCAGTGTCAGAAGGCCCCAAAAATTGTCACCCAAGTCATAGACTGTTTTCTTTGCTACCGCTAGGCAAGTGGTATCGGAGTGCCAAGTCTAGGTCCAAATGACCCCTTTACAGCTTCTACCCCCAAGCCATAAGACTGCTGAACAATTAATCAAATGGCCACCCGGACGGACTATTTAAATGGTTTTATACTGCTGCTACTCTCTGTTTATTATCGATGCAGTCACTTTACCCCTACCTACATGTACAAATTACCTCGACTAACCTGTACCCCCGCACATTGACTCGGTACCGGTACACCCTGTATATGGCCTCGTTATTGTTATTTTATTGTTAGTTTTTTAATTACATTTTTACTTTAGTTTATTTAGTAAATATCTTCTCAAACTCCGTTAAGTGCTTGTGAAATAAGCAGCTAGCTAGCGAGCTACACATATATGGTAGCTTGCTAGTTAGCTCCATAGTCTTCTAAACTCAGAAATAAGTTATTTCAGAACGAAAGTTACCTGGCTAGCACATCATTGTGACATTTTGTTAGCTAAAATAGGTATCCTCAGTTAGATAATGTGTTTTCACTTATTGCATCCATGCTTTTTGCGTTCTCCTTGCTTTCCATTAGTTACCACAGCCACAATGTCAAAATTTGCTATATTGTAAAAATGTATGAAAACAAACATTTATTTAAGGTTAGGGTAAGGCATAAGGTAGGCAGTGTGGTTAAGGTTAGGGTTAGGTTTAAATCAAACTTTAAGAAGAGAAATTGTACAAATAGGCGGGCTTTATGACTTTGTAGCTGTGGTAACGACTGACGACCGTTCTCTCCGGTTCACTCGCTCGTTCGTGAGCTGGCTGCTCATTCTTAATAGTATAATCAAATCTGTTCAAAACGGTGTCCGCATGTGCAGAAGTGATCGTTCGGTTTTTGACATGCTAAAGTGGAAGAGGTGTTTTTATGCTGTTGTTCAAATGCACAGATCTCTTTGTATAGCTTCTCAAGGAAACTACCAGTAGTTAGAAAACTTGGCATCATATTTCTGTTATGCTGCTTTATTGACAACTCCAACCACTTCGCGACCCGGTTTATTCAGCCAATCAGCGGTCGCCAGTGTATGAAAGTATGTTTGGACAGTGCCTCATGTTTCCAACCCTAGCTCTTTTTGAAACCCCAGCAAATCTCATCACACAGGTTCATCACATGACACTTTCATTTGCGCAGCGTTAGTTTATTGAAATTGTACAATGAGCCTATTGCTGGAGTCTTTATTATATCACAATGAATCTTGTTCTACACAAATCTCATTGTGCGCCTGTAATGAGATATTCAAATCTAGTAGATGAGAAGTGAGATTTAAAATAAAAAGTGCTTTGACATGTTTGGCAGCAGAGTGCCAATGTCATATTATTTTATTGCCAACGTTTGCTTCATAACACCAGAGTAGGCTTATACTATTCGATTTCTGCACATAACTTACAGTACAGTTGAAATGAAAGATAGAGTAGTGTTTGTCGCCAGTCTTAAGTATCATCTACAACTCAAGATGGCTTATGGGTAAGCTAAACATGTATGCCGACAGGTTTGAAGTTGGATGCTGATATGTGAGGTTGGAAGTTCAATATAATCTGATGTTTAAACTGACAAATCAACTCAAGACAAATGTACATTGTTACGGCTATCACTGTATTCAAGTCTTATCTATAAACTGTATGTTTGATGTCTCTTGGATGAAAGAGACATTCAACTCACTTGAACCATGGTCACTAAAAAGAGATACCACCACATAACAGAACTAGCCTTTCTTGAAATACCTACAGGGAACAGGATTAATTTTCTGATGATTGTGGTAAAAACACAGACCATATTTCCCCTTACTGTCTCAGTGGTCTCAAACCTTTAAATTCAATTTTTACATCCATGTATTTAAAGAAAAAACAGAGCAATACCAGTTCAGAGGACAAGAAAAAATACAAATGTTTAATGTATGTTCAACCACCACTGCAAAATCCATTGGGGACATGAAAATGAGTGTGTTTCAAACGTTTGTCACTTACGTGTCAACTTTTAATGAGACAAGTTAGTATGAGGCCAAGTGCAATCTGCTATGATTAAGAAGAATGGGTGAATATATTACATATTTAGCATACCGAGGGTCTCATGGAAACTTTATACATATGAATTATAGACTGGCCCCCAATTGTAGACTGATATCATCAAATTATAATATAAATCCAACTTTCAGGAGTGATGATATGCAGTACATTTCACTTTTTTAAATTGATGATGACTTGCATTTTTTTCTTACCAATCGACAAAAGTCCCGAGTCAAATCTGTGTTGGTTTAATAAGGATGAGCCAGAAAAAATGAACAGTTAATCTATTTGTTCAAACAAAAGGAACTGTGGTATGAAATGAATGTATTTTCCCCAAACAAGCTCTAAGCTCTTACTTCCCAATAGACTCTGAAAGCATTACCATTTTCAGCTTTTTCACCCCCCATTTTCAACTCAGACACCTGTTTAATGGTCAATCAAGAATCTTGCATGGGAATCTTTCAATTTTGCCTCCTGACTGAAATGGAAGCACCTTGGTGGATGAGTAGCCTACAGAATGACCAAGTGTAATTGCTTCACTTGATGGATAAATCTACTTACCACTGACTGTATTTAATGGCTAGAGAAAGGTGTCAAGTCTATTCAAATCCAAACCTTTGTAGTGTGAACTGATTGACTGACTGGCTAATTTTGTCCAATTATCTTGGATAATCAGGAGTAAAAATCACAGAGAGGGACTTTAACAGCCCTAATCTTCAATTTGGGCTGTCATTCACGTATGTTTTTCAAAGACACATGTCTGTTGTCGTGGAGGAATGAGCATTTTGCTAATATAATCTTCAGAATTAGTGTCAGGACTACTGTAGTACCATCACTATAATGGCAGAGAGCCACACATGTGTAACGGCTTTAATTGCCCCCTCACTTGGGATGGCTAACATCCCAGCGGCTTCAGTCTGCAAAACTGGAACATGCTGCCAGCCCTTTTGGTGAGTGCTGATCATTAAAATACATTTGCATATGAAAATCAGTCTTATGCTTTTGATGAAACCAATGATATTTTTAAATGCAAAATGAGACCTGTTTCAAAAAACAAAAACAAAATTTCAGATTGCACAATGCATGGCGATTTCTTTGTGGCCTAACTGAATGATGTGTTTTACTTACCTAAGAAAATGATTTTGGAGAAACCACAACAATGGGATTGTGATTAATGAGAAACATACATTTTTATATTGACCTCAAAAGGCCATTAAGATTGCCACTCAAGCGTTGAACATTAATTATGAGGGCCCCATAAGCTTCCATGAAATTCAATGAACAAAGTTTAAGATGGCGCCGACAGAGATGGTCGCCTCACTACAGGTCCTTAGGAAACTATGCAGTTATTTTTTTAATATATTATTTGTTATACTGTTAGCCCAGAAAATCTCAAGTGTTTTTACATATAGCCGGGAAGAACTATTGGATATAAAAGCGATGTCAACATATCTACATTACGAGCAGGAATATGACTTTCCCAAAGCGGATCCTTTGTTCGATCATCCATCCTGGACATGGGATCTTATCCAAGAGGCCGGAGAGGCAGACGGAGCGGCCTACTGGTCAGACTCAGGAGGCGAGCACACCATCCACCGCTTCCGAGGATATAACTCGCCAATGTCCAATCTCTAGATAACAAGGTTGGCGAAATTGGGGCACAAGTTGACTTCCAGAGAGACATCAGAGATTGTAAAATTAACTGTTTCACAGAAACATAGCTCACTCAGAGTCAGTACAGCCATTGCGCCGACAGAAACAAATGTCTCTCTGGTAAGAAGATTTAATAGGCCTTAAAACTGATGTACATCCCATCCAGCGCACCTGAGTGTATGCCTTAAAATTAATGACTCATGGTGTAATCACAACAACATACAGGAACTCAAGTCCTTTTGTTCACCTGACCTAGAAATCCCTACAATCAAATGCCGACCGCATTATCTTCCAAGAGAATTCTCTTCGATTATAGTCACAGCCGTGTACTCCCCCCAAGCAGATACCTTGTCGGCCCTGAAAGAACCTAAAACACTCACAAACTTCTACAGACACACAATCGAGAGCACCCTGTCAGGCTGTATCACCGCCTGGTATGGCAATTGCACCGTCCTCAACCGTAAGACTCTCCAGACGGTAGTGCGGTCTGCACAACGCATCACTGGGGGCACACTACCTGCCCCCCAGGACACCTACAGCACCCGATGTCACAGGAAGGCCAAAAAGATAATCAAGGACAATAACCACCCAAACCACTGCATGTTCACCCCGCTAGCATCCAGAAGGTGAGGTCAGACTCAAATCTCTGGACATCTCTTTGGGCTAGGGGGCAGTATTTTGAGATCTGGATGAAAAGCGTGCCCAAAGTAAACTGCCTGTTACTCAGGCCCAGAAGCTAGGATTTCCATATAATTGGTCAAATTTGTAAAAAACAAATATTTAGAAAAAGAGAGAAAAAAAACTCTAAAGTTTCTAAAACTGTTAAAAATAATGTCTGTGAGTATAACAGAACTGAAATGGCAGGCAAAACCCGAGGACAAATCATCCCCCAAAAATTTCAGCCTACCACTATTTTCAATGACTGTCACTTTTATTATAAGTCCTCCCAGATTGCAGTTCCTAAGTCTTGCACGAGATGTCAACAGTCTTTAGAAAGAGTTTCAGGCTGGCTTTTGCAAAAATGAGGTAGAAGTTGTAGTTTTTCTAAGTGGCTCCCATTTTGGCTGTAGTGTTTCCATGCGCATGGAGGAGAGCGCATTCTTTTTGTTTATCTCTGGTAAAGACAAAGATTCTCCGTCTTAAATTTTATTGTTTATTTACGTATAAGGGTACTTAATGTTTGATTATAAACGTTGTTTGACTTGTTTAGATAAGTTTTAGTAACGTTTGGGATTCATTTTGTTTGCATTTTGATGGAGGGAAACCGGTGGATTATTGACTGAAGCACGCCAGCTAAACTGAGTTTTTATGGATATAAAGAAGGACTTTATCGAACAAAAGGACCATTTGTGATGGAACTGGGACCTTTTGGAGTGCCAACAGAAGAAGATCTTCAAAGGTAATACATTTATTATATTTCTATTTCTGACTTTCGTTTCGCAACTGCCTGGTTGAAAAATTATTTTCATGCATTTCTATGCGGGGCGCTGTCCTCAGATAATTGCATGGTGTGCTTTCGCTGCAAAGCCTTTTTGAAATCGGACACTGTGACTGGATTAACAAGAAGTTAAGCTTTATTTTGATGTATTGCACACATATTTTCATGAATGTTTAATATTTATAATACTGTAGTTTGAATTTTGTTCTCTGCAATTTCACCGGATGATGTCGGTGTCCCGCTAGCGGCACATCTAGCCGTAACAGGTTTTAATAAAGGTATCACTATCACTAGTCACTTTAAATAATGCTACTTTAATAATGTTTACATAACCTATATTACTCATCTCATATGTATATACTGTATTCTATACCATCTATTGCATCTTGCCTATGCCGCACGGCCATTATATGTACATATTCTTATTCATCCCTTTACATTTGTGTGTATAAGGTAGTTCTTGTGAATTTGTTAGATTACTTGTTAGATATTACTGCATTGTCGGAACTAGAAGCATTTTCTACACTTGCATTAACATCTGCTAACTATGTGTATGTGACCAATAACATTTGATTTGATTTGACATTGCAGTCTGAAGTCACCCAAATAGATCCGATGCAAATGAGGTGCTGAATCAACATCCACATTCAACTTTCATTGTTAGTGTGTTTTCAATATACGCACCTACTAATTATATATTTTTCAGTATTAGGTCTAACTTGAAAAAGATTTCCAAGGAATGAATACAGATTAGTTGAAACTCACTAATGTGAAACCATAGACAACAACTCGATGAGCCAATCTCTGTATTGATTGAGCATGCCGCCAATGACCCTTTTACCACAGGAGGACCACCATTAACTAGAGCTGATTATTGAGTGTGGTCACCTTTGACAATGGCCTATTCATATCAAGATATCACGCAACCACAGCATTAAATCTGTTATCCATACATGCTATAACAATATTGGGACAATGTCCCTCTTCCAGTGAACGTAAAACCCATCAGTTGACAACATAATATCACAGTGTTGGCTTAAGGAGATCTTCCTACACAATAAGGGCTCAGGGATGCCTGCTGAGGCAACCAATACAGATTGACAGCACATCCATATAAGCATCCCCACATACAGCCTAATTGTGTTTGTAAATGCCATTGTGGCTCATCTATGACAGCTGTTGATATGATGACATAGTGCTAAAATATATTATTAACATGATTTTCCTGAGTAATGCTGGCGCTCCACTCTTGGGGGTGTGACACAAATCACTAGCATTGCATGATTCCACCACACACATACAGTGAGCTCCAAAAGTATTGGGACAGTAACACATTTTTTGTTGTTTTGGTTCTATACTCCAGCACTTTGAATTTGAAATTATACAATGAATACAATAATGAGGGAGAAAGTTAAAGTGGGATGAATATCATACCTCTAACCTCCCATGTTATTGTAATGGTGAGAGGTTAACGTATCTTGGGGGTATGATATTAGTGCATCAGTAACTTTCACACTCATCATTATTCACTATTCACTACCCGTCATCATAGTAGCATCCACATGTAGTAGTGTTTAGAAACATATTCTATTCTTATTAACAAACAAAAACAGTCACCCCAAAATGACGCAATACATTATTTACCATTAATTTCTATTGGCACAAAATAATCCTGAAACACAACCAAAAAAAACAGCAAATGCATCCAACAAGTTTGTAGAGTTACAAGCTTGATGTAATGATTATGTGCTAGGAATATGGGACCAAATACTAAGCTTTGACAACTTTAATACAATAGTGACTCCCCATCCCGCATGAGGGAGCGTAATCATCATCAGACACTAATTAGCATAACGCAACGGACATAAATATTCCTAGAAAATATTCCTATTCATGAAAATCACAAGTGAAATATATTGAGACACAGCTTAGCCTTTTGTTAATCACCCTGTCATCTCAGATTTTCAAAATATGCTTTACAGCCAAAGCTAGACAAGCATTTGTGTAAGTTTATCGATAGCCTAGCATTGCATTTTGTCCAGCTAGCAGCAGGTAACTTGGTCACGGAAATCAGAAAAGCAATCAAATTAAATTGTTTACCTTTGATGAGCTTTGGATGTTTTCACTCACGAGACTCCCAGTTAGATAGCCAATGTTCCTTTTTTCCAAAAATATTATTTTTGTAGGCGAAATAGCTCCGTTTGTTCTTCACGTTTGGCTGAGAAATCGCCCGGAAATTGCAGTCACGAAAACGCCGAAAAATATTCCAAATTAGCTCCATAATATCGACAGAAACATGGCAAACATTGTTTATAATCAATCCTCAAGGTGTGTTTCAAATATCTATTCGAAAATATATCAACCGGGACTGGTGGCTTCTTGGAAGGATAGAGAGAAACAATGGCCGCATTTGTCCTTTATGCACCAAACACTCTGAGAGACTTCAGCTGACCACTGACGCAATGTTGACGTTCAGGCTCATTTTTCAAAATAAAAGCCTGAAACTATGTATTGTGACACTAGACACATTAGGGAAGCCATAGAAAAGGGAATCTGGTTGATATCTCATTCACTGCTCAATAGGGACGCATAGGAACGCAGAGCTTTCTAAATAAGAGTCCCTTCCTAATTGGATTTTCTCAGGCTTTCGCCTGCAACATCAGTTCTGTTATACTCACAGACAATATTTTTACAGTTTTGGAAACTTTAGAGTGTTTTCTATCCAAAGCTGTCAATTATATGCATATTCTAGCATCTTGTCCTGACAAAATATCCCATTTACTACGGGAACGTTATTTTTCCAAAAATTAAAATACTGCCCCCTAGTCACAAAAGGTTAATACACATGTAAGTGAATTTGTCCCAATAGAATGGGAGGACTATTTCCAAAAAGTGCAGTAATTTCTAAATGGTTCACCCGAAAGTTGACAGTCTGCACTTTAACCTCATAGACTTTATATAATTTAAATCCAAAGTGCTGGAGTACAGAGACAAAATAACAAAAAATGTGCTCACTGTATGTATCCACGTGTGCACATACGAATACACACACAATCTGTAAACTTCCAAGCCTAACTAATTTCTGTTCAGCAATATACTCACATTTTGCATAATGCAGAAGATCCATATGTCAACACCACAGTATCAAAATTAAGTCTCAATATTACAAAACAATATGTTGATTTTCCTGACAGGTCAGAAATACATTACCAAGACCAACATATCTGGACACATACAGTACCAGTCAAAAGTTGACACACCTACTAATTTCAGGAATTTTCTTTATTTTTACTATTTTCTAAATTGTAGAATAAGTGAAGACACCAAAACGATGAAATGACACATGGAATCATGTAGTAACCGAAAAAGTGTTCAACAAATCAAAATAAACTACCGTTCAAAAGGTTGGGGTCACTTAGAAATGTACTTGTTTTTGAAAGAAAAGCTTTTTTTCTGTCCATTAAAATAACATAAAATTGATCAGAAATACAGTGTAGACATTGTTAATGTTATAGATGACTATTGTAGCTGGAAACCGCAGATTTTTTTGCACCTGGGCCTCCCACTCCTCTCTATTCTGGTTAGAGCCTGTGAAGGGAGTAGTACACATTGTTTTCATCGTCTTCAGTTTCTTGGCAATTTCTCACATGGAATAGTCTTAATTTCCCAGAACAAGAATAGACTGACGAGTTTCAGAAGAAATTATTTGTTTTTGGCCATTTTGAGCCTGTAATCGAACCCTCAAATGCTGATGCTCCAGATACTCAACTAGTCTAAAGGACAGTTTTATTGCTTCTTTAATCAGAATAACAGTTTTCAGCTGTGCTAACATAATTGCAAAAGGGTTTTCTAATGACCAATTAGGCTTTTAAAATTATAAACATGGATTAGTTAACACAATGTGCCATTGGAACACAGGAGGGATGGTTGCTGATAATGGGCCTCGTATGCCTATGTAGATATTCCATAAAAAATCAGCCGTTACCAGCTACAAATGTCATTTACAACATTAACAATGTTTACACTGTATTTCTGATCAATTTGATGTTATTTTAACGGACAAAAAAATGTGTTTTTCTTTCGAAAACAAAGACCTTTCTAAGTGACCCCAAACTTTTAAACGGTAGTGTATATTTTAGATTTGAGATTATTCAAAGTAGCCACCCTTGTTGACAGCTTTGCACACTTTTGGCATTCTCTCAACCAGCTTCACCATGAATGCTTTTCCAACAGTCTTGAAGGAGTTTCCACATATACTGAGCAATAGTTGGCTGCTTTTCATTCACTCTGCAGTCCAACTCATCCAAACCATCTCAATTGGGATGAGGTCGGTTGATTGTGGAGGCCAGGTCATCTGATGCAGCACTCCATCACTCTCCTTGGTCAAATAGCCCTTCACAGCCTGGAGGTGTGTTTTGGGTCATTGTCCTGTTGAAAATCAAATGATAGTCCCACTAATGCCATGGGATGGCGTATTGCTGCACAATTCTGTGGTAGCCATTCTGGTTAAGTGAGCCTTGAATTCGAAATAAATTACCGACAGTGTCACCAGCAAAGCACCATCACACCTCCTCCTCCGTTGCTTCACCTACTCTGAGTCTCTCAAAAACATGCCACTTGGAAGCAAAAATAAAAATTTGGTTTACCTTCATGTCTTAATGTAATGATGGACTCTCATTTCTCTTACTCTCGTTTCTTGCCATAATATGGACTTCATATTTTACCAAATAGGGCTATCTTCTGTAAACAACCCCCATCAAGGCAAAGTGTGGCTACTTTGAAGAATCTCAACTATAAAATATATTTTGATTTGTTTAGCATTTTTTGGTTCCTACATGATTCCATGTGTTATTTCATAGTTTTTATGTCTTAACTATTATACTACAATGTAGAAAATAGTCAAATAAAGAAAAACCCTTGAATGAGTAGGTGTGTCCAAACTCCTGACTGGTACTGTACATTTCCAAAGTTTTCTCTGTCAGCTTCAGGCATGTTTGGACGATGACAAGTTAACCTGTTGAAACTCTAGGGGCGCAATTTCATTTTTGGATGAAAAACGTTCCCGTTTTAAACAAGATATTTTGTCACAAAAAGATGCTCGACTATGCATATAATTGGTAGCTTTGGAAAGAAAACACTCTGACGTTTCCAGAACTGCAAAGATATTTTCTGTGCGTGCCCTAGAACGTGAGCTTCAGGCAAAACTAAGATGAGACAGCATCCAGGAAATGAGCAGGATTTTTGAGGCTCTGTTTTCCATTGTCTCCTTATATGGCTGTGAATGCGAGAGGAGTAAGTCTGCCCTTTCTGTCGTTTCCCCAAGGTGTCTGCAGCATTGTGACGTATTTGTAGGCATATCATTGGAAGATTGACCATAAGAGACCACATTTACCAGGTGTCCGCCCGGTGTCCTGCGCCGAAATTGGTGCGCAAAAGTCAGCTGCAAGTATTTTTCCATGGAATTTAGAGAAGAATGCAGGCTTCCACGAACGATATATCAATGAAGAGATATGTGAAAAAACACCTTGAGGATTGATTCCAAACAACGTTTGCCATGTTTCGGTCGATATTATGGAGTTAATTCGGAAAAAGTTTGACGTTGTAGGTGACTGAATTTTCGGTTCGTTTCGGTAGCCAAATGTGATGTACGATTTCTCCTACACAGACGCTTTCAGGAAAAACTGCGCATTTGGTATGTAACTGATAGTCTCCTCATTGAAAACATCCGAAGCTCTTCAAAGGTAAATGATTTTATTTATTTGGTTATCTGGTTTTTGTGAAAATGTTGCGTGCTAAATGCTACTCAAAATGCTAAGCTAGCTTAGCATACTCTTACACAAATTAGTCAATTGCTATGGTTCAAAAGCATATTTTGAAAATCTGAGATGACAGTGTTGTTAAGAAAAGGCTAAGCTTGAGAGCAGGCGCATTATTTTCATTTTATTTGCGATTTTCAGAAATCGTTAACGTTGCGTTATGCTAATGAGCCTGAGGCTTTAGTCACAATCCCGGATCCGGGATGGGGAGTTTCAAGAAGTTAATTGGATTATCAATGTGAAAATAAAACTCAGATTTCAGTTTACATACACTAAGTTGACTGTGCCTTTAAACAGCTTGGAAAATTCCAGAAAATGATGTCATGGCTTTAGAAGGTTCTGAAAGGCTTATTGACATAATTTGTGTCAACTGGAGGTGTGCCTGTGGATGTATTTAAAGGCCTACCTTCAAACTCAGTGACTCTTTGCTTGACATCATGGGAAAATCAAAATAAATCAGCCAAGACCTCAGAAATAAATGGCAGACCTCCACAAGTCTGGTTCATGCTTGGGAGCAATTTACAAACGCCTGAAAGTAACAAGTTCATCTGTACAAACATTTGTACGCAATAATAAACACCATGGGACCACGCAGCCATTTGTATCCTAGAGATGAACGTACTTTGCTGCGAAAAGTGCAAATCAATCCCAGAACAACAGTAAAGGACCTTGTGAAGATGCTGGAGGAAACAGGTACAAAAGCATCTATATCCACAGTAAAACGAGTCCTATATCGACATTACCTGAAAGGCCGCTCAGCAAGGAAGGAGCCACTGCTCCAAAACCTCCATAAAGATATCCAGACTACCGTTTGCAACTCCACATGGGGACAAAAATCGTACTTTTTGGAGAAATGTCCTCTGGTCTGATGAATCAAAAATCGAACTGTTTGGCCATAATGACAATCGTTATGTTTGGAGGAAAAAGGGGGAGGCTTGCAAGCCGAAGAACACCACCCCAACCTTGAGGCACGGGGGTGGCAGCATCATGTTGTGGGGGTGCTTTGCTGCAGGAGGGACTGGTGCACTTCACGAAATAGATGGCATCATGAGGCAGGAAAATTAAGTGCATATATAGAAGCAACATCTCAAGATATCAGTCAGGAAGTTAAAGTTTGGTCACAAATGGGTCTTCCAGGTGGACAATGACCCCAAGCGTACTTCCAACGTTGTGGCAAAATGGCTTAAGGACAACAAAGTCAAGGTATTGAAGTGGCCATCACAAATCCCTGACCTCAATCCTACAGAAAATGTGTGGGCAGAACTGAAAAGGTGTGTGCGAGCAAGGAGGCCTATAAACCTGACTCAGTTACACCAGCTGTCAGGAGGAATGGGCCCAAATTCACCCAACTTATTGTGTGAAGCTTGTGGAAGGCTACCTGAAACGTTTGACCCAAGTTAAACAATTTAAAGGCAATGCTACCAAATACGAATTAAGTGTATGTAAACTTCTGACCCACTGGGAATGTGATGAAAGAAATAAAAGCTGAAATAAATCATTCTCTCTACTATTATTCTGACATTTCACATTCTTAATAAAATAAACTGGTGATCCTAACTGACCTAAGATGCAATTTTTACCCAGGAATTCTGAAAAACTGAGTTTAAATGTATTTGGCTAAGGTGTATGTAAACTTCCGACTTGCAACAGGTTTAATGCTAATATTTTAAAATCTGCATCAAACAATTTGAAGTTTTGAGGATAAAAGGCTGTTCGTTAAGATGTAGTGCACAAAAAAATTATCTTTGCCGTAAAATATATTTACATTCACATTGTACCGAATATTAAATTAAATGAGTTTCCATCGCATTTTCAACTCTATTCATTGTTTTGTCACATAAACTTTTGCAGTATATAGCAAATGTGCCCACTCAGGTCTGGGCATATGCGCTCTCGCCAACAGCTCGTAGATACAGTGCGGGTAGGCTATCTACATTATGAGATTATTATGGATAAGAGCAATATTTTTTGTATTTGTCAAACGATTCCAAGCATCAATCATCATGTCACCAGAATAAAACCTGCCCTTTCTCGCACCGACAGAAAAAGGTCCCACCATGTCATACGAACTAATTGTCTGTCTGCCTTTAAAATCTTGTACCGCTATTTCATCAGCCCAGTCGTGACTTTTTTTCATGCTTCAGGTAATTCATTCACATGAAATGTGGTTTGTGTCATCATCTCACAACTTCCAAACACTACTCTCAGTCTCCAGTGCCTCAAAAGCCTCCTAATGACACTCTCACAGACTGCCAATGACGAAGCATTTGCCAAGAGATTTCCAGCACAATCAGTGATAGCACTAATTGAAATATCGGCCCTATCCCATTCCCTGTAACCAAACGGACCAGCGCTGGGAAGGCTCCCAGCAACCACAGACATATAGGGATTAACTGCACTGACCATGTGCTAGCAAACGGCTAACTCTGCCATCTGGTCCACGATAACGGCCACCTCTTCAGTCCCGCTTCACTAGAACAGATCCAAATGCAAAAAAGGCACTTTTCCCACTGGTAGGGATGTTCGGCTGACAGAGAAAAGTATTGAGTGAAAACGCCCAACTGTTAGGGTGGATGAGGACTGAGGAGACATATGGCGCCATCTCGAAAGTGGCTTCCTCCCCTCATCTCCCCCCTTTCATCTATACTGAAAGACCTGAACATATTACAACAATGGCTCAATATGGGCATCCACCATATTGCTTTGACCTATTCTCTGTGACGGTTGCTGATAACGGGCCTCTGTATGCCAATGTAGATATTCCATTAAAAACCAGCCGTTTCTAGCTACAATAGTCATTTACAACATTAACCTGTTATGGCTGCATCCCTTTGTTCTCAATTTCCGCCTGAAGACATACCCAAATCTAACTGCCTGTAGCGCAGCCCCAGAGGCAAGGATATGCATATTCTTGGTATCATTTGAATGGAAACATTCTGAAGTTTGTGGAAATGTTAATTGAATGTAGGAGAATATAACACAGTAGATCTGGTGGAAGAAAAGAGAAATAAGTTGCTATCACTGTGAAAGAAAACATAAAAAAAATATTTGTATTGTATGAGCCTTTTATCATCACATAAAAAAACAGATATGTATTGATTGTATAGAGCAGAGGGAACAGTCACTAAGGTGTTCCATTCAACTACGGCCATTGTTGTATGTATATATATATATATATATATATATATATATATATATATATATATATATATATATATATATATACACACACACACACCCAAACAAACCAACACACACACACAAAAATAAACTACACGTTTCCTTGCAAAAAAAATAATATTTTTTTAATATATAATATATATATTTATTTATATTTCATAAAACGGCATTAGCACTTACAGAAGTACACCAGAAGTACGTCCTGTCCTTGCAGAAACAGCTCCTCAGTTCGTTTGAATCATAACACTCCAAGATTCCTCAAACAAAAAATCTGTTTCACTTTCACTTTTACTTTAGAGTTTGACTTCGCTTTACATGATGTATTCGCCAGGATATCTTCAATGAAATCGTTGAAACTACAACTTTCCGAAATACAGCTGCGCATAAAAAGCCTTACAGCAACCCCTCTGGTCGTCAAGGCGAAAATGGAGTTTCCTGCGCGTGCGATTACAACCAAGGAATTGTGGTCCAACCCCAAACCATTACATACTGGCGTTTACCTCAGCTCATTGGCTATCTACCCAGCTAGATTTCAAGACGATCAGTGGTCATTGGGCAGAAATATAGTCAATCAATGAAGCTTCGCTAAAATTATTGGTGCGTCAGGTAGTCATTTATCGTTGTCTTCAAATCAGCTCACTTCGGTCAATTCTTGTCAATTCTCTCTGCAAAAAAAACAATGAACTTTGACTGTGTTGCAAACATCCAGAGGAATGCACTGAAACCCACCATGACTATATAAGCAATTGTTTACAGGGGCGAATCACGCCGAATGCTCCGTAAAAAATTGATAGAGATGGATTTCACGGCACAAATAGTTTACAAAATGTTTAGATTTAGGCTATAAAAATTGATTTTATCAAAGCAAACGGCACTTCATTTGATCAATGGGATACTCAGGAAGAGAAATAAGAGCAAGATATCAGAATGTAAGTCATATTTTTACCTTCAGATGTGAATATGTAAAAACTATCATGGCGGAAAATGTTTCTGTTCTTGATTGCTCTTCTCAAACAAAAGCATGGGATTTGTTCTCTGTAATAGCTATTTTAAATTGGAAAACGTAGTTTGATTACCAAGATTCTAATCTTTTGAAGGGTGTAAGACACTTGCATTTTCAAGAATGTTTAATGTTACGAAATTGTATTGATGTTGGTCCCTGTACGGGGATCGCAGCCATAACAGTTAACACATTTGTTCAATACATCGGAATACAAAATAAGCCAACCATCCACCCATTATGACCCGGAGCTGTGAGGATCAACAAAATTAAAGATATTTTATTTTCTGTGCATTTTCATAAAAAAATGTATATTGCCTATCAATGTTTAGGCATATTGTGTAATACAATCGATAATTGTGTACTAAAAACGTGAATGCGTTTTTGGAGAGCACACAACCATGCCAACAACCATCCCTGGAGATCAGTGTACAAAGGGCTGGACATTGGGCCGCACTGAAAAAATGGTTTGACAGAATAACAACGAGGATGGATCTGGAGAATAATTTGGCTTCTTCATCAACATCTTTATGCTTTCGCAAATAAAATAATGAAACAAATACTCTCGCCAGCTTTGATCCATGCATGGGCCTGCAGGACACAAATGTCTTTGTTTGTCAGACGAATCATTGGGTCGTAACTACAGAATAATAGAAAACAAGAAAAAACACAAAGTTAATGTCCTGAAAAAATATATATATATATATATTGGTCATATTGGTTATGGCCCCCGAGTGGCACAGTGGTCTAAGGCTCTGCAACTCTGTGCAAGAGTCATCACTATAGTTCCTGCTTTGAATCCAGGCTGTATCACATCCAGCTGTGATTGGGAGTCCATAGGTCGGCACACAAGTGGCCCAGAGTCATCTGGGTTTGCCGGGGTAGGCCGTCATTGTAAATAAGAATTTGTTATTAACTGACTTGCCTAGTTAAATTTTAAAAATTTTGCAATTTTGTAATGTGTTTGGTAAATTGTTTTGTAAATATTAATTCACATTTGTGGTGCAACTAAATAAACAATGAAAAAATACACTTTTTTGTTTCTACTTGATCAGAACAAGCTGTAACTGAACTGAAGCATAATACTTACTAAAACTGTTGTTATATTAAGGTTTTATCCTAAGAGAAATGAAAATGACCTAGATGCCATGTACAGTATTATAGTCTGTAAAAGGAAAAATATTACCACCATTTATTTTTATTTACAGTAGTGATGGACAGATGGAGGCATTTAAAAACAGGTTTTCACAAGTGCACTGTAGTACTGTAGCAGGTATAGCCCATCATGCAAACAATGTTTCCTATTAGCAGGACAATAGACTCTTCATAGCCCGGCTACTGTAGGTGTGTAAATCCCACAATTTGGTTTGAGTCATTGTCTGCATTTGGAGGAGAAAAAAAAACATTTAGCCTAACAGGTAACATTAGGTACAATACTAGAAATATACATGTAAGTAGGCCTAAATATAACCAAATATTGCTAGAATCCTACCTTGAAAGAAACAATGTGGTCACAGAAATACCTCTCTGACATAAGGTCCAGCATATCGCTTGATGATTTCTTCCTCAAAGAAATCTCGAGCCATGATACCTGAAAAAGGAGGCAACAGTGAATTATTGTGCAACACATAGCAGTCCGTGAGGTGTAGGCTACAATATTTTATGTACATTTTGCTTTGTAAATAGCTAAACTTACTGTAAACAAATCTAATATGGGCCTGGTCCCTGGCAAAAAACTCAGCATGCTTGATCTTCTTCCTTTTTTCTGTAGCAATTTTGATGGCATTTGCAGAGCACATCTTCATCCATTAGCGAGTTGATTGCTTGAATAGTCTTGCTGGAAATGGAATACAACGTAACAATGTGCAGCATACAGTAAATACCAGGGGTTAGCATATTTCAACCCTGCAGGCGCTACACAAAACGCTGAAATAAAATATAAAACATGCATTACCTTTGACGAGCTTCTTTTGTTGGTACTCCAATATGTCCCATAAACATCACAATTGGTTCAATTTTGTTCAATTAATTCCGTCCATATATATCCAAAATGTCCATTTATAAAGCACGTTTGATCCAGAAAAAAACAGCTTACAAAAAACGCAACGTCACTACAAAATATTTCAAAAGTTGCCTATAAACTTTGCCCAAATATTTCAAACTACTTTTGTAATACAACTTTGGGTATTTTTAAACGTTAAATGAATAGAGATCCTGGTCATCCTGGTGCTACAGTATGTTGTTACAGCATAATCAAAGTGAGGACAATCGGCGATCTGCTGTATACTTATGGCCTATTGTAACCTGAAAGTCACACCTTTCCAGTACTCCTCACTCCACCCTCAACATCCAAAAGAGAAACATTATCTGTGGGCAGAGATACGGGTGACAGCTGATGCATTGTCCTGAGCCAGGCGGTATTAGCGGAGAGTCACTCATCATTGGCAGAGAGTCAGGCGGAGAATGATGCGTTGAAGAGGGCGAGGAACACGTGCCATTACAGGATATTAGCAGGACAATAGTCTCTTTCCAAGAAGGGAGGTCGGGGGAGAATTTATATTGTCAAATGTATTTCTTAGCTAAGTTGGCCGTGATTGTAAGTCCCTTAGGGCAGCGCACGATTGGCCCAGCGTCATCCAGGTTTAGCTGGTGTAGGCCATCATTGTACATAGAATTTGTTCTTAACTGACTTGCCTTGTTAAATAAAGGTCCGCTTGGGTATTGGTTAGATGACAATTAGGGTGTGGAAATGTTATGCTCATGGTACTGTAGCCAACTCCCGACCGTCAGGTTGTACAGCGCTACATTTTCCTAATGGAAATACTGAGAGTTTCGTTTTTAATTTTTCTTGGAATAGAAACACCAAAATATGAATCAAATGAATTAAGCAACATTTGTTAACTTCTTGACCCTTTAGCGGGATCATTTTCATCAACACCCGCTGAATTGCAGTGCGCCAAAATCAAATTAAATTACTAAAAATATTTAATTATCATGAAATCACAAGTGCAATATAGCAAAACACAGCTTAGCTTGTTGTAAATCCACCTGGCGTGTCAGATTTCAATACAGCTTTTCCGCGAAAGCCTAACAAGCGCTTATGTAAGAACATCTCTCTCAGTAGACAAAATATTACAAACACTAGCAGCCAAGTAGATTGATCACGAAAGTCAGAAAAGCAATAGATTAAAACACTTACCTTTGATGATCTTTGGATGTTTGCACTCACGAGACTCCCAGTTACACAATAAATGTTCCTTTTGTTCCATAAAGATTATTTTTATATCCAAAATACCTCCGTTTGTTTGACGCGTTATGTTCAGAAATCCACAGGCTTGAGCGGTCACGACGTCGCAGACGAGAAATTCCAAATAGTATCCGTAATGTCCACAGAAACATGTCAAATGTTTTTTATAATCAATCCTCGGGTTGTTTTTAAAATATATAATCGATTATATATCAACCGGGACTATCGCTTTTTCAATGGGAGTGGGAGAGACAATGGCTGCCCCACTGTTGCGCAAGCAAAACTCTGCAAACACCCAGCTATCCACTGACGCGATGTTATCTTTCTCGCTCATTCTTCAAAATAAAAGCCTGAAATGATGTCTAAAGACTGTTGACACCTTGAGGAAGCCATAGGAAAAGGAATCTGGTTGATATCCCTTTAAATGGAGGCAAGGCATCCAATGGAGCAGAGAGCTTTCAGGAAAAACAGCACTTTGATTTTTTTTCCCTCAGGTTTTCACCTGCAATATCAGTTCTGTTATACTCACAGACAATGTTTTGACAGTTTTGGAAACTTTAGAGTGTTTTCCATCCAGATCCGACAATTATATGCATACTCTATTTTCTGGGCCTGAGAAATAGGCAGTTTCAAATGGGTACGTTTTTTAGCCAAAAATGAAAATCCTGCCCCCTACACTCAAGAAGTTAATCAATCCCATATACTATGTTCTTACAAAAAAGGTTTTAAATTCTCTTGTACCACCAATATTGAAGACTATCAAATGTTTCTCAAAGATGCCCTCTGGTGGTCAAACTAGCACTAACTAGCATGGCAACAATGGCTGAGAATTAAACAACGTGCCATAGAATTATGCGGCAGTATGACACAACTTTTACATGAAGAACTACAGTACATATAGGTAGTGGTAAAGTGAATAGGCAACAGGATAGATAAGAGATCGTATGTGGTGAGTGTGAAAGCATGTGTGTGTGAGTGTGTGTCGTCAGTATGCATGTGTGCACATGTTATGTGTGTGTGGGCATATGTAGTGTGTGTGTGTGTGTATTGGGGTGTCAGTGTAAGTATGTGTGGGTAGAGTCCAGCGTGTGTGCATAGAGTCAGTGCAAGAGAGTTGGTGCAAAAAAGGGTCAATGCAGGTAGCCCGGGTAGCCATTTGATTAGTTATTCAGCAGTCTTATTTAGCAGTCTTATGGCTTGGGGATAGAAGCTGTTCAGGGTACTGTTGGTTCCAGACTTGGTGCACTGGTACCGCTTGCTGTACAGTAGCAGAGAAAACAGTCTATGGCTTGGGTGGCTGGAGAAAGAAAGAAATGTGGGGCCTTCCCCTGTCACCACCTGGTGTAGAGGTCCTGGATGGCAGAACTACGTTGAGCATTCCTTTGACATGACAACCCATGAATGGCCTGCTCTGAAGTCGTCCTCTGCACGGTTTATTAACCTGTTGAAACTCTAGGGGCGCAATTTCATTTTTGGATGAAAAACGTTCCCGTTTTAAACAAGATATTTTGTCACAAAAAGATGCTCGACTATGCATATAATTGATAGCTTTCGAAAGAAAACACTCTGACGTGTCCAGAACTGCAAAGATATTTTCTGTGCGTGCCCTAGAACGTGAGCTTCAGGCAAAACCAAGATGAGACGGCATCCAGGAAATGAGCAGGATTTTTGAGGCTCTGTTTTCCATTGCCTCCTTATATGGCTGTGAATGCGAGAGGAGTAAGTCTGCCCTTTCTGTCGTTTCCCCAAGGTGTCTGCAGCATTGTGATGTATTTGTAGGCATATCATTGGAAGATTGACCATAAGAGACCACATTTACCAGGTGTCCGCCCGGTGTCCTGCGCCGAAATTGGTGCGCAAAAGTCAGCTGCAAGTATTTTTCCATGGAATTTAGAGAAGAATACAGGCTTCCACGAACGATATATCAATGAAGAGATATGTGAAAAAACACCTTGAGGATTGATTCCAAACAACGTTTGCCATGTTTTGGTCGATATTATGGAGTTAATTCGGAAAAAGTTTGACGTTGTAGGTGACTGAATTTTCGGTTCGTTTCGGTAGCCAAATGTGATGTACAAAACGGAGCGATTTCTCCTACACACAGGCGCTTTCAGGAAAAACTGCGCATTTGGTATGTAACTGAGAGTCTCCTCATTGAAAACATCCGAAGCTCTTCAAAGGTAAATGATTTTATTTATTTGGTTATCTGGTTTTTGTGAAAATGTTGCGTGCTAAATGCTACTCAAAATGCTAAGCTAGCTTAGCATACTCTTACACAAATTAGTGAATTGCTATGGTTTAAAAGCATATTTTGAAAATCTGAGATGACAGTGTTGTTAAGAAAAGGCTAAGCTTGAGAGCAGGCGCATTATTTTCATTGTATTTGCGATTTTCAGAAATCGTTAACGTTGCGTTATGCTAATGAGCCTGAGGCTTTAGTCACGATCCCGGATCCGGGATGGGGAGATTCAAGAGGTTAATCAGCCTTCCTGCTTTACTGAACCATACCACACGCCAAGTGACCTCACCACTGAACTTGACAATGTTTGTTAGCAACTACTGTAGGGCTGGGTATTGCCAGGGACCTCACAATACAATATTATCACGATACTAAAGGTGCGACATTATCAAAACAATACGATATATTGTTAAAAAATAATATTCCGATATGTAACTGTATCGATTTTTCCCCCATCACTATTAGCAGCCTGAAATGTGTGATTGAAAGTATTGTCGCCAGCTACTTGGTCCATGGTCACGTTGTTTCGCTATGTTTGCTTCTCTCAATCTGATATTTGCCATAACATGCAGTTGCCAACATAACATTTCAGTTATTTATTGTATTCAAGTTCTTTCCTACTTGTACAGTGGGGCAAAAAATATTTGGTTAGCCACCAATTGTGCAAGTTCTCCCACTTAAAAAGATGAGAGGCCTGTAATGTTCATCATAGGTACACTTCAACTATGACAGATAATGAGGGGAAAAAATCCAGAAAATCACATTGTAGGATTTTTAATGAATTTATTAGCAAATTATGTTGGAAATTAAGTATTTGGTCAATAACAAAAGTTTATCTCAACACTTTTTTATATACCCTTTGTTGGCAATGACAGAGGTCAAATGTTTTCTTTAATTCTTCACAAGGTTTTCACACACTGTTGCTGGTATTTTGGCCCATTCCTCCATGCAGATCTCCTCTAGAGCAGTGATGTTTTGGGGCTGTTGCTCTGCAACACGGACTTTCAACTCCCTCCAAAGATTTTCTATGGGGTTGAGATCTGGAAACTGGCTAGGCCACTCCAGGACCTTGAAATGCTTCTTACGAAGCCACTCCTTCGTTGCCCGGGCGGTGTGTTTGGGATCATTGTCATGTTGAAAGACCCAGCCACGTTTCACCTTCAATGCCCTTGCTGATGGAAGGAGGTTTTCACTCAAAATCTCACGATACATGGCCCCATTCATTCTTTCCTTTATACGGATCAGTCGTCCCGGTCCCTTTGCAGAAAAACAGCCCCAAAGCATGATGTTTCCACCCCCATGCTTCACAGTAGGTATGGTGTTCTTTGGATGTAACTCAGCATTCTTTGTCCTCCAAACACGACGAGTTGAGTTTTTACCAAAAATATCTATTTTGGTTTCATCTGACCATATGACATTCTCCCAATCTTCTTCTGGATCATCCAAATGCTCTCTAGCAAACTTCAGACGGGCCTGGACATGTACTGGCTTAAGCAGGGGACACATCTGGCACTGCAGGTTTTGAGTCCCTGGCGGCGTAGTGTGTTACTGATGGTAGGCTTTGTTACTTTGGTCCCAGCTCTCTGCAGATCATTCACTAGGTCCCCCCGTGTGGTTCTGGGATTTTTGCTCACCGTTCTTGTGATCATTTTGACCTCACGGGGTGAGATCTTGCGTGGAGCCCCAGATCGAGGGAGATTATCAGTGGTCTTGTTTGTCTTTCATTTTCTAATAATTGCTCCCACAGTTGATTTCTTCAAACCAAGCTGCTTACCTATTGCAGATTCAGTCTTCCCAGCCTGGTGCAGGTCTACAATTTTGTTTCTGGTGTCCTTTGACAGCTCTTTGGTCTTGGCCATAGTGGAGTTTGGAGTGTGACTGTTTGAGGTTGTGGACAGGTGTCTTTTATACTGATAACAAGTTCAAACAGGTGCCATTAATACAGGTAATGAGTGGAGGACACAGGAGCCTCTTAAAGAAGGAGTTACAGGTCTGCGAGAGCCAGAAATCTTGCTTGTTTGTATGTGACCAAATACTTATTTTCCACCATAATTTGCAAATAAATTCATTAAAAATGATTTTCTGGATTTTCTTTTCTCATTTTGTCTGTCATAGTTGAAGTGTACCTATGATAAAACATTACAGGCCTCTCATCTTTTTAAGTGGGAGAACTTGCATAATTGGTTGCTGACTAAATACTTTTTGCCCCACTGTATATAAGAGGCATATGTAAAGAAAGGGAATGTCAAACGGATCACCTTCACCTGACTATCTCACCGTCGTCATACCAGATATCTCCACAGAGTAGCTGACAAAGTGAGTTTTAGATACACTAATAAAATAAATTCTCATTGGCAATGACAAACTGTTCAAACAGATTAAGAAAATATCTGATAATGTCAAAAAAAACTCTGTGGAACAACCAGAATGGAAGAATTTCAAATGCCATACAGCCGAAGATGCTGAAATTGTAAACACACAGTACTTTTAAGGGCCAGCTGTGCTGCCCTATTCTGAGCCAATTGTAATTTGTAAGTACCTCTTTGTGGCACCTGACCACACGATTGAATAGTAGTCCATGTGTGACAAAACTAGGACCAGTATGAACTGCCTTGTTAATAGTGCTGTTAAGTGTTGCAGTCACTTCAGTCGCTGAAATAGCTGACGTGTATAGTGTTGAGTCATCCTCATTCATAGACACACTGGCTTTTCTTACTTATGTTGGAGAGGCTTCCATTACAGAACACCCTCTGTGTTTTGTTATACAGGTAACTCTTTTTCCACAATATAGCAGGCGGTGTAAAGCCATAAGTCATTTGTTTTAGTGGAATGCATGTTGAATGTCCTTACCTATAAGTGTGATAAAAGTCTGTTGTCAATTTTTTTACTGTAAATTGACCAGATACTTCCGGCGCCGACAGAGATGGCCGCCTCGCTTCGCGTTCCGAGGAAACTATGCAGTTTTTTGTTTTTTTACGTGTTATTTCTTACATTAGTACCCCAGGTCATCTTAGGTTTCATTACATACAGTCGAGAAGAACTACTGAATATAAGATCAGCGTCAACTCACCATCAGTACGACCAAGAATATGACTTTCGCGAAGCGGATCCTGTGTTCTGCCTTTCAACCAGGACAACGGAATGGATCCCAGCCGGCGACCCAAAAAAACGACTTCGTAGCATTCTTCTCGCCAATGTCCAGTCTCTTGACAACAAGGTTGATGAAATCCGAGCAAGGGTAGCATTCCAGAGGGACATCAGAGACTGTAACGTTCTTTGCTTCACGGAAACATGGCTCACTGGAGAGACGCTTTCGGAGGCGGTGCAGCCAGCGGGTTTCTCCACGCATCGCGCCGACAGAAACAAACACCTTTCTGGTAAGAAGAGGGACGGGGGCGTATGCCTTATGGCTAACGAGACGTGGTGTGATCACAGAAACATACAGCAACTCAAATCCTTCTGTTCACCCGATTTAGAATACCTCACAATCAAATGTAGACCGCATTATCTACCAAGAGAATTCTCTTCGATTATAATCACAGCCGTATATATCCCCCCCCCCCCCCAAGCAGACACATCGATGGCTCTAAACGAACTTTATTTGACTCTTTGCAAACTGGAATCCATACATCCTGAGGCTGCATTCATTGTAGCTGGGGATTTTAACAAGGCTAATCTGAAAACAAGACTCCCTAAAATGTATCAGCATATCAATTGCGCAACCAGGGGCGGAAAAACCTTGGATCACTGTTACTCGAACTTCCGCGATGCATATAAGGCCCTGTCCCGCCCCTCTTTCGGAAAAGCTGACCACGACTCCATTTTGCTGATCCCTGCCTACAGACAGAAACTAAAACAAGAAGCTCCCACGCTGAGGTCTGTCCAACGCTGGTCCGACCAAGCTGATTCCACACTCCAAGACTGCTTCCATCACGTGGACTGGGACATGTTTCGTATTGCGTCAGGCAACAATATTGACGAATACACTGATTCGGTGTGCGAGTTCATTAGAACGTGCGTTGAAGATGTCATTCCCATAGCAACGATTAAAACATTCCCTAACCAGAAACCGTGGATTGATGGCAGCATTCGCGTGAAACTGAAAGCGCGAACCACTGCTTTTAATCAGGGCAAGGTGACTGGTAATATGACCGAATACAAAGAGTGCAGCTATTCCCTCCGTAAGGCTATCAAACAAGCTAAGCGTCAGTATAGAGACAAAGTAGAATCTCAATTCAACTGCTCAGACACAAGAGGTATGTGGCAGGGTCTACAGTCAATCACAGACTACAAGAAGAAATCCAGCTCAGTCACGGACCAGGATGTCTTGCTCCCAGGCAGACTAAATAACTTTTTTGTCCGCTTTGAGGACAATACAGTGCCACTGACACGGCCTGCAACGGAAACATGCGGTCTCTCCTTCACTGCAGCCGAGGTGAGTAAAACATTTAAACGTGTTAACCCTCGCAAGGCTGCAGGCCCAGACGGCATCCCCAGCCGCGCCGTCAGAGCATGCGCAGACCAGCTGGCTGGTGTGTTTACGGACATATTCAATCAATCCCTATACCAGTCTGCTGTTCCCACATGCTTCAAGAGGGCCACCATTGTTCCTGTTCCCAAGAAAGCTAAGGTAACTGAGCTAAACGACTACCGCCCCGTAGCACTCACTTCCGTCATCATGAAGTGCTTTGAGAGACTAGTCAAGGACCATATCACCTCCACCCTACCTGACACTCTAGACCCACTCCAATTTGCTTACCGCCCAAATAGGTCCACAGACGACGCAATCTCAACCACACTGCACACTGCCCTAACCCATCTGGACAAGAGGAATACCTATGTGAGAATGCTGTTCATCGACTACAGCTCGGCATTTAACACCATAGTACCCTCCAAGCTCGTCATCAAGCTCGAGACCCTGGGTCTCGACCCCGCCCTGTGCAACTGGGTACTGGACTTCCTGACGGGCCGCCCCCAGGTGGTGAGGGTAGGCAACAACATCTCCACCCCGCTGATCGTCAACACTGGGGCCCCACAAGGGTGCGTTCTGAGCCCTCTCCTGTACTCCCTGTTCAACCACGACTGCGCGGCAACGCACGCCTCCAACTCATTCATCAAGTTTGCGGACGACACAACAGTGGTAGGCTTGATTACCAACAACGACGAGACGGCCTACAGGGAGGAGGTAAGGGCCCTCAGAGTGTGGTGTCAGGACAATAACCTCACACTCAACGTCAACAAAACTAAGGAGATGATTGTGGACTTCAGGAAACAGAGGGAACACCCCCCTATCCACATCGATGGAACAGTAGTGGAGAGGGAAGTAAGTTTTAAGTTCCTCGGCATACACATCACAGACAAACTGAATTGGTCCACTCACACAGACAGCATCGTGAAGAAGGTGCAGCAGCGCCTCTTCAACCTCAGGAGGCTGAAGAAATTCGGCTTGTCACCAAAAGCACTCACAAACTTCTACAGATGCACAATCGACAGCATCCTGGCAGGCTGTATCACCGCCTGGTACGGCAACTGCTCCGCCCACAACCGTAAGGCTCTCCAGAGGGTAGTGAGATCTGCACAACGTATCACCGGGGGCAAACTACCTGCCCTCCAGGACACCTACACCACCCGATGTTACAGGAAGGCCATAAAGATCATCAAGGACATCAACCACCCGAGCAACTGCCTGTTCACCCCACTATCATCCAGAAGGCGAGGTCAGTACAGGTGCATCAAAGCTGGGACCGAGAGACTGAAAAACAGCTTCTATCTCAAGGCCATCCGACTGTTAAACAGCAACCACTAACATTGAGTGGCTGCTGCCAACACACTGACTCAACTCCAGCCACTTCAATAATGGGAATTGATGGGAAAAGATGTAAAATATATCACTTGCCACTTTAAACAATGCTACCTAATATAATGTTTACATACCCTACATTATTCATCTCATATGTATACGTATATACTGTACTCTATCATCTACTGCATCCTTATGTAATACATGTATCACTAGCCACTTTAACCTCTTACACGTATGGTGGCGCTATTTCATTTTTGGAAGAAAAACGTTCCCGTTTTAAACAAGATATTTTGTCACAAAAAGATGCTCGACTATGCATATAATTGCTACTGTTCGAAAGAAAACACTCTGACGTGTCCAGAAATACAAATATCTTCTCTGTGCGTGCCCTTTAACGTGAGCTTCAGGCAAAACCAAGATGACTTGGCATCCAGGAAATGACAAGGATTTTTGAGGCTCTGTCTTTCATGATCTCCTTATATGGCTGTGAACGCAAGAGGAATGAGTCTGCCCTTTCTGTCGTTTCCCCAAGGTGTCTGCAGCATTGTGACGTATTTGTAGGCAGATCGTTGGAAGATTGACCATAAGAGACCACATTTACCACGTGTCCGCCCGGTGTCCTGCGCCGAAATTGGTGCGCAAAAGTCACCTGCCAGTATTTTTCCATGGGGCACAGAGAGAGAAGCAAGCTTCCACGAACTGCATGTCAATGAAGAGATATGTGAAAAAACACCTTGAGGATTGATTCCAAACAACGTTTGCCATGTTTCGGTCGATATTATGTAGTTAATCCGGAAAAAGTTTCACGTTGTAGGTGACTGCATTTTCGGTTCGTTTCGGTAGCCAGGCGCAATGTAGAAAACGGAACGATTTCTCCTACACACAGACGCTTTCAGACACTGCGCATTTGGTATGTGGCTGGGAGTCTCCTCATTGAAAACATCAGAAGCTCTTCAAAGGTAAATGATTTTATTTATTTGGTTATCTGGCTTTTGTGAAAATGTTGCGTGCTACATGCTACACAAAATGCTATGCTAGCTTTGCATACTCTTACACAAATTAGTCAATTTCTATGGTTCAAAAGCATATTTTGAAAATCTGAGATGACAGTGTTGTTAAGAAAAGGCTAAGCTTGAGATCAAATGCATTATTTTAATTTTATTTGCGATTTTCAGAAATCGTTAACGTTGCGTTATGCTAATGAGCCTGAGGCTTAGTCACAATCCCGGATCCGGGATGGGGAGTTTCAAGAGGTTAACTATGCCACTTTGTTTACATACTCATCTCATATGTATATACTGTACTCGATACCATCTACTGTATCTTGCCTATGCTGCTCTGCACCATCACTCATTCATATCTTTATGTACATATTCTTTATCCCCTTACACTGTGTATAAGAAATTAGTTTTGGAATTGTTAGTTAGATTACTTGTTGGTTATTACTGCATTGTCGGAACTGGAAGCACAAGCATTTCGCTACACTCGCATTAACATCTGCTAACCATGTGTATGTGACAAATAAAATTTGATTTGATTTGAACACATTTTTTTCCAAAAGTTTACCAAGGGCTGATTGGTCAGCTATTTGAGCCAGTAAAGGGGGCTTTACTATTTTTAGGTAGAGGAATGTCTTTTACTTCCCTCCAGGCCTGAGGGCACACACTTTCTAGTAGGCTTAAATTTACGACATAGCAAATAGGAGTGGCAATATCGTCAACTATTATCCTCAGTCCTTTTCGATCCAAGTTGTCAGACCCCGGTGGCTTGTCATTGTTGTTAGACAACAATATTTTTTCACCTCTTCCACACTCACTTTACGGAATTCAAAAGTACAGTGCTTGTCTTTCATAACTTGGTCCGATATACTTGGATGTGTAGTGTCAGCTTTTGTGGCTGGCATGTCATGCCTAAGTTAGCTAATGTTGCCAATGATTCATCTGATTCAATGAATGATGGAGTTTGCCTTTTTTGCCCAAGATTTTATTTAAAGTGCTCCAAAGCTTTTTACTATCACTCTTTATATCCTTTATTATTGTTTCAAAAAATAATTTATTGTTCTTTTTATTAGGTTTAGTCACATGCTTTCTCAATTTGCAGTACGTTTGCCAATCGAATGTGCTGCCAGATTTATTTGCACTACCTTTTGCCTCATCCCTCTCAATCATACAATTTTTCAATTCCTCATCAATCCAAGAGGTATAAACAGTTTTTACAGTCATTTTCAAATAAAATAAAATAAAAATTGTCACATGTGCTGAATACAAAAGGTGAAATGCTAACTCACGAGAGTAAGAATAAGAATAAGAAATACAAGTAACAAGTAATTAGAGCAGCAGTAAAATAACAATAGTAACACTATATACAGGGGGGTACCAGTAAAGAGTCCATGAGAGCACCAGTTAGTTGAGGTTATTGAGGTAATATGTACATGTAGGTTGCATTATTCTGGAACCACACAGCCAGGTTTCTGACCTCCTCTCTATAGGCTGTCTTGTCATTGTCGGTGATCAGGCCGACCACTGTTGTGTCATTGGCAAACTTAATGATGGTTTTGGAGTCGTGCCTGACTGTGCAGTCATGAGTGAACAGGGAGTACAGGAGGGGACTGAGCACGCACCCCTGAGGAGCCCCTGTGTTGAGGATTAGCGTTGCGGATGTGTTGTTACCTAACCTTTACTTCCTTGGGGGAGGCCCGTCAGGAAGTCCAGGATCCAGTTGCAGAGGGAGGTGTTTAGTCCCAGGGTCCTTAGCTTATTGATGAGCTTTGAAGGCACTATGGTGTTGAATGCTGAGTTGTAGTCAATGAATAGCATTCTCACATAGGTGTTCCTTTTGTCCTGGTGGGAAAGGGCAGTGTGGAGTTCAATAGAGATTGCATCATCTGTGGATCTATTAGGGCGATATGCAAATTGCAGTGGGTCTAGGGTTTCTGGGATAATGGTGTTTATGTGAGCCAATAGAAGCCTTTCAAAGCACTTCATGGCTAACGACGTGACTGCTACGACTTGGTAGTCATTTAGGCAGGTTACCTTAGTGTTCCTGGGTACAGGGATTATGTTGGTCTGCTTAAAACATTTTGGTATTATAGACTTGGACAGGGAAAGTTTGAACATGTCAGTGACAACACTTGCCAGTTGGCCAGAGCATGCTTGCAGTACACGTCCTGGTAATCCATCTGGCCCTGAAGCCTTGTGAATGTTAACCTATTTAAAGGTCTTACTCACATCGGCTGTGGAGAGCGTGATCACAGTCTTCCCAGAACAGCTGGTGCTCTCATGCATGTTTCAGTGTTATTTGCCTCGAAAAACGAGCATAGAAGTAGTTTAGCTAGTCTGGTAGGTTCGTGTCACTGGGCAGCTTTCGGCTGTGCTTCTCTTTGTCGTCTAATGGTTTGCAAGCACTGCCACATCTTACGAGCGTTAGAGCTGGTGTAGTGCGATTCGATCTTAGTCCTGTTGTAATGATGTACGCTGAGAGTTGGAAAGCAAGTTCAGGGAGTGAACACATTTAATTAATAAATGAACAAAACAAGAAACACAAACAGCGCACCGACATAGAACATGAGCAATGACAACTGGGGAAGAAACCAAAGGGAGTGACATACAGTGCCTTGCGAAAGTATTCGGCCCCCTTGAACTTTGCGACCTTTTGCCACATTTCAGGCTTCAAACATAAAGATATAAAACTGTATTTTTTTGTGAAGAATCAACAACAAGTGGGACACAATCATGAAGTGGAACGACATTTATTGGATATTTCAAACTTTTTTAACAAATCAAAAACTGAAAAATTGGGCGTGCAAAATTATTCAGCCCCCTTAAGTTAATACTTTGTAGCGCCACCTTTTGCTGCGATTACAGCTGTAAGTCGCTTGGGGTATGTCTCTATCAGTTTTGCACATCGAGAGACTGAAATTTTTTCCCATTCCTCCTTGCAAAACAGCTTGAGATCAGTGTGGTTGGATTGAGAGCATTTGTGAACAGCAGTTTTCAGTTCTTTCCACAGATTCTCCATTGGATTCAGGTCTGGACTTTGACTTGGCCATTCTAACACCTGGATATATTTATTTTTGAACCATTCCATTGTAGATTTTGCTTTATGTTTTGGATATTTGTCTTGTTGGAAGACAAATCTCCGTCCCAGACTCAGGTCTTTTGCAGACTCCATCAGGTTTTCTTCCAGAATGGTCCTGTATTTGGCTCCATCCATCTTCCCATCAATTTTAACCATCTTCCCTTTCCCTGCTGAAGAAAAGCAGGCCCAAACCATGATGCTTCCACCACCATGTTTGACAGTGGGTATGGTGTGTTCAGGGTGATGAGCTGTGTTGCTTTTACGCCAAACATAACGTTTTGCATTGTTGCCAAAAAGTTCAATTTTGGTTTCATCTGACCAGAGCACCTTCTTCCACATGTTTGGTGTGTCTCCCAGGTGGCTTGTGGCAAACTTTAAACGACACCTTTTATGGATATCTTTAAGAAATGGCTTTCTTCTTGCCACTCTTCCATAAAGGCCAGATTTGTGCAATATACGACTGATTGTTGTCCTATGGACAGAGTCTCCCACCTCAGCTGTAGATCTCTGCAGATCATCCAGAGTGATCATGGGCCTCTTGGCTGCATCTCTGATCAGTCTTCTCCTTGTATGAGCTGAAAGTTTAGAGGGACGGCCAGGTCTTGGTAGATTTGCAGTGGTCTGATACTCCTTCCATTTCAATATTATTGCTTGCACAGTGCTCCTTGGGATGTTTAAAGCTTGGGAAATCTTTTTGTATCCAAATCTGGCTTTAAACTTCTTCACAACAGTATCTCAGACCTGCCTGGTGTGTTCCTTGTTCTTCATGATGCTCTCTGCGCTTTTAACGGACCTCTGAGACTATCACAGTGCAGGTGCATTTATACGGAGACTTGATTACACACAGGTGGATTGTATTTATCATCATTAGTCATTTAGGTCAACATTGGATCATTCAGAGATCCTCACTGAACTTCTGGAGAGAGTTTGCTGCACTGAAAGTAAAGGGGCTGAATAATTTTGCACGCCCAATTTTTCAGTTTTTGATTTGTTAAAAAAATTTGAAATAACCAATAAATGTCATTCCACTTCATGATTGTGTCCCACTTGTTGTTGATTCTTCACAAAAAAATACAGTTTTATATCTTTATGTTTGAAGCCTGAAATGTGGCAAAAGGTCGCAAAGTTCAAGGGGGCCGTATACTTTCGCAAGGCACTGTATATAGGGCATGTATTCAAGGAGGTTATGGAGTACAGGTGAGTGTCATTATGCGCCTAACGCTGGTGACAGGTGTGCACCCTAACGAGCAGCCTGGTGACCTAGAGGCTGAATAGGGAGCAAACGTATTTACGCTTTGCCTGTTTGATGGTTCGTCGGAGGGCAATACAGGATTTCTTATAATTTTCTTCTGGTTCCTGATGACGTCAGTACCCATGACAATAAACTCCTCCAGTTTCCGTGGGCTAACGAGGCTGTTGAATGGGTTGCGCCAGTATGTCCACCTCAGCAATCTGCAGGGTGTTGGGGTCGACGGGGTAGACAGTGCTGGTGACTCAGGCACACACACACAGCCCATGTTCCCCAGGCTCTGAGCCAGACTATAACTTGATTGGAGCAATAATTTGGAGCTATAACTCTGAGCTATAACTTGATTGGAGTCCACATGTGGTAAATTACAATTGAAGGACAACCATTTCTGTAGCACTCCACCAATCAGGCCTTTATGGTAGAGTCGCCAGAAGGAAGTCACTCCTCAGTAAAAGGCACATGACAGCCTGCTTGAATTTGCCAAAAGGCACCTAAAGGACTCTCAGACCATGAGAAACAAGATTATCTGGTCTGATGAAACCAAGATTGAACTCTTTGGCCTGAATGCCAAGCGACACATCTGGAGGAAATCAGGCACCATCCCTACCGTGAAGCATGGTGGTGGCAGCATCATGGTGTGGAGATGTTTTACAGCGGCAGGGACTGGGAGACATGTCAGGATCGAGGTAATGATGAACGGAGCAAAGTACAGAGTGATCCTTGATGAGAATCTGCTCTGTAGCGCTCAAGACTTCAGACTGGAGCGAAGGATCACCTTCCAACAGGACAACAACCCTAAGCACACAGCCAAGACAACACAGGAGTGGCTTCAGGACAAGTCTCTGAATGTCCTTGATAGAACCAGCCAGAGCCCGGACTTGAACTCGATCGAACATCCCTGGAGAGACCTGACAATAGCTGTGCAGCGACCCTCCCCTTTCAATCTCACAGAGCTTGAGAGGATCTGCAGAGAAGAATGGGAGAAACTCCCCAAATACAGGTGTGCCAAGGTTGTAGCGTCATACCCAAGAAGACTCGAGGCTGTAATCGCTGCCAACGGTGCTTCAGCAAAGTCCTGAGTAAAGCATCTGAATACTTACAATACTGTTCAAAAGTTTGGGGTCATTTAGACATTTCCTTGTTTCTGAAAGAAAAGCACATTTTTTGTGCATTAAAATAACATCAAATTGATTAGAAATACAGTGTAGACATTGTTAATGTTGTAAATTACTATTGTAGCTGGAAACGGCAGATTTTTTAATGGAATATCTTCAAAGCTGTACAGAGGCCCCTTATCAGAAACCATCACTCCTGTGTTCCAATGGCATGTTGTGTTAGCTAATCCAAGTTTATAATTTTAAAAGGCTAATTGATCATTAGAAAACCCTTTTGCAATTATGTTAGCACAGCTGAAAACTGTTGTGATGATTACAGAAGCAATAAAACTGATCTTCTTAGACTGGTTGAGTATCTGGAGCATCAGCATTTGTGGGTTCGATTATAGGCTCAAAATGTCCAGAAACAAAGAACTTTCTTCTGAAACTCGTCAGTCTATTCCTGTTCTGAGAAATGAAGGCTATTCCATTCAAGAAATTGCCAAGAAACTGAAGATCTCGTACAATGCTGTGTACTACTCCCAATAAAGAACAGCGCAAACTGGCTCTAACCAGAATAGAAAGAGGAGTGGGAGCCCCCGGTGCACAACTGAGCAAGAGGACAAGTACATTGGAGTGTCTAGTTTGAGAAACAGACGCCTCACAAGTCCTCAACTGGCGGCTTCATTAAATAGTACCTGCAAAACACCAGTCCCAATGTCAACAGTTTAGAGGCGACTCCGGGATGCATTTTAAATAATTGTTGATCATTTAATATGCCCAACTGTTGTCTGCGAAGCTCTCAAAGCATATATGAGAGGTTGTATCATGTCTTACTCTCCCGCAAAGAAAAAGAAGACCCATAACAAATTAGAAATACAAGAACAGAAAATTCACAACTGAGAAAGAAAACACAGTTAGATAGAAATGCTAGCACACTTCAACAGTTGATACTTTGAAGATTGAATATAATACAATAAACACCTGATCTGCAGAGATTGCTGCCATGGGTTCAAAGCAACAATACGTTTAGCAAGGTGTAAGTTCACCTTTAATTTATTAGCAAATTTAAAAAGAGGAAGAGGAACATACCATCCATAGCATTCAAATCCCAGATTTGGATCCTTCTGAAATCAACTCAGTCTTTAATAAATAATTTTATCACAAACTGTGTCAATCCAAAAAACAGAAGTTCAAAGGAGGATATAGACAATTTCCTTTAATAAGGCCATTTTACCAATAAGTGAACAAGAGAAAATGTATATTGATAGAAACCCCAGGTGAATTGTTGGAGGCCATCGATAATCTACATAATGGGAAATATCCTGGTACTGATGGATTCCCATTGGAATTGTATGGACACTTTCATCCCAAATTACTAAAGCCTATGTTACTTATGCTCATAGCAGCTTGACAGAAAAATGTACTTCCCCAGTCACTATGTTTGGCTACAATCACCCCACTTTAAAAGACAGATAAGGATCCATTGTCATGTGGATCCTTCCATCCAGTATTCCCCTTGAATGTGGATTATAAAATCATTGCTATGGTATTGGCTTTTTGTATAGAAACAGTAATACAAAAGTAAATTCACTCAGATCAAACAGGGTTTATACGGAAGAGCATGTCTTCAATCAACCTCAGCCGTTTTTTCCATATACAGTGGGGCAAAAAAAGTATTTAGTCAGCCACCAATTGTACCAATTGTACACCAAAAAGTTCTCCAACTTAAAAAGATGAGAGGCCTGTAATTTTCATCATAGGTACACTTCAACTATGACAGACAAAATGAGAAAAAACATCCAGAAAATCACATTGTAGGATTTTGAATGAATTTATTTGCAAATTATGGTGGAAAATAAGTATTTGGTCACCTACAAACAAGCAAGATTTCTGGCTCTCACAGACCTGTAACTTCTTCTTTAAGAAGCTCCTCTGTCCTCCACTCATTACCTGTATTAATGGCACCTGTTTGAACTTGTTATCAGTATAAAAGACACCTGTCCACAACCTCAAACAGTCACACTCCAAACTCCTCTATGGCCAAGACCAAAGAGCTGTCAAAGGACACCAGAAAAAAAATTGTAGACCTGCACCAGGCTGGGAAGACTGAATCTGCAATAGGTAAGCAGCTTGGTTTGAAGAAATCAACACTTCAACTATGACAGACAAAATGAGGGAAAAAAATCCAGAAAATCACATTGTAGGATTTTTTTATGAATTTATTAGCAAATGATGTTGGAAAATAAGTATTTGGTCAATAACAAAAGTTTATCTCAACACTTTGTTATATACCCTTTGTTTGCAATGGCAGGGGTCAAACGTTTTCTGTACATCTTCACAAGGTTTTCACACACTGTTGCTGGTATTTTGGCCCATTCCTCCATGCAGATCTCCTCTAGAGCAGTGATGTTTTGGGGCTGTTGCTGGGTAACACGGACTTTCAACTCCCTCCAAAGATTGTCTTTGGGGTTGAGATCTGGAGACTGGCTAGGCCACTCCAGGACCTTGAAATGCTTCTTACGAAGCCACTCCTTTGTTGCCCGGGCAGTGTGTTTGGGATCATTGTCACGCTGAAAGACCCAGCCACGTTTCACCTTCAATGCCCTTGCTGATGGAAGGAGGTTTTCACTCAAAATCTCACGATACATGGCCCACATTCATTCTTTCCTTTACACGGATCAGCCCCAAAGCATGATGTTTCCACCCCCATGCTTCACAGTAGGTATGGTGTTCTTTGGATGCAACTCAGCATTCTTTGTCCTCCAAACATGACGAGTTGTTTTTTTACCAAAAAGTTCTATTTTGGTTTCATCTGACCATATGACATTCTCCCAATCTTCTTCTGGATCATCCAAATGCTCTCTAGCAAACTTCAGATGGGCCTGGACATGTACTGGCTTAAGCAGGGGGACACGTCTGGCACTGCAGGATTTGAGTCCCTGGCGGCGTAGTGTGTTACTGATGGCAGGCTTTGTTACTTTGGTCCCAGCTCTCTGCAGGTCATTCACTAGGTGTGTGGTTCTGGGATTTTGCTCACCGTTCTTGTGATCATTTTGACCCCACGGGGTGAGATCTTGCGTAGAGCCCCAGATCGAGGGAGATTATCAGTGGTCTGGTATGTCTTCCATTTCCTAATAATTGCTCCCACAGTTGATTTCTTCAAACCAAGCTGCTTACCTATTGCAGATTCAGTCTTCCCAGTCTGGTGCAGGTCTACAATTTTGTTTCTGGTGTCCTTTGAAAGCTCTTTGGTCTTGGCCATAGAGGAGTTTGGAGTGTGACTGTTTGAGGTTGTGGACAGGTGTCTTTTATACTGATAACAAGTTCAAACAGAATTTGTTCGTTACAGAATTCGTTCACTAGGCAATAATCTGAGGTGGTGCTCAGACATAAGCAATATTTCTCCGCTATGTTGGAGTCAACAGAAATACAAAATTACAACATAAATATTCCCTTACCTTTGATGGTCTTCGATCAGAATGTAGTGGAATGAGTCATACTTACAGAATACATTGTTTGGTTTCAAGTCATGTGTCTTTGTATTAGCATATGCTAACAGCTTCAGCTGAAAAGCACCCAAAATGACTTCTGGTCCCGCACAGTTGCGCATCAAAACTTCAAAATTACATATTATATGTCGACTAAACTGGTCAAACTAAGTGCAGAATCAAACTTTAGGATGTTATCAACGTACAAAACAATTGGCGATTCGACTGGACAAAAGCAACTCCTCTCAGACAATCTGGAACGAAGGAATGACTGTGTACGATTCGCGCCAGAACGCGCATCTATTTTCTCGCGACACCTAGTATTTTGCCTGCCAAAAGGTCAAAGCTCACGGAATTTGCACAATGACACACTCTATTGGAAGAAGACATCTCGCGGAAGACACAGAAACTGATCACAGATCCATAGCTGGTTGGGAAGGGTGGGGGCGATGACGTCAATGTTGGCCAAAGTTCCTGATGAGAGAAATAGTTTGGGAGATTGGCTGCCCTGTGAGTTCTGCTTTACATACAGACATAATTCAAACGGTTTTAGAAGCTTTAGAGTGTTTTCTATTCAATAATTATTATTATATGCATATATTAGCAATTTTGGGCAGATTTTCTTTCAGTTTACTGTGGGCACGCAATTCATTCAAAGGGGGCATTGTCCCGAGTCTTAACTTCTTGTGTCGAGCAATCCCGGATCCGGGATTCTATTTATAGCCTAAAGCTCATTAGCATAACGCAACGTTAACTATTCATGAAAATCGCAAATGAAATTAAATAAATATATTTGCTCTCAAGCTTAGACTTTTGTTAACAACACTGTCATCTCAGATTTTCAAAATATGCTTTTCAACCATAGCTAAACAAGCATTTGTGTAAGAGTGTTGTTAGCTAGCATAGCTATAAGCCTAGAATTCAGCCAGCAACATTTTCACAAAAACAAGAAAATCATTCAAATAAAATAATTTACCTTTGAAGAACTTCAGATGTTTTCAATGAGGAGACTATCAGTTAGATAGCAAATGTTCAGTTATTAAAAAAAAAATTATTTGTGTAGGACAAATCGCTCCGTTTTGTTCACGTTTGGCTATGAAAAAAACCTGTATCCAGTTATAGCCTCAAGCTCATTAGCATAACGTAACGTTAACTATTTATGAAAATCGCATATGAAATGAAATGAATGTGCTCGCTCTCAAGCTTAGCCTTTTCTTAACAACACTGTCATCTCAGATTTTCAAAATATGCTTTTGAACCATAACAAAACAAGCATTTGTGATAGCTAGCGTAGCATTTAGCGTAGCATTTAGCGTAGCATTTAGCGGGCAACATTTGCACAAAAACCAGATAAGGATTCAAATAAAATCATTTACCTTTGAAGAACTTCGGATGTTTTCAATGAGGAGACTCTCAGTTACATAGCAAATGTTCAGTTTTTCCTGAAAGATTCTTTGTGTAGGAGAAATCGCTCCGTTTTGTACATCACGTTTGGGTACCAAAAATTAAACGAAAATTCAGTCATCAAAACGGCAAACTGTTTTCCAAATTAACTCCATAATATCGACTGAAACACGGCAAACGCTGTTTAGAATCAATCCTCAATGTGTTTTTCACATATCTCTTCATTGATATATCGTTCGTGGTAGTCTCCTTTCTCCGGTGAATCGCTTGGAAAAAGACGTGCAGTTGAAGATGACGCACCAATTTCGACGGAGGACACCGGGCGGACACCTGGCAAATGTAGTCTCTTATGGTCAATCTTCCAATGATATGCCTACAAATACGTCACAATGCTGCAGACACCTTGGGGAAACGATAGATAGGGCAGGCTCATTCCTGTCGCATTCACAGCCATATAAGGAGACAATGAAAAACAGAGCCTCAAAAATCCTGCTAATTTCCTGGTTGCAGTTTCATCTTGGTTTTGCCTGTAGCTTCTGTTCTGGGGCACTCACAGACAATACCTTTGCAGTTCTGGAAACGTCAGAGTGTTTTCTTTCCAAAGCTATCAATTGTATGCATAGTCGAGCATCTTTTTGTGACAAAATATTGCGCTTAAAACGGGCACGTCTTTTTATCCAAAAATGAAATAGCGCCCCCATAGATTTAACAGGTTAACAGATTACAGAAGAAGTTACAGGTCTGTGAGAGCCAGAAATCTTGCTTGTTTGTAGGTGACCAAATACTTATTTTCCACCATAATTTGCAAATAAATTCATTAAAAATCCTACAATGTGATTTTCTGTATTTGTTTTCCTCATTTTGTCTGTCATAGTTGAAGTGTAACTATGATGACATTTACAGGCCTCTCTCATCTTTTTAAGTGGGAGAACTTGCACAATTGGTGGCTGACTATATACTTTTTTGCCCCACTGTATATAAGGCAGCAGCCTCTAAGGATTTGTGCAGGGTTGTGTAACCGGGTAGAAGCCGGCTAGTGATGGCTGTTTAACAGTCTGACGACCTTTAGATAGAACTTGTTTTTCAGTTTGCCATCAGTGATGTGTACGCTGAGGAGCTTTCCACCTTCTTCACTGTGGTCCCACTGATGTGAATAGGGGCATGGTCCATAAACACTCCAGCCAGCTCGTCTGTGCATGCTCTGAGGAATAACTACACTGTTTGTATTCCACCATATTCGTAGTCACCTTGCCATGGTGAAATGAGGTGGTTCGTGCTTTCAGTTTTGCGCAAATGCTGCCATTTAGCCATAGTTTCTGATTTGAGTAGGATTTAATAGTCACAATTGGAACAACATCCGCTATACACTTTCTGGTGTTATTTTCAGAGGCTACCCGGAACATATCCCAGTCCGCGTGATCAAAACAATCTTGAAGCATGGATTCTGATTGGTCAGACCAGCATTGAATAGACCTTAGCATGGGTACTTCCTGTTTGAGTTTCTGCCTATAAGAAGGGAGCAGCAAAATGGAGTATGGCTGAATGGACAGGGACAGTATATCCAGAGAGAGCCATGTTTCCGTGAAACAGAGTATGTTACAATCCCTGGTGTCGATCTGGAAGGATATCCTCGCCCTGAGATCCTCTACTTTATTATCCAGAGACTGAACATTACCGAGTCATATACTCGGAAGTGGTGGATGGTGTGCACGCCTCCTGAGTTGGACTATAATCCAATCCGAATACCTTGTCTCCGCCAGGGGTGTTTTGGAGCATCCTCTGGAATCATTTCAATTGCCCTGGGGACTATGAACTTTCCAATTTGGGAAAGTTGTATATCTGGTTGTAATGCTGTTGAGTTAGTGGCGCTCTGTCATGCCCTGACCTTAGTTATCTTTGTTTTCTTTATTATTTTGGTTAGGTCAGGGTGTGACAAGGGTGGTTGGTTTAGTTTTGTATTGTCTAGGTGTTTTTGTCCCGTCTATGTGTTTTTGGCCTGTCTAGGGTTTTTGTCTATCTATGGGGTTTTAATATGTCTAGGTATATGTAGGTCTATGGTGGCCTGAATTGGTTCCCAATCAGAGACAGCTGTTTATTGTTGTCTCTGATTGGGGATCCTATTTAGGTTGCCATTTTCCATTTAGGTTTTGTGGGTTATTGTCTATGTGTAGTTGCATGTAAGCACTCGGTTTATCATAGCGTCACGTTTGTGTTGTTATTTTGTTAGTTTGTTAAGTGTTCTGCGTTTAATTAAAATACGAATGTATTCTTATCACGCTGCGCCTTGGTCTCCTCATTATAACGACTGTGACACGCTCTAATATCCAAAATGTATTTCCCGCTGTGTGTAATAACACAAAACAAATTCTGGGCTAATAATGTAAGAAATAACACACAAAAAAAACAAAATACTGCAATGTTGCTTAAGAGCTGGAAGCAGAGCTGCCATATCTGTCGGCGTCATCTTATCTGTCTTATCTTAAAACTCAGAAATATTTTTGAATTACCAAAAGAAGATGATTACCAAGTTATATCAAGGGTTGATTGAAACTCTACCTGATGGTTCAGAACCTATAAGGAAAAAATGGGATACAGATCTAAAGTAAGAAATTGAGGAGAATCATTGGTCACAGATACTATATTTGAAATGAACAATCTAGCTATATACCGTTGGATTTTGTATTCTAAACAAAAATATAAATGCAACAAGCAACATTTTCAAATATTTTACTGCGTTGCAGTTCATATGAGGAAATTAGTCAATTGAAATAAATTCATTAGGCACTAATCTATGGATTTCACATGCCTGGGAATACATATATGCATCTGTTGGTCTGAGATATCTTTAAAAAATGGGCTTCACAATGGGCAACAGGATCTCGTCACAGTATTTTTGTGTATTCAAATTGCTATCAATAAAATGCAATTGTGTTTTGTCTGTAGCTTATACTTGCCCATACCATAACCCCACCGCCATCATGGGGCATGTTGACATCAGCAAACCACTCGCCCACAAGACGCCATGCACGGTTGTGAGGCCGATTGAATGTACTGCCAAATTCTAAAATGACAAAATGATGCTGGAGGTGGCTTATGGTAGAGAAATGAACATTCAATTCTCTGGCAATATCTCTGGTGGACATTCTTGCAGTCAGCATGCCAATTGCACACACCCTCAACATTTGAGACAGCTGTTGCATTGTGTTGTGTGACAAACCTGCACATTTTAGAGTGGCCTTTTATCATGGCCAGCTCAAGGTGTGCCTGTGTAATGATCATGCTGTTTGACCAGCTTCTTGATATGCCACACCTGTCAAATGGAGCAGCAGGTAGCCTAGTGGTTAGAGCGTTAGACTTGTAACCGAAAGGTTGCAAAATCGAATCCTGGCAAGGTAATATCTGTCGTTCTGTCCCTGAACAAGGCCGTTAACCTCTTGAAACTCCCCATCCCGGATCCGGGATTGTGACTAAGCCTCAGGCTCATTAGCATAACGCAACGTTAACGATTTCTGAAAATCTCAAATAAAATTAAAATAATGCGTTTGCTCTCAAGCTTAGCCTTTTCTTAACAACACTGTCATCTCAGATTTTCAAAATATGCTTTTGAACCATAGAAATTGACTAATTTGTGTAAGAGTATGCAAAGCTAGCATAGCATTTTGTGTAGCATGTAGCACGCAACATTTTCACAAAAGCCAGATAACCAAATAAATAAAATCATTTACCTTTGAAGAGCTTCTGATGTTTTCAATGAGGAGACTCCCAGCCACATACCAAATGCGCAGTGTTTCCTGAAAGCGTCTGTGTGTAGGAGAAATCGTTCCGTTTTCTACATTGCGCCTGGCTACCGAAACGAACCGAAAATGCAGTCACCTACAACGTGAAACTTTTCCGGATTAACTACATAATATCGACCGAAACATGGCAAACGTTGTTTGGAATCAATCCTCAAGGTGTTTTTTCACATATCTCTTCATTGACATGCAGTTCGTGGAAGCTTGCTTCTCTCTCTGTGCCCCATGGAAAAATACTGGCAGGTGACTTTTGCGCACCAATTTCGGCGCAGGACACCGGGCGGACAGTGGTAAATGTGGTCTCTTATGGTCAATCTTCCAATGATCTGCCTACAAATACGTCACAATGCTGCAGACACCTTGGGGAAACGACAGAAAGGGCAGACTCATTCCTCTTGCGTTCACAGCCATATAAGGAGATCATGAAAGACAGAGCCTCAAAAATCCTTGTCATTTCCTGGATGCCAAGTCATCTTGGTTTTGCCTGAAGCTCACGTTAAAGGGCACGCACAGAGAAGATATTTGTATTTCTGGACACGTCAGAGTGTTTTCTTTCGAACAGTAGCAATTATATGCATAGTCGAGCATCTTTTTGTGACAAAATATCTTGTTTAAAACGGGAACGTTTTTCTTCCAAAAATGAAATAGCGCCACCATAAGTGTAAGAGGTTAACCCACTGTTTCTAGGCCGTCATTAAAAATAAGAATTTGTTCTTAACTGACTTGCCTAGTTAAATAAATAAAATGGATGGATGGAGTATCTTGGCAAAGGCGATATGCTCACTAACAGGGATGAATATACATTTGTGCAATTTTTTTAATCTAAATAAGCTTTTTGTGTATGGAACTTTTCAGGGATTTTTTATTTCAGCACATGAAACATAGGACCAACACTTTACATGTTGCGTTTTAAGTTTTTGTTCAGTGTATATTATAAAGTTAAACACAACCCCAAAAGTTGGGAAACCATATGTTGATCACCTTGGGGAATGTGTTGTACAGTGGGATTTTTGTCTTTGTTTTGTGTTGTTTGTGGGGCGCTGTGGAAAAACAATAAAAAAAATATTGTCAAAAAAGTAATAAAAATAATAACAATAATAATGTGGCGTAATGACAGTGCAGCATTTTTCTCTTTCAAGGAAGTGCAGCGCCAATTGCAATGAGGACGGGGCTAATTCAGCACATTGATAATCCCGCTTCTGAATGCAATTTGTGCACACGGTAAATTAATATGGATTTTATGTGAAGGGTTTATGTTAATGAATTAAATGTCTTTGGTTTGGAAAAGCTGCAGGAAGCAAATATTTTGAATCTTTTCACATCATATTTCTTAGCTATTTACTGATAAAATATTGACATCCCATATTGAATAGTGATGATATTTTTATGGCAGTCAAGTGCAATGTCAATGTTTTGCAAAAGGGTAGGCTTAAGCATTGTTGTCATGTTTTGACCTTTATTTCCATTGTTTTGTCTTTAATTAGTATGGTCAGGGCGTGAGTTGGGGTGGGCAGTCTGTTGGTTTTTCTATGTTGGTTTTTGTGTTCAGTCAAGTATGGTTCTCAATCAGAGGCAGGTGTCGTTAGTTGTCTCTGATTAAGAATCATGCTTAGGTAGCCTGGGTTTCACTGTTGGTTTGTGGGTGTTTGTTTCCGTGTGAGTGTTTGTCACCACACGGTACTGTTTTGGTTTTTGTTTTCATCACATCGTTTATTGTTTTGTATTTCATTGTTCAGTTCATTTTTTATAAATCGTCATGAACACTTAACACGCTGCATCTTGGTCCGATCCTTACTCCTCGTCAGATGAAGAGGAAATCTGCCGTTACAATTGTGAATATTTTTCCTGATAATTATCAGATTCTATATGTGACCAACCAGGGGTTGTCTCCTGCGTGCCACAAGACTGTGTTAGTCCCCTGAGCTAAAGCTTAAACATTCACTCGGGGAGCTAACACAAGTCAGGTCTCAGACAAGGTTGCTCATCATGCAATCGGGTTTACAGACCATATCTGATGCATACCTGATGGTGTTTCAATAGACACATTTATATATGATTGGATTGAAATGACAAGGAAGTGTCTACAGAGCACAAGCACATCAACAAGTTACAAACAAGTATGAGTGTTGAAATACTGTGCTATAATACTGTAATGCTGCGACAAATTGTCCCAAACAACAGTGACAAATGTGCCACTATTATAACTATGACCTCTAAAAACATCTCACTTATAATTTGCGCCTTCAGGAAATGAGCAAGCCCTGTTGTTATTTTGATGAAACGGGCAAAGTGGCAATTTCACATCTGGGTAGTAACCGGTGTAAATTATTCACGATCCTCATCTGCACCTAATGCACCTAATTTGCTTAATAACATGTTGTGCTGGGAAGCACAGGGGAAGTGTCACTTTGGAAAAATGAGGGCGAACCCAATAAGATGGCACTTTCTTGCAACAAAATCGCACAACTTAAAGCAAAGGAAAATAATAGGTCAATTCTGGGGTTCTACAGTATAACGTCCTCACTTTTCAATGTGAATTGGTCATGCTCCTCTTTCTCGTCAAATTTTAAACATCACTTTTCAATGCAGATTGGTCTGATTTGGCTGGTAATAGTGTTCCATCTGTGTGATATGCTCATTGATTCATTTTTCAAAAGCACTATAAGGTATTATGTGCATTGTGTACAAAGAGATGGGCACAGTGGGCATAGACTGACAGGGTGGCAGGTAGCCTATAGTGGATAAGAGCGTTGGAACAGTGGCTGAAAGGTCACTGGTTCAAATCCGTTAGCCAACTATGTGCAAAATTGGTAGATGTGCCCTTGAGCAAGGCACTTAACCCTAAATCACTCTGGATAAAAGTGTCTGCTAAAATGTGCAAATGTAAACTTTTCACAGGGAGGCCGCACTAAAACAGCATATTTTGCCAGGGGAGGGGAACTTTATTAAGTAGCCTTGTTATAAGAAAAGGACACTCTACCCATCAGCAATGATCTTCATGTCTTTTCACATGGGAAGCTTAACACCCTAACAATGCTCCCCCCCCTGCACTCTCGGTTGGAAGTCGAACAACAGCTGTTGCTCCAAATTTCGATTTAACAACCAATAATTCTCGCCTTTGGCTGAGGCAGGCTGGTGGAGGGACTGGAGGACACAATAGACAGGACCTGCGAGGATCTTGGCCAGAGCGGCACAGGAATATGTGCTGCATCCTGGCAACGCTCGGCCAGATCTGCCTCGGAGCCACACAGAGAGGCTCAAGGGAGAGGAGGGAGGGGGTAGAGGGGAGGAAAACACAAGCCTGCTCAGCTTCCTAGACAACGAGGCACAGCCTTGCCACTTGTGCTCATCTAATGCACTCAATTCTCAACACACAGACCCGAGTGCTTGGAGGGGGATTGTCATAGGGCTGTTTTCCCACAAAGGACATCCCTGTCCTCTACACATTGTTGTGACTCTCTAATGTGCCATCATGAGAATGCCAAGGCAAGTGAGAATGGGATACATTAGGCAATGTAGGCTAGTGGATGAGCAGTTTGGTAATCTGCTTTTGTTTGTAAGTGGCATACCATATGTCACTTACACAAAAAAGCAGATTGCCAAACTGCTCATCCACTATCCTACATTGTCTTATGTATCCCATTCTCACTTGCCTTGGCATTCTCATGATGGCGCATAAGAAGACAGGTGATTAAATTAGATTTATGGAGTCTATAACATTTCCATTTTAGTCCATACTCTTATCCAGAGGGACTTGCAGGACCGATTAGGGTTAAGTGCCTTGCTCACGGGAATATCGACAGATTTTTTTACCTAGACAGCTAGGGGATTCAAACCAGCGTTCTTTCGGTTACTGGCCAAACACTCTCTAGGCTACCTACCGTCCCAGGTAAAAAGATTCTACTGTATTTACAAAAATATTAAAACATATGGACTGTGTGAAGAAGCAACTTGTTGGCTAATAGAAAAACATTCAGTGAAGCTGCCCACAACACTTAGGCCTACAGAGAAAGGCCTACAGAGAAAACATTAGAAGCATGCCACATGTCACTAATAAAGTAGGCTAGGATACTCCCTTAATAGCAAATGTCGTATTTCCAATCACGGGGGTTGCCTGTGAGGGCTAACACGGCTTAACTTCGATGGCCTGAACACGTTGTAGATACGGATTAACCACTAATACTTAATGAACTTTACGCAAAGTCCTCCTGTCAGAGTGAGCTTTACAATGCGTCAATAGGCGGTTAGAGTCACAAGGTGCATCAAGAGACACAGACGAATTGCTGCATCAAAGAAGCAATGATAGGGGACATATTCATAATGTAGCCTTAATTGGGTTTACAAGCCTTTGGAGCTATTCTAGTGAGACAAACCTCGAAATTGCTTGATAACTAAGGCCACCAACATCATGACAGTCAAATCTCACACTAATCGCTTGGTCTTCAATGCCACTTTTTTTGGCATGTGATGTCAAATCTCGGATCCACGCAATATCTTAGGGGTCTACAATAGCCTATATAAAAAGCGCGCGCATCTCTAGTATAGGTGCGCGCTCACCTAATATATGTTACGTGATAATGCAATAGCTATAACACTAATGGCACCTGCCATTTCTCCAGCTAAATTAAAATAGCCTACCTTGTTGAAGCAGAAGAATGGTCATTCCTGTCAGCAAAACCCAGAACATAGGATTCTTCATGGTGATTTGACCGGTCGTTTATCTGTGTAGTAGTAGAAGATGGTGTTGTCGCTCAGATATAGGCTACTACAAACGCAAATCCTGGGAAAAGTGAAGTGTACCAGACTAAGTCCCGGTCCCTCTGACTGTAAAGCAGCTACCAACACAAGCAGTACCAAGTCCCTCCTTCACTAATGTATTGGTCGTGATTTGTAAGAGGCTGCTTGGATAGGCTTCCAGTGGCTTACAAAGACGCTGCTGTCCAGGAGCCTCATTTATCAAAGGTGCGTGCGCACAAAAATACTCAAAATCTTGTGTGCGCCAGTTTTCCCGCAAAGGTTGGTATTTATCCGTTTTGAACTTGAAGGGAAGTGTGCATATCTCCACGCCAATCTCACACCATTCGTGCGCACAACTTCTAGAAGGTTTATCAGATGTATTGCAAGCAAAATGCTTATTGTTCGTTTGGGGAAATGGGAGGTGTTTGATGGACAGGGAATTATAATAATTTTAGGCAAAAACATTAAAACGTAGGCGTAATGATTAAACAGATGCATTCGACATTGGTAGATCGCATAGCAGGATGTCGTCTAATATTTATTTTTCTTATATTACAGCCTATATGCCTAAATCATAATCATATTGCAGGACGTCTCTCCTTTGCTGACATAATTGGTTTAAATTATTCCGAATACACAACAAATTGATAAATTGGTCATTCAATACCCAAGCATGCTCTAAAGTAAATAGACGGGTAGCCTAGACAGTAGCCTATGTGACAATATGGGTAGGCTACAGAATTGCTGTGCGATATTAGGAGCGCGACATCATAGCCTAGTCTATTTCATTTCAGAGCCTATAGTATACTTACCAAGGCAGGAGATAGAAACATAATCATGTATTGATAAATAAAATATTGAACAACAATTCGTATTTTGCATAGAAGTGTAGAGTGTAGCATTTACTTTAAATTGTTCTAAAGGACAATCAATCATGCAGAATGCGCGGCCAGTGTTTGGCACAATAAGGCAGCATGCATTATTTTGGGGGAAAAGTCACTGCCACATTTTTTTTTAGGTAGTGATGCGCAGGTTGACTCATAACTGATTCATAACCTGCAGTCCCCACGGATATATATCCGTAGGGTTGAATAAAGAAAAAACAATACATCAAAATCTATATATCTATAGGCTACATTGAGGTTTTTCTTTCATTATTTTTAGGCTATTTGGCATTAGTGTGTAAGCCTAAACTTTGGGGTCTAACTTTACGAGCCCCAAATAGCCTACATCCAAACGCTTTTGGAAACAGGCAGAAAAAGTTAACGTCGTTACACTGAGGCAAAAAGGTCAATGTCGGAGTTTCATTTAATAAGAGGAAAGCTGCGATACGGAGAGCTGAAAACAAAGAGAAGAGAGGCCCAGAAAAGTAATGTTTGAGAATGATTTGATGAAATTGTAAAAGAGGATGATGATTGCATTGCCTATACATGTGATGGTTGTGAGGTGCTATACAAATTCGACTGTCACAAGACGTGACTTCAAATAGGCATATGGCACGTCAAGGGAACTGTAGCCCCCTATTTAGATTGGTTAAATGGAAACTGATATCTGGACACTGACTCTATGTCTATAACCTATTGTATTTTCTCCCTGGTCCCCAATCGTATTTGCTCCAAGAAATAAACAGAGATGACAGAGAAAACATTACCGATGTCAACTAATTTGAACCATTCATTCTATAACATTATTCTAGTGAGAAAATGTTTATTTAGTCTTCTGTGGCAACATATAAAATGACAGAAGATAAGCTGCATGTATTTAATTATAGACAAGTTGACTAACAAATAGCCTGCCAAAATTTCTGAAATTATTAACAGAAACATATCGAAATTAGGCAAAATAATATCCTGCACCCCTTGTCAAAAAAATCGTTCTGCTGTCTCTAACTGTAGCCTACAGTACAGCGCATTTTCTATATTTGTCGGTTAGGGTCGGGTGATGGCAGATCGGTTGTTAGCAATTGCAGGTGCAGCTGACCCTTGCACCACTAGGGGAGACTGGGGATGGTTACACGTTTCACCTTTTAGATCATTTATGGTAGTGTATTCAAAACTTGATACAAACAATCGACATATGTCGTTTACAAATCGTTTACAAATTGGTGTGGTTATTATATATGTAAATCAAACTGTAAATGCATAGTGTTGTCTTAAATACAAGGAGTGAAGTGGTGCATTTTTCCCCATGGTCTGGGTTAGTTGTAAAAGTGGGGTGAATTGTAAAATAAAGAAAAAGTGCATAAATCATGACATTTAACTAATTATTGGAAGCCTTTATTGAGACCATGAGAGCAACGTTTGGCAGAAAAATAAAACAAATATATAAATAATAAAATGTAAACATTTTTACCCTCCACTAAATGGTCGTTTTCAACCAAACACCAACAAGGCTAAAATAAACACATGAAAGTGTGTGGTGTGTATGTCTGTGTAACTGAATGTTGGACATGTTCACATTCAGTACCACAGTTGTGACAGTGGTACTGTATGGCTGTCCTGTGGTACAGGCTTGGTGGGCCCATAATATGCATTCCCAGCACTTCACCCAGACCTCCTTGGACTTGGAATTGTTAAAGTGCTCTATGCACACAACGCAGAAGTTTTCCTCGTTGGAGGAACCGGAATGTTATGGTTCGATCTGCTTCGTTTTGGCTTTTTTCTTGAGCAGGATAGTTTTTGTTGTTGTTGTTCAGTGTGGTTTGTCTTGGCTTGCTTCTTTCCAGATGTTTTTTAAGGCATGGAAATGTTTGTTGTTGTTGAGTGCTTAACTTTTGATGCACTTCTTCCAATGCCTGCTTGACAGGTTTATCCGCCAAAATCACAGTTGTTCTCCTCTTCCAACCCCTTCTTGTAATTTTCCAAGGCCCTGCTTTTTGGAAGGGGCATACATCAACTGGGTTAAAATCAGAAGAGTAATCAGGTGGTTCCCAGCCACAGCCTGATACTGTACATGAGGGGTGGTGCCCTGTGAAGTGGCTGGAGAGGTGGCCTGGAAGGCAGTTGGAGAGGTGACCTGGGAGGCAGCTGGAGAGGTGGCCTGGGAGGCAGCTGGAGAGCAGTGGGCACAGTGGGCATAAATTATACACAAGGAAGCTCCACACCGTTCCACACCATAGTGCCTTCAAAGCTCATCACTAAGTTAAGGACCCTGGGACTAAACACCTCCCTCTGCAACTTGATCCTGGACTTCCTGACGGGCCGCCCCCAGATGGTAAAGGTAAGTAACAACACATTCGCCACGCTTATCCTCAACACGAGGGCCCCCACGGGTGCGTGCTCAGTCCCCTCCTGTACTCCCTGTTCACTCATGACTGCACGGACAGGTATGACTCCAATACTGTCATTAAGTTTGCCGATGACACAACAGTGGTAGGCCTGATCACCGACAATGACGAGACAGCCTATAGGGAGGAGGTCAAAGACCTGACCGTGTGGTGCATGGACAACAACCTCTCTCTCGATGTGATCAAGAAAAAGGAGATGAATGTGGACTACAGAAAAAGGAGGACCGAGCATGCCACCATTGTCATCGACGGGGCAGTAGTGGGGCAGGTTGAAATATTCAAGTTCCTTGGAGTGTACATCACCAACAAACTAACATGGTCCAAGCAAACCAAGACAGTCGTGAAGAGGGCACGACAAAACCTATTCCCCCTCGAGCACACAGCCATGCAATCTACATAGACAAACATTGGCAGTAGAATGGCCTTACTGAAGAGCTCAGTGACTTTCAACATGGCACCATCACAGGACGCCACCTGTCCAACAATTCAGTTCATAAAATGTCTGTATTACAACCACAATCCTTGGTTGTAATACTCACTACAGAGTTCCAAACTGCCTCTGGAAGCAATGTCAGCACCAGAACTGTTCGTTGGGAGCTTTATGAAATGGATTTCCATGGCCGAGCAGCCGCACACAAGCATAAGATCCCCATGCACAATGCCAAGAGTTGGTTAAAATAAAGCTCACCGTAATGATCACTTTCATTGGACTCTAGAACATTGGACTCACTCTGGAGTGATGAATCACACTTCACCATCTGGCAGCCCGATGGATATATCTGGGTTTGGCGGATGCCAGGAGAACACTACCTGCCCTAATGCATAGTGCCTTGGTCTGGGGCTTTTTTTCATGGTTCGCGCTAGGCCCCTTAGTTCCAGTGAAGGGAAATCTTAAAGCTACAGCATACAATGACATTATAGACGATTCTGTGCTTCCACCTTTGTGGAAACAGTTTGGGGAAGGCCCTTTCCTGTTGCAGCATGGCAATGCCTGAGTGCACAAAACGAGGTCCATGCAGAAATGGTTTTTCGAGATTGGTGTGGAAGAACTTGACTGGCCTGCACTAAGCCCTTGTCTCCACCCCATCAAACACCTTTGGGATGAATTGGAACGCCGTCTACGAGCCGGAACTAATCGCCCAAAACATCAGTGCCCGACCTCACTAATGCCCTGCAGCAATGTTCCAATATCTAGTGGAAAGCCTTCCCAGAGGAGTGGAGGCTGTTATAGCAGCAAAGGTGGACCAACTCCAAATTAATGCCCATGATTTTGAAATGAGATTTTCGACAAGCAGGTGTCCACATACTTTTTGGTCATGTAGTGTATACTCAGAATTATGGACCTATTTATAAGCCTACAGCTCAAAAACAGCTTTGCTCTTTTCCTGAGTTTACCTGTGTTAGTGGAGAACAGTATGTAAACAGTGGCATAGGACAGTTTCACGGGGCCCTGCTAGGTCCGAGCAAGGTCCCAGCCCAACCAAAGAAATATACACTGAGTGAACCAGACATTATGAACAGCTTCCTAATATTGAATTGTACCCCTTTTGCCCTTGGAACAGCCTCAATTTGTCAGGGCACGGAATATACAAGACGTTGAAAGCATTCCACAGGGATGCTGGCCCATGTTGACTCCAATGCTTCACACAGTTGTGTCAAGTTGGCTGGATGTCCTTTGGGTGGTGGACCATTCTTGATGCACCTGGCACCTACTACCATACCCCATTCAAAGGGACTTAAATATTGTGTTCTACCCATTCACCCTCTGAATGGCACACACACAATCCATGTCTCAATTATCTCAAGGCTTAAAAATCCTTCATTAATCACTGATTGAAGTGGATTTAACAGATGACATCAATAAGGGATTATAGCTTTCACTTGGATTCATCTGGTCAGTCTTTGTCATAGAAAGAGCAGGTGTTCCTAAAGGGGGTGGGGGGATTATTTATTTTTTGCCATGTGACATAGAGAAAAGTGTGCTGTTTTATACATAGAGATCCTATTAAATTGACCCTTCACTAATCCCCGCCCCAGAATTTGGGGCAACCAATCGCAGCGCTCCAATTGATAGCAACTGTTGTTGAGTCTGACACCTCCAACAAGCTCAGGTTTTAAATGCATGGAAGCCATTGAGGGTATTGCAAAAACAGTTTTCATCCTAAATCAAATTGTTTAAATGGGCTACTTGCTCTTGTGATTCCTGAAATGCTGAGCCTGTTGATGCCAGCTCAGCTGGTTAGCTAGCTCCCAGTCAGTATCATTGATCACACAACATTGCTAACACTAGCTAGCTAGCCAGTTACTATAACTCAAAATGTACAGTATGTTAGCTAGCTACTGTAAGTTACTCATGTTTGAATACAACTCATCTGTTGTCGACATCAGGATACAATTTGGATACAAGATGTCTACATTATTGAAGGTCCCCAAGAACACAGTGGCCTCCACCCGGCCAAACTGAGCAATCGGGGGAGAAGGGACTTGGTCAGGGAGGTGACCAAGAACCCAATGGTCACTCTGACAGAGCTCCAGAGTTCCTCTGTGGAGATGGGAGAACCTTCCAGAAGGACAACCATCTCTGCAGCACTCCACCAATCGGAACTTTATGGTAGAGCAACCAGACGGAAGCCACTCCTGAGTAAAAGGCACATGACAGCCTGCTTGGAGTTTGCCAAAAGGCACCTAAACAAGATTCTATGATCTGATGAAAACAAGATTGAACTATTTATCCTGAATGCCAAGTGTCATGTATGGAGGAAACCTGACACCATCCCTATGGTGAAGCATGGTGGTGGCAGCATCATGCGGTGGGATTGGTTTCAGCAGCAGGGACTGGGAGACTTGTCAGGCTCGAGGGAAAGATGAACGGAGCAAAGTACAGATCATTGATGAAAACTTGCTCCAGAGCGCTCAGGACCTTAGACATCACAACGTTTCCCACTGAGCTTTGCCGATAGCGCTATTTTTCAGTTCTTCATGATATCTTTAAAAAAAGCTGCAGCAGACAGGATTATCCACACATACGTAGCAGCTCATAGACAGAAGCATGCTACATGGCAGACCAGTCCGAACTCATCTCTCGGCATGTCCAGCCTATCCATTATCTCAGCCAATCAACAACACCATCTGCATCGGCACGTTTTGCTCTTCATTGTAATCAGAGGTCTGATATAAATATTATGCATGCCAGTCTCTCTTGGCTAAGAGTTGAGGAGAGACTGACTCCATCACTTCTTCTTTTTATAAGAAACATGAATGTGTTGAAAATCCCAAATTGTTTGCATAGTCAACACACAGCTCTGACACACATACACTTATCCCACCAGACACGCCACCAGGGGTCTTTTCATGCAGTAGTTCCTCCTTTAAAAGTTGCGAGCTTGCACCGCGGGACTTAGAGGAACCCAGCATCACGGCTTCATTGCTAAAGACCACGACAAGGGAGAGTGAGAGCACTCATTATGTATTTGGGTCCGAAGGTTTTTATATGACCAATCATATCGAGTGGTTCCAATGACGAATTTTGACGCGAGCCACCCTTGCCTTGTGCCATTCTTCAACAAAGATGGCTGACAAGACATTATGGTGGAACCAGATGTAAGTTGTTATAACGTCATAACGAGTCAAGCAAAACATTTACAATTGAGAGGAATATGTTACTTAATGTACTTAATGTAGAGACAAACATTTGTGCATATTTTTTGTCATAGAGTTCATTTACGAAAATAGCTATTTAGCAAGTTATCTAACTAGCTAACATTAGCCAGCTAGCTAGTGTTAGGAGAATGAATTTGAAATTCGTGTTCTATAATGTTTTAGGGACTCCTGAGAAAACCAGCAAACCAGGCTGTCGTTGTTACGATAACTAGGAGTGGTGGGTGGAATCAGGCGCAGAGAGCAGGGTTCAGTCGTTTTGTCAAATTTATTCCCCAACGCAACAAAAACGGTTACGCCAACACACAGGGCGTATATAAGTTGCCAGTCCAAACAATAGGACAGAAATAGTCCGGCGAATAAGGATATGAACAAAATAACACCATCCAACACAGAGTAACAAAAAACAAGCCCGCACAAATACCCAGCGGGCCTGGTGCCCTTAAATAACCTACAAACAAACCCTAATACAAAACAGGTGTACCCAATTACCCAATTACCAAAACAAACGGAAAGGAAATCGATGGCAGCTAATAGGCCGGCGACGACGACCGCCGAGCCCCGCCCGAACAGGAAGAGGCACCATCCTCGGCGAGGTTCGTGACAGTCATCTTGTGAAAACAGTGGATGTAAAGAATCTAGTGAGCAAAAGTATTTACTGAAAATTGAATGTACAATTGTGTAAGCTTGCCTTGCAATGCAGCTGAAGTTACATAGCTAGCTAACTATTTACTTGCTTATTGTGTAGTGGAGGATAAACATAATTGTTTGCCTATGGATGTGTAGCTAGCTACAGTATATAGCCAATCTGTGTATGGTCTCTAAAACATTAGGTTCTGAACTAATATTCATACCAATCAGTGAATACTTAATTTGTTTAGGAAAAAAAGTTGCTTTCAGAACAATTATTTTTGATTGAAAATAAAAAAGGTTTTGACGTGTGGAAGAGGGAAAGGAATGTAAGGGGAACAGCAATTTGTTGCAAGTTGGGGAGGAGGGCTAATAGCTGAACAATAGACTATTCAACCTACTAAAGAATAGTCTAATAGCCAAACCAGGAGTGTACATCCCCTCCTATTACAGAACGACCAAGGGGTAGCTTGCTACTCAATGTAATAAAGTAATGACTTTTCAAATAAGTTACCTTACACATTATGTTGGCTGACAATTTGTTAGCTACACTGTCCTTACGAACCACATAGCATATCATTAAAGCAGTATGTACCGGTATGTTAGCTAGCTACCTAAAGTTAGTAGTTATACAAAGTAGTTATAGGTTAGTAGTAATCAAACTTGCCAGTATATTAACTATAGGCTATCTAATTACCCAACATTTATTGGCTTGATTATTCTCGTTATTCTTAGCTTAGCTAAATGGTATAGTCGTGATGCTTTCTCAATGGACATTCGGGTGCTTTCGTAAATTCGCTCTGGCGATATATACGCTGGACAATAGAACAAGTCAAAACTCACCCAAGGCTGAAAAACGGCTTAAGAACGTTGGCTAAACTGGAACACTAGCGTGAGCCCTTAGCAAATTAATGGAATAGAACGTCCGCAGAGCCCATTTTGACGGAAGAGATGCTTAGAATTCCATTAAAAATGTATCTTTTTTTTATTTTACCACTACAATCTGTTCTTCAGACAAAACTGAAAAAACAAACTTGTGTAGAAAGTAAACATCTGCACCTCGATGGTGTCAACTGTGCTTATGTCTGCGTAATAAAAAGTATCTAAAAAATAAAAACTTTGACTATTTCTGGTCTAGCGATTGATGACAAATGAGCTCGCTGCCCAGACTTACATAATTACAAAGACTAGACTCTCCTGATTAAAATGGTGCCCGCGTAACATTTTTGCTTCCGTCTCTCTCCTCGCCCCTACCTGGGCTCAAACCAGGGACCCTCTGCACACAGACAGCCACTCTTGAAGCATCATTACCCATCGCTCCACAAAATCCGCTGCCCTTGCAGAGCAAGGAGAACTACTTCAATGTCTTAGAGCGAGTGACCTCACCGATTGAAACACGATTAGCGCTCACCCCGCTAACTAGCTAGCCATTTCACACTGGTTACACCTGACTTGAAAAAATATATACATATACACATTGCGAGATCTTTGGCGAGATAGACAGACATGCCTAAATTTCCCCCATAGGAAACCGTGGAAAAACCGCAGAGTTCCAATATTATTTTAGTTGTTTAAATTTTAACTACAAAACAACGTGAGCGGGTCTCATTGCCAACAATAGCGAAGCAGGCAGTGTGACGTTGAACAATAAGCTGGGAATAGAATTTTCAAAAAGCGAGTTGGTTCCACGGTGCTTATGAGAACTAATAGGAGCTGGCAGGATGAAAAATGCACTAAAATAAGGCCTGTTTTTTCGCGATTACTTCAAAACGATGGCAAGCAGCTGGGAAATATGGTCATATTATGAAACTGGGCTCTGCGGTGGATGTAGAAAGTAAACATCTGCACCTCAATGGTGTCAACTGTGTTTATGTCTGCGTAATGAAAAAGTAGGTAACTAATAAAATGTATATTTCTGGTCTAGCAATCGATGACAAACGAGCTCTCTGCCCAGACTTACATAAATACAAAGAAGAGATTCTCCTGATTTAAAATGGTACCCATGTAACAGTTTTGCTTCTGTCCCTCTCCTCGCCCCTACCTGGGCTCAAACCAGGGATCCTCTGCACACATAGACAACAGCCACCCTCAAAGCACCGTTACCCATCGCTCCACAAAGCCTACTATCTACACGGATTTCAGAGCACTCTCGCCTGAGTGTACCAGAGTGCAGAATAATTACTGTACAAGTGCTCAACACCTGTTGAGTATGGCCGGTGTCAGTAAACGTCAGAAAAAAAGCGTAATTAAATTGTTTCCAGCAGCACATTTACAGTCACCAAACGCTCTGGTTAACACTAAAATTGCCTTACCAGCTCTGCTAGGGCGAGTAAAATGGTCAAAGTGGTCTCATTTTTGTCTGCAAGTAGCTAGCCAATCTTAGCTTAGGTGCATGACGCCGTTCTAAGGCCAGAACGCTCAAATCAACCCTACTTCAAGAGCAAAACGGTCTGAAGTTACAAACAGACAATTTTGCTCTGAATAGAAACAGCATGATATTAATCAAATGAATCCCATATGCTATGTTATTACAAAAAAAGGTTTTAAATTCTCTGTTAATGCCAATACGGAATACTATCAAATGTTTCTCAAAGATGCCCTCTGATGGTCAAACTAGCAATAACTTGCAGTAACAGAAGAAATGGCTGAGAATTAAATGACGTGCCACAGAATGCTGCAGCAGCACGCAAGGTGTACCACAGTATGACTCAACTTTTAAAGGAGGACTTACTGTAGTCCACAAATCCAGGACAAATTCAAGAAAATGTACACTATTATATAGAGTTCTTATTGCATGGAACTTCCTTCCATCTCATATTGCTCAAATAAACAGCAAGCCTGGTTAAAAAAACAGATAAAGCAACACCTTGCGGTACAATGCCTCTCCCCTATTTGACCAAGATAGTTTGTGTGTATGCATTGATAAGTAGGCTACGTATGCCTTTTTAAAAATGTATGTAGTTCTGTCCTTGAGCTGTTCTTCTCTAATGATGATATGTATTATGTCATTCTGTGTTGTTTTGTGTGGACCCCAGGAAGAGTAGCTGCTGCTTTTGCAACAGCTAATGGGGATCCTAATAAAAATACCAAATACCAACTGGTTCAACTGGCTGACTGAAGTGCAAGGTAAGATAGCAGTTCAATTGTTAGTCTATCGGCAACTGCATATTATTCCATTTGTGATTTGAATGTGTATTTTAAATGTTTTACCCTGTACTCCGTAGATGGAGAATGTCCTCCTCCAACAGTGGCATTGGAGTTTGCTACCGGTGTGACGGTGGTGCGACCCCTGGGGTTTGTGGAAAACCCAGACCATAGAGTTCCTCCTCACAGCGAGAGGCAGTCTCACTGGTCAGCAGAAGATAAAGTACCCAGAGGCATACACGTGTGCTGTGACACTAAGACTCCCTCTTCATAGCAACTATAATACCTTTAGGGAATTCGTGACCTCAGTGTTGCATAAACACACCTTAGTGGAGAGTGACATAATAGTTAGAGCATTGGAGGGTGTCGGCCAGAATCAGAAATCTTTAGGTAACATTTATAGATAAGATGTTTTATTTTCATAATATGCTTGTGAGATACTTGTCATTTAGAATGTATCTTTTTGTACTATAGTGTTGGCCGTTTGCAGTTATCATTTCTCTGTCAGGGCTCAGTTACTTGGGCCCCAGAAAGGGGAGAGGTCAAGCTTGTCTTCATATGTAAACATATCTTTTAAACCATTTGAAGGGATGATTGAGTGGGAACCAATTACCTCTTGGCTCCACAATGTCTGTGTGCCAGTCACTCCCTACTTTTCCCATCTCGGAGAGGAGGATGGCAGTGTCTGGAACCATCCTATGTTCACTCTGAGGTTGCCCTTATCTTGACCTAGAGGCTCACTCTCCTCTCCGTGAGCTTGTCCAGGATGGGTTGTATTTGGGATGGGAGTGTGTAAAATGACAATTGATATATACCATTGGATGAGGTAATGTCTTGGTACTATTTTGTACCAAGAACGAGATAAGAGCTTCGTTTAGGAGACCAAACTGAACGATAATTTATAGCTAAATACTGTCTGGCGATGGGATACTCCTCTCTCAAGTAAAATCTTTCTTTGTATAATGTTCTTAAGATCTGTTATTTGTCATGTCGACTAGGGGGTTGGATCTTTGCTACAAAGGATCTCAGTTGCCATTATGTTGACACTCTCAGAGAATTCATTTATAGACACTGAGTTGATCTGAGAGTCACAGGGCTATGGTGAAGTTCATATAATTAAAGATGGACTTTATGATAACTCTGACTTGTGTGTGGTTTTCTCCCTCATGATTTAGAAATACAGGTAATTTCCATGACAAGGGTGAATTGTATTCATAAGTCCTGTTCTGCCTTTTCTCTTCCACCGTTTCATATATGTACAAGCTATGTACTAAGACTTGTACATTTCCGACCCTGTTCTTTGAATATCTTAATGTTCATCTTTTCTGCCCACTTGTCAGACTAATCTGATACTTTTATGATACTTTTATGATACATAATTTGTTGAATGTATACATTTTTATCTAGTACCACTAAACTACAGTAGCAACTGAGGATTTATGGGTATGGCATTTATTTATTTTGACTGCACATCAACATTTAACTATTTATCTACTTACCATCTATGTATTGATAGAATATCAGTATTGGCTGTTACTGTTCACGTAAGGATCATTCATCTGCAATTAAACTCATTATAGTCCATATTGTTGGGTTTGTCTTGGTGATTCATGGTTTAGTTGTTTTTCACAAACACTATTAACCAATATCCTTTGCTGATATTGACTGATGTTGACTGAAGTACTGCTGCCGTATTGCAGCCAACTCATCCAAATCTGATAATTTGATGTCCTACATTTTAATAACAAATTAAATTAAACCATTATCCTTGAATTAGAACTATATGCAATGATAAAGCTTCCCATCCATGGCAGCTCCACTTCTGGGAATTGCACCTTTGTAGTGACTTGTCAAATTCCAAATGCATTGATATAAGAACTAGATCCACTAGTCCAAGGCTCTCCAACCCTATTCCTGGAGAGCTACCCTCCTTTAGCATTTTGATCCAATCTCAGTTGTAACTAACCTGATTAACATATTAACCTGGTAATTATTAAAATCGGGTGCACTAGATTAGGGTTGGAGTGAAAACCTACAGGACAGTAGTTCTCCAGGAACAGGGTTGGAGAGCTCTGCACCAGTCCAGCTTCAACCACATTATTCATGCTGTCACAATGTGTCAACAAGTTATGTTGGTAACTGTAATAGGCTGCTGTACGGGAGCCAGAACACCGGTCCGTTAGAATCCCTATTTTGATTTTTTTTAAATGAGGTCTGTGTTAATTTTAATAATTTATAAAAGTTCTGTTTTAATTTCCATTAAGAATGTTCTGTTGCCGTCCCACGCCAGGCACGCTCTGAATGCTCCAATCCAGTGTTTGCAGTAGGCTCTCCTGGGTCGTGTTGTACTAAGCGGAAGACAAATATTCTGTTAGCAGATGGCGCTGTTGTGCTAAAGAGACATAGAGCAAAATACAATAGACCTCAACCATAGGCCGTATATCTTAAAAGTACCGGGCTCTCTCCAAATGTTATTTTTAAAAGTCAGGATGGAATGGAAGTACCTAACTTTTGTTATGGCCATCTCTTTCTAATCTCTGGTCCCAGTCCGTTAAGAGTTGAAGATGTCTGTCGTACTTTCTAGACACCCAAATCATATAGTGTGTATAGGGGGAGGGTGGAAGGTGTTTCCAAAAGAAGGGAATACAGTAATGGCAAAGCAAAAAACAATGATGAATAATGGTAGATAAATCCACAACCCAATAGGGAAATCAACAGAGCATGATAAAGTAATTAAAAATCAAAGGTAAATGGAGAGGCGGGGTATATGTTGAATGGAGGAGTACTTCGCTTTTGGGAAGGTCTCCTCTCATCCTTCCACTCTGGTCAAGGTCCGCTCCAGTTCAGCTACAGTATGAGTTGTCTAGTTACCTCAACGGTGTCAGGACCACTGTGCACTGCCAACTCCAGTAGTAGCTAAACACATAGATATGTCTGAACCCACTGAGGGGCCATAAACCTTGAGACTATTTTTTAAGGACTGAAGATGTCTGTAGTACCTTTGTAGAGACCAAATCATACAGTGTGTGAAAGAGGGGGAGTGTTACCTCGGGTACTGTGCAAGGAGGAGGGGGTTTCCAAAGCTTTGGTTGATGAAAAGTTCACTGATGGTGGCGTCCTAGTTGGTGGTGTTATTATTGGTGATATAAAAATGAACTGATTCAAGGACTGAAAAAACAGGAGTCGTTAACATTTTTAACAGTATTATAAAAATGAACTGATTCAAAGGAACGAGTGGCGCTGAAGATATAGCGTCCAATCCCTCGTCCCAGTAGGGGAGTATCAGGGGTGTAGTAAGTCACGTTGGAGAGTCGGAAAGAGTGGCGCTGAAGATATAGCGTCCAATCCCTCGTCCCAGTAGGGGAGTATCAGGGGTGTAGTAAGTCACGTTGGAGAGTCGGAAAGAGTGGCGCTGAAGATATAGCGTCCAATCCCTCGTCCCAGTAGGGGAGTATCAGGGGTGTAGTAAGTCACGTTGGAGAGTCGGAAAGAGTGGCGCTGAAGATATAGCGTCCAATCCCTCGTCCCAGTAGGGGAGTATCAGGGGTGTAGTAAGTCACGTTGGAGAGTCGGAAAGAGTGGCGCTGAAGATATAGCGTCCAATCCCTCGTCCCAGTAGGGGAGTATCAGGAGTGTAGTAAGTCACGTTGGAGAGTCGGAAAGAGTGGCGCTGAAGATATAGCGTCCAATCCGATTGTTCCAGTGACATTTTATTTTTATGTAGCTAACAACCCCTAAAGTATTTGATTGTTTAATCTGTGCCAACTCTCAGAGCCTCCGCCCTACTGTATGATAACAATCGTGCATTGACAGGCGATGCAGCTTTAACAAACTAGCAACAAAAACAAAAAAAATCTTCTTCTTCTTTTATGAAATGTTATCTGGCGTGTATCTTTTTTGACATGCAAAGACCTTAAATCAAGGCATGCTGCATGCTAATTATCTATAGGCTACGTTTCAACTGGCCAATTTCAAATAATTTCAAAAAACAGTTTTATTTTCAAACAACATTTTGAAATAAACTATTCCACCTCCTTATTAACTGACATAGAAGTAGCCCATTTCACCATCTTACAGTTGCGGACAAGTTACACTTGAGGAATGCTACGCTAATGTAAGGCGAGAATTAGCTAGATGGGCCAGACAAACTTCTCTCCTCGATGAGAGCCCAAGTTTCCAGACATTTGCGCATCTCCATTCAGAACACCACCTGCCTGAAATCTTTCCCCATAGCACATTTTTCGGTTGGTACCCACATTGCCTTCATTGTTGTTTTCTTTTTAATAATTACTTTGGGCATGTGTGTGTTCCTATTAACCTCTTGAATCTATAGGGGTGCTATTTCATTATTGGATAAAAAAACGTGCCCGTTTTAAGCGCAATATTTTGTCACAAAAAGATGCTCGACTATGCATATAATTGACAGCTTTGGAAAGAAAACACTCTGACGTTTCCAAAACTGCAAAGATATTATCTGTGAGTGCCCCAGAACTGATGCTGCAGGCGAAACCAAGATGAAACTTCAAACAGGAAATGAGCAAAATTTTTGAAGCTCTGTTTTCCAATGTCTCCTTATATGGCTGTGAATGCGACAGGAATGAGCCCACAATTTCTGCCGTTTCCCAAGGTGTCTGCAGCATTGTGTCACGCCTTGGTCTTAGTATTTTGTGTTTTAGTTTATTAGTTAGTCAGACCAGGGTGTGACATGGGTTTATTATGTATTGTAGTTTCGTATTGGGGTTTGTAGTATTTGGGATTGTAGCTGATTAGGGGTGTGTGTGTTTAATAGGTTTGGCTGCCTGAGGCGGTTCTCAATCAGAGTCAGGTGATTCTCGTTGTCTCTGATTGGGAACCGTATTTAGGTAGCCTGGTTTTCGCTTTGCATTTGCTGGGTGATTGTTCCTGTCTCTGTGTTAGTTTCACCAGTCAGGCTGTAATTGGTTTCACGTTCCGTTTGTTGTTTTGTATTTATTTGTTATTCATGTATAGTTCGTTTTGTTTGTTTCACTATTAAACATGAGTAACTTACACGCTGCATTTCGGTCCGACTCTCTTTCGACAAAAGAAGAACGCCGTTACACATTGTGACGTATTTGTAGGCATATCATTGGAAGATTGACCATAAGAGACTACATTTGCCAGGTGTCCGCCCGGTGTCCTCCGTCGAAATTGGTGCGTCATCTTCAGCTGCAAGTATTTTTCCATGGGATTCAGAGGAGAAAGTAGACTTCCACGAACGATATATCAATGAATAGATATGTGAAAAACACCTTGAGGATTGATTCTAAACAGCGTTTTCCGTGTTTCAGTCGATATTATGGAGTTAATTTGGAAAAAAGTTTGCCGTTTTGATGACTGAATTTTCGTTTTTTGATGGACAAAACAGAGTGATTTCTCCTACACAAAGAATCTTTCAGGAAAAACTGAACATTTGCTATGTGACTGAGAGTCTCCTCATTGAAAACATCCAAAGTTCTTCAAAGGTAAATGATTTTATTTGAATGCTTTTCGGGTTTTTGTGAAAATGTTGCCCGCTAAATGCTACGCTAAATGCTCCGCTAGCTATCAATACTCTTACACAAATGCTTGATTTGCTATGGTTGAAAAGCATATTTTGAAAATCTGAGATGACAGTGTTGTTAAGAAAAGGCTAAGCTTGAGAGATAGCATATTTATTTCATTTCATTTGCGATTTTCATAAATAGTTAACGTTACGTTATGCTAATGAGCTTGAGGCTATAACTGGATACAGGTTTTTTTCAAAGCCAAACGTGAACAAAACGGAGCGATTTGTCCTTCACAAATAATATTTTTTGAAAAACTGAACATTTGCTATCTAACTGAGAGTCTCCTCATTGAAAACATCTGAAGTTCTTCAAAGGTAAATGATTTTATTTGAATGCTTTTCTTGTTTTTGTGAAAATGTTGCTGGCTGAATTCAAGGCTTATAGCTATGCTAGCTATCAATACTCTTACACAAATGCTTGTTTAGCTATGGTTGAAAAGCATATTTTGAAAATCTGAGATGACAGTTTTGTTAACAAAAGTCTAAGCTTGAGAGCAAATATATTTATTTCATTTAATTTGCAATTTTCATGAATAGTTAACGTTGCGTTATGCTAATGAGCTTGAGGCTATAAATAGGATCCCGGATCCGGGATTGCTCGACGCAAGAAGTTAAAGTAAATGCCTTATTACGTTATCATAATAGTTTCTGTATATTGTGTTGTCGTTTCTACTGTACACCGTATGTAGCTATGTATGGAGCATAATGTATTCTGTGTGTTTTCCTTTATAACTGAGGACACGAAAGGTACTAATTTCATAAACTTTGTGGATGGTGTTATAATCAATTGTGCTTATGTAGCAAGCTACATTATTCTATTAGCTCTGTAAAACAATGTGAATGATATCAGATAAGTATTAGCTTGTGCTGTATCCTTTGAAGCTGCCCTGGCCTTATCATGACCATGGCCTGTGTATTAATTTGTGAACCCAACCTGGATTCGGTCCTATGTAGCGAAATTTGAAATTGTGTTTTTTACTTTGGATAAAACTAGACACTCCGAGCTAGAAAATAAAATATAACATACACTGCAGTTGAGGGACAATGAGACAATAATTCTGCTTTCAAAGTTGATAAACTTGTAACCCCACTTTTGAGAAAATGGTCCATGAATGACTTTTTGCATCGTTCACACCCTCTTAAGCCTTAGCCCCACCCATATCTTTAAGGATTCACAGTGTAGTAAACAAGCAAAGATTTGAAGCCTAAAAGTGGTGAAAGTAGTAGCAGAAAGTTGTACTAAAAATAACTTAATCTAGTCCTTGGTTTATATCCTAATCTGACTTTGGTGCAGGTCATGTTGTTCTTCACATTAATGTATCTGAGTAACACCCACTATATCAAATAAAATGTCAGTTTATTTGTCGCATGTCCAGGATACAGAAGGTGTAAACTGTACAGTGAAATGGTTACTTGCTTAGTGGAGTCTTTTGTTTAGACAAACAACTGGGAACTCTGAAAAAAAATTTAACTCAAGACTGAATAATCGTTTTGAATGGTCATCCAACTCGGAATTCCAACTCGGGAACTCTGGCATCTTACTAGAGCTCCTACACAAATCATACACTTAACGTTAGCTAGCGAGCCAGCTAATAGTATGTTTTTTTAACTTGCAATGAAAACTAGTTTATGACAAAATTATAAAATTGTAATATCTAAAAATGTAGCTAGAATACTTGGATGAACGCTTCTCCCTTTGTCATGGATGCCATAGTTGCCCTTAGTTTGAAGATGTAATCCGGAGACGGCTGTTTTATACAGCAGCCTTCTTTCTGTGTTCTGTTTTTGGACTCTCTCCGAATTTGGCAAACATCTCTCTGATTCCAACGGGCATTCCACTGATTTCGAAACTCGGTCAACTTCTTCTGTTATAACGACACCGTTCCTTCCCCACCATTTTCATCAGAAGACTCTACAATGTCTGGTTTAAAGAAAATGTTTTTACCTAAATGAGGGATTTCTTCATTGTCTTATTCATTTTCAGAGTCAGCATGGCACGATCATCCTCTAGAACAGGCCTGGGCAAAGGCCGGCCGGTGGGCCGTATGCCGCCACGACCTGATTCTATACGGCCCGCGGAATCATACTCAGATCACATAAAGAATTTGCGATAGTAAAGTTTTGAAAAACATTTCACCTTTTTCTCCTTGGCCCTGGATGAGCGCAGTGACACAGTGCAATTGTTGATATTCTTACGAGACATAACCCCAGACTTTGAAATTACAGAGGAGCTTGCTTCAGTGCAGTCAATGAAGAGCACAACCACAGGGAAAGATTTTTTGGAGGAGGTTAATAAGTGTGTGGCAAAACTGATGGGTGCCCAAACTTGACAGGAAAAAACATTGGCCTTTTGAAAGGAAAACAAGATCAAGTAGCTAAGCTGAATACAGATCAGATTTTTTTTTTCTGCATTGCATTATTCATCAGGGGGTAATCTGGAAATGTGTTCTGGAAATGAGTCATGTTGTGGATACAGTCACCTGAAGTGGTAAAATCTATAAGAGCAAAATCTTTAAACCACAGGCAGTTTGTCTCACTGTTGGAAGAGACAGAGTCGGGTCATGCAGATCTCCATCTACCCAAGGATGGACTGAGAATGAAAAATGGCCCTGGACTTTTTGACTCAGACCGGCCCACCAAATCCCCCCCAGCGATACACCACCACCCACACAACCCAAGCCACACTTTATGTAAACAAGATTACTGAACAATATTTCAAACAATAACTTTTGTAAAATATATGCAGAATAGAACAAGGAGAACGTGTTGCTCTTAGAAGGAGGCTGGCTAGAAGGAGCACATATTGTCACAATGGCACAGGCAGCAAGGTGGCAAGAATCTGAGGTGGTTGCAAGATCCGGGCTCTTCGCTGGCCTTGGCAGAACACTGACATTCCTGTCTTGCAGGAAATCACGTACAGAACGAGCAGTATGGCTAGTGGCATTGTCATGCTGGAGGGTCATGTCAGGATGAGCCTGCAGGAACACATGAGGAAGGAGGATGTCTTCCCTGTAACGCATAGTGTTGAGATTGCCTGCAATGACAAGAACTCAGTTCGATGATGCTGTGACACACTGCCCCAGACCATGACGGACCCTCCACCTTCAAATCAATCCAGCTCCACAGTACAGGCCTTGGTGTAACGCTCATTCCTTCGACAATAAATGTGAATCCGACCATCACCCCTGGTGAGACAAAACTGCGACTTGTCAGTGAAGAGCACTTTTTGCCAGTCCTGTCTGGCCAGCAACGGTGGTTTTGTGCCCATAGGCGACGTTGTTGCCAGTAATGTCTGGTAAGGACCTGCCTTACAACGGCCTACAAGCCCTCAATCCAGCCTCTCTCAGCCTATTGTGGACAGTCTGAGCACTGATGGAGGGATTGTGCATTCCAGGTGTAACTCGGGCAGTTGTTGTTGCCATCCTGTATCTGTTCTGCAGGTGTAATGTCCGCATGTACCAATCCTGTGCAGGTGTTGTTACACATGGTCTGCCACTCCAAGGACAATCAGCTGTCCGTCCTGTCTCCCTGTAGTGCTGTCTTAGGCGTCTCACAGTACGGACATTGCAATTTATTGCCCTGGCCACATTTGCAGTCCTCATGCTGTAACGGCTTTCTTCTGTTGAAGGAGGAGCGGACCAAAATGCAGCGTGGTATTTTTTAGACATGTTTAATGAAGAACGAAAAACACGAACAATACAAAAACAACAAACGGAACGTGAAAACCTAAACAGTCCTATCTGATGAAGACAGAGACAGGAACAATCACCCACGACACACTCAAAGAATATGGCTGCCTAAATATGGTTCCCAATCAGAGACAACGATAATCACATGACTCTGATTGAGAACCGCCTCAGCCAGCCATAGACTATACTATACGCCCCACAAAAACCCCAAGACAAAAACACACCACAATAACCCATGTCACACCCTGGCCTGACCAAATAAATGAAGGTACAGTGCCTTGCGAAAGTATTCGGTCCCCTTGAACTTTGCGACCTTTTGCCACATTTCAGGCTTCAAACATAAAGATATAAAACTGTATTTTTTTGTGAAGAATCAACAACAAGTGGGACACAATCATGAAGTGGAACGACATTTATTGGATATTTCAAACTTTTTTAACAAATCAAAAACTGAAAAACTGGGCGTGCAAAATTATTCAGACCCCTTAAGTTAATACTTTGTAGCGCCACCTTTTGCTGTGATTACAGCTGTAAGTCGCTTGGGGTATGTCTCTATCAATTTTGCACATCGAGAGACTGAAATCTTTTCCCATTCCTCCTTGCAAAACAGCTCGAGCTCAGTGAGGTTGGATGGAGAGCATTTGTGAACAGCAGTTTTCAGTTCTTTCCACAGATTCTCGATTGGAATCAGGTCTGGACTTTCACTTGGCCATTCTAACACTTGGGTATGTTTATTTTTGAACCATTCCATTGTAGATTTTGCTTTATGTTTTGGATCATTGTCTTGTTGGAAGACAAATCTCCGTCCCAGTCTCAGGTCTTTTGCAGACTCCATCAGGTTTTTTTCCAGAATGGTCCTGTATTTGGCTCCATCCATCTTCCCATCAATTTTAACCATCTTCCCTGTCCCTGCTGAAGAAAATCAGGCCCAAACCATGATGCTGCCACCACCATGTTTGACAGTGGGTATGGTGTGTTCAGGGTGATGAGCTGTGTTGCTTTTACGCCAAACATAACATTTTGCATTGTTGCCAAAAAGTTCCATTTTGTTTTCATCTGACCAGAGCACCTTCTTCCACATGTTTGGTGTGTCTCCCAGGTGGCTTGTGGCAAACTTTATACAACACTTTTTATGGATATCTTTAAGAAATGGCTTTCTTCTTGCCACTCTTCCATAAAGGCCAGATTTGTGCAATATACGACTGATTGTTGTCCTGTGGACAGAGTCTCCCACCTCAGCTGTAGATCTCTGCAGTTCATCCAGAGTGATCATGGGCCTCTTGGCTGCATCTCTGATCAGTCTTCTCCTTGTATGAGCTGAAAGTTTAGAGGGACGGCCAGGTCTTGGTAGATTTGCAGTGGTCTGATACTCCTTCCATTTCAATATTATCGCTTGCACAGTGCTCCTTGGGATGTTTAAAGCTTGGGAAATCTTTTTGTATCCAAATCCGGCTTTAAACTTCTTCACAACAGTATCTCGGACCTGCCTGGTGTGTTCCTTGTTCTTCATGATGCTCTCTGCGCTTTTAACGGACCTCTGAGACTATCACAGTCCAGGTGCATTTATACGGAGACTTCATTACACACAGGTGGATTGTATTTATCATCATTAGTCATTTAGGTCAACATTGGATCATTCAGAGATCCTCACTGAACTTCTGGAGAGAGTTTGCTGCACTGAAAGTAAAGGGACTGAATGATTTTGCACGCCCAATTTTTCAGTTTTTGATTTGTTAAAAAAGTTTGAAATATCCAATAAATGTCGTTCCACTTCATGATTGTGTCCCACTTGTTGTTGAATCTTCACAAAAAATACAGTTTTATATCTTTATGTTTGAAGCCTGAAATGTGGCAAAAGGTCGCAAAGTTCAAGGGGGCCGACTACTTTCGCAAGGCACTGTAAATATAATATATTTCGACCAGGGCGTGACACATGCCTCCTTGCAGCATGCCTGAGGCACATTCACACAGATGTGCAGGGACTCTGGGCATCTTTCTTTTTCTTCAGGAAAATAAGAACAATCCGAAATTCCTTTTTGATAGTGTCGCAAACTAACTAAAAAGCAGCATTCCCCAAGAGAGGATGGCTATCACTTCAGCAGTAACAAATTCATGAACTTCTTTGAAGAAAAGATCATGATTAGGAGAAAGCAAACTACGGACTCCTCTTTAAATCTGCGTATTCCTTCAAAGCTCAGTTGTCCTGAGTCTGCACAACTCTGCCAGGACCTAGGATCAAGAGAGACACTCAAGTGTTTTAGTACTACAGTGTCTTGCGAAAGTATTCGGCCCCCTTGAACTTTGCGACCTTTTGCCACATTTCAGGCTGTGTACCAAACTCACTAAAAGTGGCAGTAATAAAACCTCTCTTGAAAAAAACAAACCTTGACCCAGAAAATATAAAAAACTATCTGCCTCTATCGAATCATCAATTCCTCTCAAAAATGTTAGAAAATGCTGTTGCGCAGCAACTCACTGCCTTCCTGAAGACAAACAATGTATACGAAATGCTTCAGTCTGGTTTTAGACCCCATCATAGCACTGAGACTGCACTTGTGAAGGTGGTAAATGACCTTTTAATGGCATCAGACCGAGGCTGCTAGACCTTAGTGCTGCTTTTGATATCATCGATCACCACATTCTTTTGGAGAGATTGGAAACGCAAATTGGTCTACACGGACAAGTTCTGGCCTGGTTTAGATCTTATCTGTCGGAAAGATATCAGTTTGTCTCTGTGAATGGTTTGTCCTCTGACAAATCAACTGTAAATTTCGGTGTTCCTCAAGGTTCCGTTTGAAGACCACTATTGTTTTCACTATATATTTTACCTCTTGTGGATGTTATTCGAAAACATAATGTTAACTTTCACTGCTATGCAGATGACACAGAGATGTACATTTCAATGAAACATGGGGAAGCCCCAAAATTGCCCTCGCTCGAAGCATGTGTTTCAGACATAAGGAAGTGGTTGGCTGCAAACGTTCTACTTTTAAACTCGGACAAAACAGAGATGCTTGTTCTAGGTCCCAAGAAACAAAGAGACCTTCTGTTGAATCTGACAATTAATCTTAATGGTTGTATAGTCGTCTCAAATAAAACTTTGAATGACCTCGGCGTTACTCTGGACCCTGATCTCTCTTTTGAAGAACATATCAAGACTGTTTCAAGGACAGCTTTTTTCCATCTACGTAACATTGCAAAAATCAGAAACTTTCTGTCCAAAATTGACGCAGAAAAATGTATCCATGCTTTTGTCACTTCTAGGTTAGACTACTGCAATGCTCTACTTTCCGGCTACCCGGATAAAGCACTAAATAACTTTCAGTTAGTGCTAAATACGGCTGCTAGAATCCTGACTATAACCAAAACATTTGATCATATTACTCCAGTGCTAGCCTCCCTACACTGGCTTCCTGTCAAGGCAAGGGCTGATTTCAAGGTTTTACTGCTAATCTACAAAGCATTACATGGGCTTGCTCCTACCTATCTCTCTGATTTGGTCCTGCCGTACATACCTACACGTACGCCACGGTCACAAGACGCAGGCCTCCTAATTGTCCCTAGAATTTCTAAGCAAACAACTGGAGGCAGGGCTTTCTCCTATAGAGCTCCATTTTTATGGAATGGTCTGCCTACCCATGTGAGAGACGCAAACTCAGTCTCAACCTTTAAGTCTTTACTGAAGACTCATCTCTTCAGTGGGTCATATGATTGAGTGTCGTCTAGCCCAGGAGTGTGAAGGTGAACGGAAAGGCTCTGGAGCAATGAATCGCCCTTGAAGGGACAGGTAGACGCATAATGACCAGCAGTACCGCAATACAGACAACTCTGGGTGTCAAGTCTGCATACGCGTTTCGGCTGGAGACAGCCTAGCCCTGCAGAGCTGCATTGGTCTCAGTAAGGAGCAAAAGGGCGGTCTTCGGAGTTCATCAGATGCAAGGTGGGATCCTTGAGTGAGCGATTGTGACCACAATCAGACCTCTTCTCCCTCCTACTCTCCTGTAGCCGACCATCGATCCAGATGTTTAAAGTGATGAGTGAGCCGAGATCCGTCGGTAGTTCCCGGGCTGTAAGTTCGTCCTTTACTTCCTCCGATAATCTGTGCCGGAACGTGCCAAACAGAGCTTCCGGGTTCCAGGCACCCTCCTCTGATAGTGTGCGGAAATTCATCACAGTCTGCCACTCTGAGGGATTCCTGCCAAAGCTGGAGTAACTTCCGGGAAGCCTCCTTCCCAGACACCGGAGCCTCAAACCTTTCTCACCTCCACCACAAATACCTCCAAACTGTGGCAGATTGTCACTCCCATGCCGCCGTGGCCCAAGGCGAGTGCCCTCCTGGATATCAGCGTAATATTGTACACTATCTTTGAGTGGTCCCAGGGGAACAAAGAAGGCTGCAGCTCGAAAACAGAGCACTGGTGGGGGAAGGCTCGGCATGTTCTGGAATCTCCATCGTAGTGCTCCGAGGGAGAGAAGCGGGGTTCCTGGGAAACCGGGGCGACGGCGCTGCAACCAGCCGGGTTGCTGAGGGGCTGGGAGGTTACTGTTGTGGTAGGCTGCCAAGTAGTCAAGTAGTCAATTCATTATACTGGACATTTCAATTTATATAGAAAATATTTTCATTTTGGTGACCCAATGTATATAATATAATATAAAAAGTCAGGGGACTGAAATATTACCCGAGCCCAAGAATGACCCTTATAGTGTTAACATATCCATGCTTACTGTACACTATTCTATGGTACACCAAGTGTTGGGACAATTGCATTAAAAGTAATTGTCCAGTGTTTCCAGATTTCTATGAAATAATTAATTGCAATATGAGTGAAATAGTTTTCCATCCAAAGAAAAGTAAAAACAGTAATTAAGTATGTTGAAAAGCAGCTTTTCTGTGTTGGAATGGTGTGGGCGTACCCAAACAACAGAATGGCGTGGGCGTAAACCAATCATAAAAAATATTAATGTAAGTAGACCGCTGATTGGCCAGTTCATCCTCATCAGGATCATGACATAATCCCCTATAAGGAAATAGCAAGCATTTTTTAAATGGTCTGTTTGAGAGACAAGTTGGGGATTTTAAAATGTTTGTTTTTTTCTCCAATGTATGCTTTTGCCACAAATACGAGTATACACTGTAGGATGAGTCAGCAACATTATTTTGGTATGTATTATCAGAATATTAACTTTTAAAAGAAGATTTTCACTGAAAAGTTACTTTAAGTATAGTTCCTTTGCAATGGGTTAAACATGTGCCCAATGAAGATGTTGTGCAGTCCCATCAATATCCTTGTAGGTGGACTGTGTGTGTGAGACTGTAAAATAACACAACATTACATAAAGCATTAAATCAGTACCTACTCAGCAGATCCCACTCAGAACACACAATTGTCCTAAATGAGCCCCTTTCCTGTGAAAATCCATTAAAATAATTCCATATTGACAAACCTGCCCGGTCCAACACTTTGACGACCAAACAGTTCACTCAAGGGGCCATCAACTGCATTGCTAATGCACTCTAATTATGTTTTTGCTTTGAAAAACTGTGCCATTTCACTACACTATGGTTACTGTCCAAAATATTCACTTTGATTATAATTTTTTTCACCATCGTTTGCAGGGCAATTTTCTGGGAATAGAAAAAGCAGAAGAGCCAGCATTTAATGCTATGTCCCTGAGGGACCAAGAGCAGGTAAAAGGACATAAAGGAAAACGTGCCTTTTTTGGCCTGGCAAAGAAAACAGAATTGTCTGTCAGACATTACTTGTATATATTCTCTTTTCTCGCCTGTTCATCTAACATGCTGACCACACCGCTCCATTGCAAAATAAATGTACACATACATGTTATTCAATCATTGTCTGCGTGGCCATGTGCTAAAATAAAAATTGGTTCTATTTGTGATGCTCAATGCACTGCAATGCACCTCTCCCATCTCTGTCCTGGTATATAAACATTGTTTTTTAGGAGTATATACCCACATGCCATCTCCTCATTGGTTTTTAGGAGCATATACCCACGTGGGTGATTGAAAGATGAACTAAGGTCCACACTCCGGTCAGTTGTAGTAATGCTGTAAAGTTGGTTGCTAACTACCATATGAAGTCCAAAGAAGAAAAAGAAACCTGAAGGAAGGAGGAGAGATGACGAGAAACAAATTCGGTTTACCGTTTTATCTGTGGATTAATTGTCGGAGTAGAGGACCTTGTGCATTTCAGGTAAAATAAAAACCCAATGTTTACATTTTCGAGCAACAGCAAGCTAGCTAGCTAAATTGCCATACATGTTTAATGCTTGTTGACATGTTCCCAAAAAACTAGAATTGGTTCAGAGTTGTTTTTATATTTCAACCTGCATGTCCTGATCGCTTCTGGCGTGGGTGAACAAAATCAACTTGCACACAATAGCGCAGGTGGACACACGCGCAGTTTGGTCAGCATGTAAGCCTCTACAAAAGAGGAGCCACAGAAGTACCCTAACCGGAAAAACAGGCTTCTGGGAAACAGTTGTGGCAAACCTTCAGCCAATTTGCAGCAAGCTCATATTTTCAAATGCGAAGGAGTTTTGTGACAAACTGTTGGGGTTAATTTGCAGCAACTTGTGAACTTCTGGAAAACAATTCTGGGAAACTTGTGATGAACGTTTTTTCAAACACATTAAAATGTATCTACACTGAACAAAAATATAAACACAACATGTAAAGTCTGGGTCCTATGTTTCATGAGCTGAAATACATGATCCCCAAAAATGTTACATATGCACAACATGCTTATTCCTCTCTAATTTTGTGCACACATTTGTATACACCCCTGTTAGTGAGCATTTCTCCTTTGCCAAGGTAATTCATCCACCTGACAGTTGTGGTATAATAATTGTATTTTCGAAAAACATAGGCTTAATGATATCAATAGTGGAGCATGCCCGGGGGAACACAGAGCACAGCCTGGAGGAACGCATAGGCCTATATCTTTAATTTGATCATCTGCTACCTAGGCTGAAGGAGTGATGCAGCCTACAACCATGCATTTTGAATTATTTCAATAGCCTATTAAACTGTTACAAATGTAGTCTATAGCCTATTATAATAGCTAAATAAATAACGACCATGACAGTCAATGGAAAAAATCATGGAGCTCGAAACATCATGATTGTGGGAAAAATAATGCATGCATACTGTCGCTTTAGAAAAAAGCATCTGCTTAATGTCACATGTATTATTTTTGCACACCTCATATTTGTGAGACATCGAACATTGGACTATGGGCTGCCTGCACATTCTGAGAAGACTAAATAAAATAAAACAATGTATGAAAACCGGATAAGTCAGGTATTGTATCCCCAACTGTGTAACTTTGTTATAGTGTTTCTTTGTCATAACCCAAGGTTGCATGCCAAATTTTTGCTGAACCTACACATAGATTAAGTTTAATTTCGGATTGAGACCTGACATCAAGTCAAAAATATGAAATACTATTTCTTGTCTGTTTTACAAATCTGTGATTGTAATTTTCAACATAGCAAATAGCAGCATACATGTATCGTCAATTGCCAACATCAATACTTTCTGAAGTATCCTTAATAGGTACCTAACATTACATAGTCTATTGGTAAATAGCCCACCCATTTTCACCTACCTCATCCCCACACTGTTTTTATTTATTTACTTTTCTGCTCTTTTGCACACCAGTATCGCTACCTGTACATGACCATCCGATCATTTATCACTCCAGTGTTAATCTGCAAAATTGTAATTATTCGCCTACCTCCTCATGCCTTTTGCACACAATGTATATAGACTCCCCTTTTTTTCTACTGTGTTATTGACTTGTTAATTGTTTACTCCATGTGTAACTCTGTGTTGTTTGTTCACACTGCTATGCTTTATCTTGGCCAGGTCGCAGTTGCAAATGAGAACTTGTTCTCAACTAGCCTACCTGGTTAAATAAAGGTTAAATAAAAAAATAAAAATAAAACCTCTTAAGGAACCAAAAACACACGATCCAGCAGTTGCTGCTAGAGCCGGACTCAGCGCCTGACTTTCCAAAGGTCGTTGGGGTTGTAACAGTTGGTTAACAGTCAAGGACAGCCGGAGAAGATACCAAAAAGTTAAAAATAGGTTATTGTAACTATTATATTTGTAGTAGTGTCTTTTGTCGCAGTCGCTAATTCGTTTGTGACACTGTAGCTAGCTTCATTTCTGGACTGGTCATGGTTGGTGTCAAAGTTTCTACATTAACATCAGCTAACGTTAATGTTAGCTAGCTATCTTAGCTAACTGTTAGAGCAAAGGTAGCTAGCTAAGTCAATACGTTTAGGGTCTAGCCTATGTGATATTAGGTAGCTAATTTAGCTAGCTAGTGTTTTTGTTTGTAAAACATCGGTAGTCTAGCTAAGACTAGGCAAGAAAGCACGCTGTTAACATAACTAGCTAGCTAACAGTCACAGTTAGCTATGCTAGCTAGCTATGTCCAGTGAGTCACAAAGGAATCGTGCGACCCTAACTGGTCACAAGCTGAGATGGCAAAGAGCGCTTCAAGATTCAATAATGATGACAATGGTTTATTTCATTTCATGTGTACTATGGAAGCTAAACGCTGAATTACAGTAACACATAAAATATATATGTTTTTATATTTATGGTTCTGGTGGTTCTGTGTAATGTTAGCTACCTAAATTATTTGGATATAGTTAGTGGTCGACCACAAAATAATAAATTATTATAATAAATTATTTTGTGAAACTATTCATGGTTGACTCTACACAGCTGAATCAGCTGCTGCCTTCCTCATTGAAAATAAAATATATTTAAAAAAGAAAATTAACTATAAGGAAAATGTAAAACAACATTCTATAGGTTGAATGATTAGTGTTTCCAGCTGATCCCATTCCTCACTTGAACCCCATTTAAAGTGATGTGCTTGACAATACATGCATGTCTTCTTGTTTGCAGAGGTGGGACCAAGTCATTGTTTTACAAGTCACAAGTAAGTCCCAAGTCAAGACAGGCAAGTTCGAGTCAAGTCTCAAGTCAAGTTTCAAGTCTTAAACTGAGTTTCGAGTCCTAAACAAGTCATAATGTGCTCTTCACCAAATGTAATACCATTAAATATTTAACAAGAGTAATAGTATATTACATTTACGTGAATCATGAATGTTTTTAAAAATACATTTATTTTTTACTTTCCAAATAAACTTTAGATTTTCATGGAAATACATGGGTAGACATGAGAAAGACATCAATATGACAACACAAAAATATTGTAGTGCTCTCTCTCTCTCCAGATATACTCTAGACACCTAAAACAATCCTGCCATAAAGTTACAATCATTTATTAAAAGGTACATCAAAATAACTGACACTGAACTTCAAGTAGGCCTACAATTTGAACACTGGCCTGAATGTCTGAGAAAGAAATACAGATCCCAAAGATGGGAGATAAAACCTGAACATGGAGACTACGTGTGTGTGTAATGCATAAACACTTTCATTTTTTCTCTTATCTCAGCGCCCTATGATGCATTGCGTTTGCAAAAGACCAAATTCGATAAAAGTCTGTCAGTCATTTGTGCAGGCCGCAGTATGATGCCACCATGGCTGAAGACACGCTCCACCGGAGCACTGGAGGCAGGCACTGCCAAGACCCTGATGGCCACTCGGGCCAGTGAAGGAAGAGCCTTCCTGTTCATTGCCCAGAACAAGAGGGCATTCTGTCCTTCGCATATGTCAAGGTAGTGACTTAGCTGTAGTGCTGGAGAGGTCACAACAGCTTTCTTCTGCCTCTTACAGTATGCTGCAAACAGCTTGTCCAAGACTTTGGTCCTCTCGCTCTTCCTCATCAACAAGAGAACAAGCTGGCTCAGTCCCTGTAGCATCTTGCAGAATCAGTTCTGGCAAAATATGTAAAAGCAGAAACAAAAAGGTAGTATTGGTGATGCAGTGGGTTAAACTAAAAAAGTATTATTGTTGCAGTCAATTGGATTAAATTATGAGAAAAAGTTACATTAAACTCAATAATATTTACCTTTCACTCTTTGTGCCACCTCCTCCTTGACCAGCACATGGTGCTCCACCCACATCAGAGAAAAAGCCGGATACAAGGCAGGTTCTTTGAGGTAGGCTGGATCTGAAAAGGGGGCAGTGATTCCATCTTGTGTCCTGGCCATTTTCACATTGATGAAGATTCCAAGAAATCTTTTGTTCAGGCATGCCTGGAGACTTCTGACCAGGCCGCTCAGGGAATGGACTTGAGGCTTCCGCTGCTCCAGGTGGTGATTCAGGGACAGGACCGAGGGAATAACATAACTGATTGTGACCATCTTATCCCCCTGTGTCATATCTGTTGCTTCTCCAAATGGCTTCAGGATGTCCACCATCTGCTTCAACTTATTCCACTCCCGTACTGTGAACAACAACTCCTTGTGCCCAGCCTTTACTAGAACATGACTGAGCCTTAGATGGTCACACTGGATAACTGCTTTCACTTGTCTCAGTGTTGAGTTCCATCTTGTTGACAGCAGCAGGGATGCCTCTTTCCCCAAATTCAACCTTTCAACCTCAAACACCTCTTTGATTTTTGTGCTTGTATGTAGCAGTGAGCTGATTTTTGCTAACTTTGAAAGAGAAGGAGTCATCACTTTTGTTTCTTTCAAGCTGTCTCCCACCACCAGCTGGAGAGTGTGGGCAAAACATTGCAAGTGCTGTTTTTTTGCAGTAGCAGCATCCACTGTTTGCTGGTCTTCCAGGGTTAGGTCATTCCAGAGCTCTGGGTCATCAAGGCAATCTTCGTCATGTACTTCTTCTTGTTCAATGGGGATGCACACTGTGAATTATTTTCTCATGTTGGCAGCATTGTCGTCACTAATGATATAGTCCAATTTATCTTTAATGCTGAACTCACCACATATGGCCTCAAATTGCTCACAGATTCTTTTGGCAGTGTGTGGGCCTTTGAAGTGGTCACAAGCCAACAGATTGGACTTAAGCTGTATCCTCTCCATCTTTCTCCATACAGTGCACAGTGACACCAAGGAACCCCCTCATTTTTCGGCCGGACCAAATGTCCACTGTGACTGAAACATGGTCAGTGTTGCTCAACTGAGTTTTCAGTTTTGAACGTCTCTCTGTAGCGAGGTTCTCTACATTTGATGTTAATGTTCTACGACACACTGGGCTGTACTAAAGTGACAAACGCTTGTTTTCCACAATAGAAACACTTGTTTTCCACAATTTCTGCTGTGGATTATTCATGCTGTACTGCCCTACACGGGTCTCCATGAACTGTGAGATTGGAGACTGTCGTGGTTCTTGTGACACTTTTGTTCATCTGGTATTGTTCAAAACTGTAAGCATATTAAAAAAATATAGCACAATCTTGCCTGGTCTCAATCTTGGGTGCAGTGATCACATTCCCGCACTGGCTGACTGTGTGGAGGCTCATTGATTTAACGTTATGTTAGCCTACAAGTCTGACTCGAGTCCAAGTTATGTGACTCGAGTCCACACCTCTGCTTGTTTGTCTTCCTGCCAGCAGACTCTCTCTCCACCCTCAGCCTCTCTGATGAACTGTCTCCACCTTACAGCACCATGCGCCAAATAATCACAGTTCACAGCCAGAAACGTATGTGGCACAACAGTTATCACTCATAATAATGTATTGTTTGTTGAACAACAACTAAAGTCCATCCATTCTGGTTATCAATCAATTTTAACCTTCCACTAATAATAACTATAAGTATAATGTAAAACAACATTCTATAGGTTGAAAGATGAATGTTTCCAGCTGACCCCATTCCTCACTTGAACCCCATGTAAAGGGATGTGCTCTTCAATACATGTCTTCTTGTTTGTCTCCCTAACAGCAGACTCCGTCTCTCCACCCTCAACCTCTCTGATGGACTGTCTCCACCTTCCACCACCGTGCTCAATATACTCAAACTGTGAATCTGAAGGCTGGCACCCTGAGCCTGAGATGGTGTGGACAATTAAAGGAGTCAATCTCAGATATGAAAACTGTTTGTCACGACTTCTGAAGCCGAAGTCGTTGCCTCTCCTTGTTCGGGCGGTGCTCGGCGTTCGACGTCACCGGTCTTCTAGCCATCATTGATCCATTTTTCATTTTCCATTGGTTTTGTCTTGTCTTCCCACACACCTGTTTTCAATCCCATTCATTACCTGTTGTGTATTTAACCCTCTGTTTCCCCTCATGTCTTTGTCAGAGATTGTTTTATTGTCAGTGTAGTTTTATGGTGTATAGGTGCGCATCGGGTCCTCGTACCCATGTTTGTTGATGTATGTACATTTTAGTGTTATGGAACACGTTACGTGGACTTTTTATTAAAAGACTCCATTTTACACTCTGTTTGACTCTCCTGCGCCTGACTTCCCTGCCACCTATACACCTATGCCTGACACTGTTCAAGGGTGTGTAGATGTTCACTAGGCATTGTATACCCATTGATTCTTGAAGAAAATACATTAGAAATGCTTGTTGAACTTAGTTTAACTGCTCTTCCCCATCAAAAACAAACATAGGCATGTTTACCTGAAAACAAACACTGTATAGCCTCAAAACATGGTTAAAACTATCATTTGTATATAATGGATGGCTAGTCCTAGCATCGATAGCTCCTATATGTTTATGGTCAGTGCTAACTGGGATCCTTTGGGACTGCAATTATTGGGACATCCCTACCCTAAACCATAATCATAACCTTAACCTTACACATAACCAAATCCCTAACCTTAACCATTTTAAATGTAAACTTCAATTGAGTCATCCAAAGGTTTCTGGATAGCATGGACCATATGTTTATCATATGAGAGCTGTATCTGTGAATGCTGGGCAGGGGACACAATATACGAGAGACTGGTGTGAGAGACAGACAGTGGCCTGACCATAGAATTGGGAATTAGAATACTGTTATGACATAGCTTGACAATAGATCACAGAAAATAGTTATTTTCCGAGGGAAATTGATCCGAGACCTTGCCCATCCCTGACCTAAATTCCTGAAATTCTGTGCATAGTTCTGTTTATAGATTTTGAAAAACACTTAAATGACCCATCCTCCGGAACTTGATATATGTTATGGACCAATGTCTTTCAACGCAATATTTTCCAGACAAGTATGTCAAACAACTGACCAACAATGTTCCAAACACTGTCCAGATTCAACATAATCAAGCATATTCCGATTGACCACACGGTGGCGCTACAACCAATATCTCTTGATCTGCTTGACTCAGTGTTGAAATTGAAAACCTCTGTAGTTATTGTGTTGATGTGCTTCCGATTTGAGGTTTGGATTGTGATTCCTAGGATTTTGTGTGGTGTCAAAATCGGACTAATTGTTAAGTACTCATTCTGCTCTTTTTTTCTGTTATTCAAACACTCACATTTAAGCCTACAGATGAAGAGACTGAGAAGTTAGTCATACGGTAGCTGCAGCTTGCACCAGAAGAGATGGAGGCAGAAAGGAGAGGACTGAAGACTGCAAGGAAAGGGCAGACAGACCCAGAGAGACATAGATACATTTACATACATACCAACATGTAAGGGATAAACACTGACGCTTTGTACATTGTCTGGGAATAACGGACGACTTGGTACTACCCAAGTCTATTACTTCCAGAAAATTTGTTTACATTCCTGGTAGTGAGCATTTCTCCTTTGCCAAGATTATCCATCCACCTGACAGGTGTAGCATACCAAGGAGCTGATTAAACAGCATGAACATTACACAGGTGCACCTTGTGCTGAGGACAATAAAAGGCCACTCTTAATTGTGCAGTTTTGTCATACAACACAATGCCACAGATGTCTCAAGTTTTGCGGGAGCGTGCAGTTAGCATGCTGACTGCATGAATGCCCACCAGAGCTGTTGCCAGATAATTGGATGTTCATTTCACTACAATAAGCTCCCTCCAATGTAGTTTTAGAGAATTAGGCAGTATGTCCATCCAGCCTCACAACCACAGACCACGTGTATGGCGTTGTGTGGACGAGCGGTTTGCTGATGTCAATGTCGTGGAGAGTGCCCTATGGTGGCGGTGGGGCTATGGTATAGGCAGGCATAAGCTATGGACAACGAACCCAATTGCATTTTAGCGATGGACATTTGAATGCAAACAAATACTGTGATGAGATCCTGAGGCCCATTGTGAGGCCCATGTTTTAAAGGTTTCTGTGACCAACAGATGTATATCTGTATTCCAGTCATGTGAAATCCATAGATTAGGGTCTAATGAATGTATTTCAATTGACTGATTTCTTCATATGAACTGTAACTCAGCAAAATCTATGAAATTATTGCATGTTGCGTATGTATTTTTGTATTAAAATGAGAACTTTTTATGTTTATGTCATTAGTTCTGCTGATAGCTGCAATATTACTACCTTACATTTAATATAATATTACTACCTACATTTAATATGAAAACATTTGAGTGGTGGGAGGAAATCGATTGGTCATTGTGGAGACACCCTTTTTCAATAAAACATTATTAACACACTGGAACTTAAATAACGGCAATTTGAAATGGAAGTTATGGAACTCCTTCACCTGCTTCCACAATGAAAATCACATTAACTTTGGAGAATGATAGCCTACATTTGCATTTGTTGGCCATCAAGTAGGCTATTAATTTCTATGCCATTGTAGGCGACTGACATTGTAGCCTACCATTTGATACAGTACAATAAATATATTAAAATTACGATATCACTGGAGTCATTGTAAATCAATTTGGTCCACTTGTGTAGCCTACCTGGAGCTCGATTTAATAAATAGCCTATAACTTCAGTTTGTTGTTGTAGCCTTATATTATTATGCAATTGTTAATGGCCATGTTAAGTTAAATAAATTGGAAGGTATCAATTGTGATTGTGGTCACCGCTCTATCGTGAATGTATCATTCTCCACATTTAAATGTCAGATTCATTGTAGCCCTTTCCCTCAAATGAGATGTTGGGAAATACGCTACCTGCATCGAGATCAGCAAACCATGGCAAAGTTGAATTGCAATTATAAACCCCGATTTTAGTCAATAGCCAATGCCTGTTGAATAACTAGTCAATCTCGTAAATAAGCCATAAGCCAATAACGGCACAATTGCCAGTAAATAATAAAATTTATTTACAATAAAACAATAAACAGGCTGGTTTGAGCCCTGAATACTGATTTGATTTACCATGGCTTTCAACAAATCAAATTTGATTGGTGACATGGTTAGGAGATGTTAATGCGAGTGTAGCAAAATGTTTGTGCTTCTAGTTCCCACAGTGCAGTAATATCTAACAAGTAATCTAACAATTCCACAAGAACTAACTAATACACACAAATCTAAAGGGATGGAATAAGAATATGTACATATAAATATATGGATGCGCGATGACCGAGCGGCATAGGCAATATGCAATAGATGGTATAAAATACAGGATATACATATGAGATGAGTAATGTAAGATATGTAAATATTATTAATGTGGCATTATTTAAAGTGACGAGTAATCCATTTATAAAGTGGCCAATGATTTGAGTCTGAATGTAGGCAGCAGCCTCTCTGTGTTAGTGATGGCTGTTTAACAGTCTGATGGCCTTGAGATAGAAGCTGTTTTTCATTCTCTCTGTGCCAGCTTTGATGCACTTGTACAGACCTCGCCTTCTGGGTGGTAGTGGGGTGAACAGGCAGTGGCTCATGTGGTTGTTGTTCTTGATGATCTTTTTGGCCTTCCTGTGACATCGGGTGCTGTAGCTGTCCTGGAGGGCAGGTATTTTGCCCCTGGTGATGCGTTGTGCAGACCGCACCATCCTCTGTAGAGCCTTGCGGTTGAGGGCGGTGCAGTTGCCATACCAGGTGATGATACAGCCAGACAGGATGTTCTCAATTGTGCATCGGTAAAATATTGTGAGGGTTTTTGGTGACAAGCCAAATTTCTTAAGCCTCCTGAAGTTGAAGAGGCGCTGTTGAGTGTGTGGACCATTTAAGTTTGTCCCTGATGTGTACACCGTGGAACTTTCCACCTTCTCCACTGCTGTCTCTTCGATGTGGATAGGGGTGCTCCCTCTGCTGTTTCCTGAAATCCACAATCATCTCCTTTGTTTTGTTGACATTGAGTGAGAGGTTGGCCCTCACCTCCTCCCTGTAGGCTGTCTCGTCATTGTTGGTAATCAAGCCCACTACTGTTGTATCGTCTGCTAAATTGATGATTGAGTTGGAGGCATGCATGGCCACGCAGTCATGGATTAACAGGGAGTACAGGAGGGGGCTGAGCACGCACCCTTGTGGGGCCCCAGTGTTGAGGATCAGCAAAGTGGAGATGTTGTTTCCTACCTTCACCACCTGAGGGCGGCCCATCAGAAAGTCCTGGACCCAATTGCACAGGGCTAGGTTGAGACCCAAGGCCTCAAGCTTAATGATGAGCTTGGAGGGTACTATGGTGTTAAATGCTAAAGCTGTAGTCAATGAACAGCCTTCTTACATAGGTATTCCTCTTGTCCAGATGGGATAGGGCAGTGTGCAGTGTGATGGCGATGGCGTTGTCTGTGGACCTGTTGGGGCGATGTGCAAACTGAAGTGGGTCTAGGGTGGCAGGTAAGGTGGAGGTGATATGATCCTTGACTAGTCTCTCAAAGCACTTCATTATGACAGAAATGAGTGCTACGGAGCGATAGCAATTTAGTTAAGTTATCTTTGCCTTCTTGGGTACAGGAACAATGGTGGCCATCTTAAAGCATGTGGGGATAGCAGACTGGGATAGAGAGCGATTGAATATGTCCGTAAACACACCAGCAAGCTGGTCTGCGCATGCTCTGAGGACTCGGCTAGGGATGCCGTCTGGGCCAGCAGCCTTGCGAGGGTTAACACGTTTAAATGTTTTACTCATGTCCCCGCAGTCCTTGGTAGCGGGCAACGTCGGTGGCACTGTACTATCCTGAAAGCGGGCAAAGGTGTTTTGTTTGTCTGGAAGCAAGACAACGTTTTCCGTTACGTGGCTGGTTTTCTTTTTGTAGTCAGAAATTGCCTGTAGACCCTGCCACATACTGTACGTCTCTTGTCTGAGCCGTTGAATTGCGATTCCACTTTGTCCCTATACCGACATTACGCTTGTTTGATTGCCTTGCAGAGGGAACAACTACTATATTAGGCCATTATTCCCAGTCAAGTTTCCATGGTTAAATGTGATGGCTCAGACTGTGTACCAATGGAATGACCAATTTTTTTTTACTATTCTAATTATATTGTTAACAAGTTCATAACAACAATAAGGCACCTCAGGCGGTTGTGGTATATGGCCCATATACCATGGTTAAAGAACAGCCCTTAGCCGTGGTATTTTGGCCATATACCATACCTCTGGCATTATTGTTTACTCATAACAGTCAAAACAAGTTAAATCGAGATCCATTGATGGAAAATTATCTGGAGAGTTTAAATGTCCCTTGAGACATATTCTTAAATTTGCAATAATTCTTATTTTGATGGAAAACCAAATTTAGCTTCTTAGCCTACGTCATTAAAACTGCAGTTGATATTCCTTCTTTATTCACTTTATAGCGTTATGAAAAAGGGGTTTCATGGATAAACGTGGCAACTCTTGGGCTAGTTTTCAGGCCTTGTGGGCAGGTTTTCAGAGGTCATTGTGCTAGACCTGGCAAACCTGGTTATGTGTGTCTGTGTGTGTGGCTGTGTCTGTGTGTCCTCAACTTGCAGTGAGCAGCAAAGTTTGCTGAATGCGCATGAGTTTAATTTTTATTTTATCAACCTGTGCACCTATGTTGTAAACTTTCATTCATAGCTAGATTGTAGCAACCTCATAAAGGGTATAGGGAAAATTAACGTATCATGTAGTTGCCTAAACCTATCGATGTTACATTAAGCTGGGTGAATGGAATATGAATGACAGCCATCCAATATGCTGTAATAGAAATGACTTACTTACTTACTGACTTTATTGTCCCCATCGGGAAATTTTGTTGCAGTGTCATGTACACATTTAAAGTGGCGTTTAAATACAAAACAAAACTGACAATACAACTTTCATAACAGTTACGTAACAATAAAAAGAAGAAGAAGAAGAAGAAGAAATAAGAAATAAAACATTTTTAAAAAAAGAAAAGACTAGCCTGCTGGCCTTACGGAGTCGATGGGAACATTCGCTCGAGCTATTTAGGAGGGATATCAGACCTGGCACAAATTATTGTCTCGTTCTGTTTTTCCTGCTGAAGGGTGCCCTATACCTGCGCCCAGAGGAGAGTAATTCAAAGTCCAGGTACAGGGGGTGGCTTGGGTCTAAAATTATTTTGTGAGCCTTACGGAGGGCCCTTACCTTAAAGATCTCATCCAGGCCTGTCTGTTTGACTTGCTTGCTGTGGTAATAATCCTTCTCAGCATATTGCTCTGGCTTACAGTGGCACTGCCAAACCAACAAACAATACAAAAAGTTAAATACTCGCAATAAAGGATTTGTGAAACAGAGTCAATATAGTACATTAAAAGATCCTAACTTTTTGAGAAAGTACAGTCTCTGTTGGCTCTTTTTGTAGATCAGGTCTGTACATTTACTCCACTGAAGCTTATTGTCCAAAAGGACACCCAGATGTTTATATTCCTCTACAATTTCTATATTCTGACCTCTGATAGATGTTGCAGAGGTAGGTGTTGTACGCTTCCTTAAGTCTATGTACATCTCTTTGGTCTTGTTGGTATTGAGGACCAAGTGTGATTCCTCACACCACTCTACAAAGTCATCTAGGACCGGGCCATGATGTTCCTCGTCATCATGCAACAAGCTGATCAAGGCAGTGTCATCAGCGAACTTAACGAGGTGTCTGTCAGTATGGGAACTAGTACAACTATTAGTGTACAAGATGTACAGAAGTGGGGGCAAAACACATCCCTGAGGAGAGCCTGTGTTGGTATTGCGTATATCCGACACGTGGGGACCAATTTTGACTCGCTGTGAGCGATGGCTCAGGAAGTCCATCATTAGCCATGTTCTGGCCCTCATATCACCCAAGGTCAGCACTGGTTTATTCCCCTGCCTATATGAGGGGTACTAGCCATGGATTTAATCCCTTGCCAGGCCACCCTTGTGTTTCCTGAGGAGAGGGTCCTCTCCACCCTTTGCTTGTAGGCCTCCTTGTCCACCAGTATGTCTTTTGATCTCACGTTGTACATCTCTTAAAGCCTGTCTATCACCCCCAGCATAAACTGCCTTCTTCCTATCAAGTAGTGATTTTAGATGTTTTAATACCCAAGGCTTGTTGTTAGGGAAGATTTTACAAGTCTTAGGAGGCACAACTGACTCAACACAGAACTCAACACAGTTTACATAGTCTGAAATAACATCTGTGAGTTCATCAAGATCAGAGCTGCTGTCCTCAAATACCTCCCACATTGTACAGTCAAAACACCCCTGGAGACAAGTGATACTGTTGGCATTTCAGATCTGGACAGTTTTAACTGTGGGTTTCTCCCTCTCCAGGAGCCGGCAGTAGGTTGGCCTGAGGTAGACCACATTGTGGTCTGATGTCCCTAGGGGAGGTCTGGTGGTGGCAGAGAACGCCTTTGGTATTGTCCAATAGCACAAATCAAGAGTCCTATTTTTCCTAGTGTGACATTTCACATACTGATGGTATGTGCGCAAGACTTTGTGCCGGCCGGCTCCACTTCTCTGTCCGGGACTCTGTCATCCAGCCAAGTCTCAGTAAATGCCAGCAAACAGGCCTCCCGATATTCATGTTGGAAGCGCAGATTCGCTGACAACTCATCCGCTTTCCCCCTCAGTGACTGGGCATTAATCAGCAAGGTTGTGGGTAATTTTTAAAGTCTTTGTCTGATTCCCCCGCGTTTTCCACATTTGCATTTGGGTTTGTAATCCACTCGCAGACAATCAGGTATTAGATGAGCCATTGGTATATCCATCGTGTTTATATTTGAGTTGCATTGTAGTAAGAACTCCCTGCTGTATTGGATTCCACTGCCAGCAAAGTTTTCATAATTTAGTCCGTTCATAGCAGCTATGTACATGATCAACAAGATCAGTCCAACACCCCACCACTGTAAATCCATGGTTGGCAGATTGTTTGTAAGCTAAGTGTACAAATTAAAAACATAAAATAACGCCACATCAAACGTCACACACACTGCTGGTCGCAACAGAGCCGCGCCCCTGTTGTGGACAGAAATAAGGCTGTCGTGGAAATTACCACCAGGGACAGCTGAAGTCAATCTTAAATGAATACTTATTAATTATCAGCAAGCTGAAGAGGTTCCAACAAGCTTACTGCACCAAGTAGTACACGTCTGTCAGGAGCCCCGTCAAGGCAGTCCCTTTAGGGGGGTGGGGGGCGGTCAACATAGACTGGTGACACAGACAAGTTATATTTGCATGATTTACATTGTTCATCCATGTGACCGACAATTATGTCACGAGGCCTCTTCTCTCCAAGCTGAGAAATCAAAACAAGCTTGAAACTCAAAACAATGTTCTGGGCATAATGCCAAATTGAAGATACTGAGGATTCCTCCCAGGCACCATCAATCAGTCACTTGCATGAACCCAGTTGAATTGGTCATTAGAAAAGCTCAAAAATATTTTCCTTCCCATTCCCTCCTCTTATCACTCTGTGATAATTATCGTTAAATGTTAAGGTAAGAATTAGATTACAGGTTCTATCAAAAGGAGTTTCTATACTTTTATTAAAGTAAGTGAAATCAACACATAAAACCAGACACTTCATCCTTTCAAACCCTTCACTCTGGGTTGTACAATCTAAAATACACACAAAGGATCTGTAGATTGTTTCCAAAGCTCTTACCTATAAAACCATTGCAGTAGAATGTTTTAACTTAAGTCTTCGCTTCATACAGTTACACATATGCTTCATTACACAATTTCATTTATGGATTCTGGCAATGACATTTTAGCTGAAGCTTTCTTCCCGAGTGGCATGTTAATGGCAGATCGATATCTCAATGCATTTTGTTTCTAAATTACTCAGAACTTCGCAGTATACAGACCTCCACAATCAACCTGATATGCCAAATAAACAATTTTCGACAATTCTAAATCAAATATGGGCACGGTTGACCACCTCCCTCCCTCCCGTCACTCATTCTTCTGGCATTTCTTCATTTTCTTCTTCAGATATTGTTTCAGTTTGTCCTCCCAATGGCATATGTTCAAAGTCGATGACCCTTGATAACGTCCCGATTTGAATATCTGGGGAATAATCAGATTTTCCAAAGCAGACGAATGTCTCACCTGAGCCGCCACTGTTCTTTACGGTCCATTATGTCTTGTCCATTTTCATACCAGTACACCAGCTTCGACTGGATGCTGTGCACAGGTTGCTGGCTCGGACTCAGGTCTCCGGGTAGAAGTGGTGAAGGACCATAGGGAACGCCATTGTCGCCATTACTTCAGCCGGTTACTTCTCGGTCGAATTATCTATGCATCTACAGTGGCAAGAAAAGCTATGTGAACCCTTTGGAATTACCTGGACTTCTGCATAAATTGGTCATCAAATTTGATCTGATCTTCATCTAAGTCACAAAATTAGACAAGCACAGTCTGCTCAAACTAATAACACGCAAACAATTTTACGTTTTCATGTTTTTTTTAACACACCGTGTAAACATTCACAGTGCAGGGTGGGAAAAGTATGTGAACCCTTGGATTTAATAACTGGTTGACCCTCCTCTGACAACAATAACCTCAACCAAAAGTGTTCTGTAGTTGCTGATCAGACCTGCACAACGGTCAGGATGAATTTTGGACCATTCCTCTTCACAAAACTATTTCAGTTCAGCAATATTCTTGGGATGACTGGTGTGAACCACTCTCCAGGTCATGCCACAGCATCTCAATTGGGTTGAAGTCGGGACTCCAGAAGGTGTATTTTCTGTTGTTGATTTACTTCTGTATTTTGGGTCGTTGTCCTGTTGCATCACCCAACTTCTGTTGAGCTTCAATTGGAGGACAGATAGCTTTACATTCTCTTGCAAAATCTTGGGAATTCATTTTTCCGTCGATGATAGCAAGCTGTCCAGGCCCTGAGGCAGCAAAGCAACAATGATGCTCCCTTCTGTCAGGATTTGGCCAGGGTTGTTCCGGGTTTTGGTCACTAGATGCCCCCATTGTGCTTTTTGACCTTATGTTTTTTCCCTTGTTCCCCATTATTATTTGCACCTGTGCCTCGTTTTTCCTGATTGTATTTAAACCCTTAGTTTCCCTCAGTTCTGTGCTCTGTGTTTGTATGTTAGCACCCAGCCCTAGTGTTCTGTGTATTCTTGTCGATTCCGGTGGATGCTCTTGTGGAATTCTGTTTTTGTTTTTGAGTATCTCTTTAGGCTTTTTTGTGCTATTCCTACCACCTTTTGGATTTGCCATTTTTGTATTTAAGGACTTCTCCTTTTTACTTTATTAAATACACCGTCTTAAGTACTGCTGTGTCTGCCTCATCTTCTGGGTTCTGCTGACTATTCGTGGCTCAGTTGGTTAAGTGACTGTTTCTCACTCCGGAGACCCAGGTTCGTAACCGGGTCCTGACACCTTCACCATAATTTACAGTTGGGATGAGGTTTTGATGTTGATCTGCTGTGCCATTTTTTTCTCCACACATAGTGTTGTGTGTTCCTTCTAAATATATCAACTTTAGCTTCATCTGTCCACAGAATATTTTGCCAGTAGCACTGTGGAACATACAGATGCTCTTTTGCGAACTTCAGACGTGCAGCAATGCTTTTTTGGACAGCAGTGGCTTCTTCCATGGTGTTCTCCCATGACTACCATTCTTGTTTAGTGTTTTAAGTATTGTAGACTTGTCAACAGAGATGTTAGCATGTTCCAGAGATTTCTGTGTCATGCCCTGACCTTGGAGATCCTTTTTATCTCCATTTTGGTTCGGTCAGGGTGTGAGTTGGGGTGGGCATTTCTGTGTTGTTTCTATGATTTTCTATCTCTATGTTTTGGCCGGGTATGGTTCTCAGTCATGGACAGTTTTCTCTGATTGGGAACCATACTTAGGTGCCTTTTGTCCCACCTGTCTTGGTGGAAAGTTGACTTTCTTTATGGCACTTTGCCTTTGAGCTTCACGGTTTGTTTTTGTCGGCGTCATTTTGATTTTAGAGGAAAATGCACGCTCACGGCGTTGCACCTTGGTCCTCTCCTTCAAACAGCCATGACAGAACTTCCCACCAACATGGGACCAAGCAGCGTGGTAAGGAGGAATGGACATGGGAGGACATCCTGGACGGCAAGGGATCCTACACGTGGGAAGAGATCCTGGCCGGAAAGGATCGCCTGCCCTGGGTGCAGGTAGAGGCAGAGAGGCATCGTTATGAGGGAACACGGCTGGCAAGGAAGCCCGAGGGGCAGCCCCAAAAAAGTTTTTCCGGAGGGGGCACACGGGGAGTGTGGCGGAGTCAGGTTGGAGACCTGAGCCCACTCCCTGTGCTTACCGTGGCAAGCATGTGACTGGTCAGGCCCCGTGCTATGGGGTGATGTGCACAGTGTCGAGGCAGAGCATTCACAGGCCAGTGTGCTCGGTGCCAGTGTCCCGCATTTGCAGGGTGGAAGCGGGCATCCAGCCAGAACGGGTGTTACCAGCTCTGCGCTCGAGACCGCCAGTGAGCCTCCACGGCCCAATGGATCCGGTGCCTCGGCCAGGGAAGAGGCCTCCTGTATGTCTCCCCAGCCTGGTGAGTCTTGTGCCTGTTCCCAGAACCAGGTCTCCTGTGTGTCTCCCCAGCCTGGTGAGTCCTGTGCCTGCGTCCAGTCCGGAGCCTCCAGTGTCTCCCTTCAGTCCGGTGCTTCCAGAGGCGCCATTCAGTCTGGAGCTTCCAGAGGCGCCCTTCAGTCCGGAGCTTCCAGAGGCGCCCTTCAGTCCGGAGCTTCCAGAGGCGCCCTTCAGTCCGGAGCTTCCAGAGGCGCCCTTCAGTCCGGAGCTTCCAGAGGCCCTTCAGTCCGGAGCTTCCAGAGGCGCCCTTCAGTCCGGAGCTTCCAGAGGCGCCCTTCAGTCCGGAGCTTCCAGAGGCGCCCTTCAGTCCGGAGCTTCCAGAGGCGCCCTTCAGTCCGGAGCTTCCAGAGGCGCCCTTCAGTCCGGAGCTTCCAGAGGCGCCCTTCAGTCCGGAGCTTCCAGAGGCGCCCTTCAGTCCGGAGCTTCCAGAGGCGCCCTTCAGTCCGGAGCTTCCAGAGGCGCCCTTCAGTCCGGAGCTTCCAGAGGCGCCCTTCAGTCCGGGAGCTTCCAGAGGCGCCCTTCAGTCCGGAGCTTCCAGAGGCGCCCTTCAGTCCGGAGCTTCCAGAGGCGCCCTTCAGTCCGGAGCTTCCAGAGGCGCCCTTCAGTCCGGAGCTTCCAGAGGCGCCCTTCAGTCCGGAGCTTCCAGAGGCGCCCTTCAGTCCGGAGCTTCCAGAGGCGCCCTTCAGTCCGGTGCTTCCAGAGTCGCCCTTCAGTCCGGAGCTTCCAGAGTCCGGAGCGAGGCCCTTCAGTCCGGAGCTTCCAGAGGCGCCCTTCAGTCCGGAGCTTCCAGAGGCGCCCTTCAGTCCGGAGCTTCCAGAGGCGCCCTTCAGTCCGGAGCTTCCAGAGGCGCCCTTCAGTCCGGAGCTTCCAGAGGCGCCCTTCAGTCCGGAGTCCGGAGCTCCGGAGCTTCCAGAGGCGCCCTTCAGTCCGGAGCTTCCAGAGGCGCCCTTCAGTCCGGAGCTTCCAGAGGCGCCCTTCAGTCCGGAGCTTCCAGAGGCGCCCTTCAGTCCGGAGCTTCCAGAGGCGCCCTTCAGTCCGGAGCTTCCAGAGGCGCCCTTCAGTCCGGAGCTTCCAGAGGCGCCCTTCAGTCCGGAGCTTCCAGAGGCGCCCTTCAGTCCGGAGCTTCCAGAGGCGCCCTTCAGTCCGGAGCTTCCAGAGCGCCCTTCAGTCCGGAGCTTCCAGAGGCGCCCTTCAGTCCGGAGCTTCCAGAGGCGCCCTTCAGTCCGGAGCTTCCAGAGGCGCCCTTCAGTCCGGAGCTTCCAGAGGCGCCCTTCAGTCCGGAGCTTCCAGAGGCGCCCTTCAGTCCGGAGCTTCCAGAGGCGCCCTTCAGTCCGGAGCTTCCAGAGGCGCCCTTCAGTCCGGAGCTTCCAGAGGCGCCCTTCAGTCCGGAGCTTCCAGAGGCGCCCTTCAGTCCGGAGCTTCCAGAGGCGCCCTTCAGTCCGGAGCTTCCAGAGGCGCCCTTCAGTCCGGAGCTTCCAGAGGCGCCCTTCAGTCCGGGCTTCCAGAGGCGCCCTTCAGTCCGGAGCTTCCAGAGGCGCCCTTCAGTCCGGAGCTTCCAGAGGCGCCCTTCAGTCCGGAGCTTCCAGAGGCGCCCTTCAGTCCGGAGCTTCCAGAGGCGCCCTTCAGTCCGGAGCTTCCAGAGGCGCCCTTCAGTCCGGAGCTTCCAGAGGCGCCCTTCAGTCCGGAGCTTCCAGAGGCGCCCTTCAGTCCGGAGCTTCCAGAGGCGCCCTTCAGTCCGGAGCTTCCAGAGGCGCCCTTCAGTCCGGAGCTTCCAGAGGCGCCCTTCAGTCCGGAGCTTCCAGAGGCGCCCTTCAGTCCGGAGCTTCCAGAGGCGCCCTTCAGTCCGGAGCTTCCAGAGGCGCCCTTCAGTCCGGCTTCCAGAGGCGCCCTTCAGTCCGGAGCTTCCAGAGGCGCCCTTCAGTCCGGAGCTTCCAGAGGCGCCCTTCAGTCCGGAGCTTCCAGAGGCGCCCTTCAGTCCGGAGCTTCCAGAGGCGCCTTCAGTCCGGAGCTTCCAGAGGCGCCCTTCAGTCCGGAGCTTCCAGAGGCGCCCTTCAGTCCGGAGCTTCCAGAGGCGCCCTTCAGTCCGGAGCTTCCAGAGGCGCCCTTCAGTCCGGAGCTTCCAGAGGCGCCCTTCAGTCCGGAGCTTCCAGAGGCGCCCTTCAGTCCGGAGCTTCCAGAGGCGCCCTTCAGTCCGGGAGCTTCCAGAGGCGCCCTTCAGTCCGGAGCTTCCAGAGGCGCCCTTCAGTCCGGAGCTTCCAGAGGCGCCCTTCAGTCCGGAGCTTCCAGAGGCGCCCTTCAGTCCGGAGCTTCCAGAGGCGCCCTTCAGTCCGGAGCTTCCAGAGGCGCCCTTCAGTCCGGAGGCTTCCAGAGGCGCCCTTCAGTCCGGAGCTTCCAGAGGCGCCCTTCAGTCCTTCCAGAGGCGCCCTTCAGTCCGGAGCTTCCAGAGGCGCCCTTCAGTCCGGAGCTTCCAGAGGCGCCCTTCAGTCCGGAGCTTCCAGAGGCGCCCTTCAGTCCGGAGCTTCCAGAGGCGCCCTTCAGTCCGGAGCTTCCAGAGGCGCCCTTCAGTCCGGAGCTTCCAGAGGCGCCCTTCAGTCCGGAGCTTCCAGAGGCGCCCTTCAGTCCGGAGCTTCCAGAGGCGCCCTTCAGTCCGGAGCTTCCAGAGGCGCCCTTCAGTCCGGAGCTTCCAGAGGCGCCCTTCAGTCCGGAGCTTCCAGAGGCGCCCTTCAGTCCGGAGCTTCCAGAGGCGCCCTTCAGTCCGGAGCTTCCAGAGGCGCCCTTCAGTCCGGAGCTTCCAGAGGCGCCCTTCAGTCCGGAGCTTCCAGAGGCGCCCTTCAGTCCGGAGCTTCCAGAGGCGCCCTTCAGTCCGGAGCTTCCAGAGGCGCCCTTCAGTCCGGAGCTTCCGGAGCTTCCAGAGGCGCCCTTCAGTCCGGAGCTTCCAGAGGCGCCCTTCAGTCCGGAGCTTCCAGAGGCGCCCTTCAGTCCGGAGCTTCCAGAGGCGCCCTTCAGTCCGGAGCTTCCAGAGGCGCCCTTCAGTCCGGAGCTTCCAGAGGCGCCCTTCAGTCCGGCTTCCAGAGGCGCCCTTCAGTCCGGAGCTTCCAGAGGCGCCCTTCAGTCCGGAGCTTCCAGAGGCGCCCTTCAGTCCGGAGCTTCCAGAGGCGCCCTTCAGTCCGGAGCTTCCAGAGGCGCCCTTCAGTCCGGAGCTTCCAGAGGCGCCTTCAGTCCGGAGCTTCCAGAGGCGCCCTTCAGTCCGGAGCTTCCAGAGGCGCCCTTCAGTCCGGAGCTTCCAGAGGCGCCCTTCAGTCCGGAGCTTCCAGAGGCGCCCTTCAGTCCGGAGCTTCCAGAGGCGCCCTTCAGTCCGGAGCTTCCAGAGGCGCCCTTCAGTCCGGAGCTTCCAGAGGCGCCCTTCAGTCCGGAGCTTCCAGAGGCGCCCTTCAGTCCGGAGCTTCCAGAGGCGCCCTTCAGTCCGGAGCTTCCAGAGGCGCCCTTCAGTCCGGAGCTTCTTTTGTTCTAGGCATGGGTCACATCAGGCAATGCTTCTTGTGAATAGCAAATTCAAATTTTGTGTGTTTTTTATGGGGCAGCTTTAACCAACATCTCTAATCTCGTCTCAATGATTGTACTCCAGGTTAGCTTACTCCTGACTCCATTTAGCTTTTGGGGAAGTCATTACCTGAGGGGTTCACATACTTTTCCCAACCTACACTGAATATTTAAATAATGTTTTCAATATAGACAAGATAAATACAATAATTTGTGTTATTAGTTTAAGCAGACTGTGCTCGTCTGTTGTTGTGACTTAGGTTTATGACCAATTTATGCAGAAATTCAGATAATTCCAAAGGGTTCACATACTTTTTCTTGCCACTGTATATTCCATCTGTGGTCGCCTTCGCCATTACCTCGAGAGAGGACAGACCAGAATCAGGAAATCCAGACGAACAATTCACTCTATGAGAAATTATTACAACTACCAATATTACATTGAGTTTTTCAGTACATTTCTTATCAAGAGAATGTACATGTATGCAACCAAACATCGGACAATAGATACTTCAGAACATTTTATTTGTTTGACTATTTAAGGTGCATCCTTTCTAACCAGTGAAAACCCCACTAAAATCAAATAAAAAAGACCACACACAATAAACCAAACACGGTATTAACACCACTAGCAAATATTCATAACAGATGGGTTGTGTGTGGGTGCTGGCGTGTGTGGTAAAACGTAGGGTAAAAACAAACAAAATGGCCAGGCCTTACTTAATGTGGGAGCTCCCTTAACCTGTCTGGCCCACGCAACCGCACCCCCTGCCAACAATGAATGCAAATGCGCTACGCCAAATGCTAATAGCACTTGTTAAAACTCAAACGTTCATTAAAATTCACATGCAGGGTAGTCAATTCAAGCTACACTCGTTGTGAATCTAGCCAACGAGTCAGATTTGTAAATTGCTTTTCGGCTAAAGCATGAGTAGCTATTATCTGATAGCAGGCAACACGCCAAAATACCAGAAGGGGACGTAAACAAAGGAATTAGCGTAGCCGGTGCTACACAAAACGCAGAAATAAAATATAAAACATTCATTACCTTTGACGAGATTCTTTGTTGGCACTCCTATATGTCCCATAAACATCACAATTGGGTCTTTTTTTTCAATTAAATCGGTCCTTGTGTACCCAAAATGTCAATTTATGAAGACCGTCAGATCCAGTAAAAACACTTTTTTAAACGCAACGTTATTTTTTTTAATTAAAAAAGTTGCCTATAAACTTTGACAAAACACTTCAAACTACTTCTGTAATCCAACTTTAGGTATTACTAAACGTTAATAAACGATCAAATTGATCACGGAGCGATCTGTATTCAATCGGCAGAAGTTGGGGAAACGTAGTCAACTTTTCCGGTTCCATTGTTTACAGCTGTGGACTTGACAACCGGATGTGGCTATTACTCAGATGACCAACGATTTAGTTGAATCGAAATCACAATACTGGCGACATCGTGTGGAAGCTATAGGAACTGTATTCTCAGCCTTAAGTATTTTTCCTTCCAATAGACAATACATGGAATGGCGGATTGATTTTTTCTCCGTCGATTTAGTGACCAGGTATTCCTGGCATGAGTAGCAGGACGTTAAAATGTTGCGCGATTTTTAACAGAATAAAAAAAAAAAAAAGTTGAAAAAAGTAGCCCGATCTCTAAGAGGGTCAGCCGGATCCGCGTACCTTTATACTGTCTAGTACACGGTTTCAATAACTTCTCTCCTAAGGCACCTGTCTCAGGAAGCCATTAAAAGGGACAGATACAGAATTATTGGTAAACACGTCAAAACTTGGTAGTGGACATTCCATCAAATCAAATGTATTTATATAGCCCTTCTTACATCAGCTGATATCTCAAAGTGCTGTACAGAAACCCAGCCTAAAACCCCAAACAGCAAGCAATGCAGGTGTAGAAGCACAGTGGCTGGGAAAAACTCCCTTGAAAGGCCAAAACCTAGGAAGAAACCTAGAAAGGAACCAGGCTATGTGGGGTGGCCAGACCTCTTCTGGCTGCGCCAGGTGGAAATAACAGAACATGGCCAAGATGTTCAAATGTTCATAAATGACTAGCATGGTCAAATAATAATAATAATCACAGGCAGAACAGTTGAAACTGGAGCAGCAGCACGGCCAGGTGGACTGGGGACAGCAAGAAGTCATGTCAGGTAGTCCTGAGGCATGGTCCTAGGGCTCAGGTCCTCCGAGAGAGAGAAAGAGAGAATTAGAGAGAGCATACTTAAATTCACACAGGACACCGGATAGGACAGGAGAAGTACTCCAGATATAACAAACTGACCCTAGCCCCCCGACACAAACTACTGCAGCATAAATACTGGAGGCTGAAACAGGAGGGGTCAGGAGACACTGTGACCCCATCCGATAATAGCCCCGGACAGGGCCAAACAGGAAGGATATAACCCCACCCACTTTGCCAAAGCACAGCCCCCACGCCACTAGAGGGATATCTTCAACCACCAACTTACCATCCCGAGTATAGCCCACAAAGATCTCCGCCACGGCGCAAACCCAGACAGGAAGATCACATCAGTGACTCAACCCACTCAAGTGACACACCCCTCCTAGGGACGGAATGAAAGAGCACCAGTAAGCCAATGACTCATCTCCTGGAAGAAAGAAAATATACTTGAACTTAGTATTTTCACTATACTACATTTTAATCAATCCAAAAAGTATTCATCTCAATCGAGCTTACTGCTTCTTGGACAGGAAGCCTTGATAAAACCACCCATTTCCAGAATCATACTTGACACACATCAGATGATACAGTGCCCCGTTATGCTGAATAGGCACCTTCTAAAGTAAACAATCCCAGAGCCCCTTTCTTATAATTTTATTATTTCAACCTGTTGCATTGACATATGTCCTGATACTGACTGTCCTTGTGACATTAACTAGTCAAAATATGAAACTTGTTGTTTAACAAATCTGCTAGGATCCTCAAAAAGTTGATGCTGGCTTATCCGCTCAATATTCAGTGATAAAAACACAGATTGTTTTAGATGACATTACCTTCATACTTAAATCACCGGTGTTACCCAAACTATAGAATATAGTAATAATACTTGGAAAATGTCAAAGTCTCTTATTCAATTATTCATACCTCTGTCCCCGTGTTGCTTACAGCCTGTTTCATTTCACTGAGTACCACTCAGATCTAATGGCGGCTTATCTATTTGTCCACAGGAAGCTTTTCTCTAACCCAAACACCAGATGGTGGCCTCTAATTTAATATCAGTCCCAAGGCTCCTATTCTATTTATTAACAGGGCATGGGTTTTATTTAAAAATGTATTACAACCCATAAACATTTATAGTTTTATTGATTAGTGGTAAGTCAGGTCCCGTACTTTTACCAAAAGTGTATATGCACCAATCTTTGTCCGAGACCATTTCCCAGAAGCTTTAGACAGTCATACAATGCTTTAATATTTATCAAATGACCAATATCTCACAAGGCCTCTTCTCTCCAAGTTGAGATCTTGAAACTGACACACTTTCAGTTCTCAGAACAATGTTCTGGGCATACTGCCAAATTGCAGATACTGATAGTGAGGATTCCTCCCAGGCACAATAAATTGGTCACTTGCATGAACCCCGTCAAATTGGTTATTAGAAAAGCACAAACATAACATTTCCGTCCGCAATACCATGCTCATAAAAACATTGATCGACCTCCCTCATCTTAAACGGCACCGACCACCACTGACACACACACACACACACCATGCTGTTTTGCCATACAATAATGGTCTACATTTGGGTCTAGTTAAAACATTGTTACACAGAACAAGTGTAATGTCAAGGTCACTCTAACTGTATTTCACTCATAAAGCACTTTTCACAATCCCCAAAATGTAACATTTGTATTTAAAATAAATTGTTGCAATAGAATGAAAGCATACCAGAACGTGCTTCAGGAGTTGAACTGTAGGCAAAAAGAAGGCGCAAATGCATAAAAAACAACTAAATGTCCATTTAAAAGCATTGGAATTGAATATTAGCATTGGAATGAGACGCTCATGGCTCATCCATCCATTGATCTATTAATTCACAGGAACACATCAGACGAAGGGCTGTACTTCCTCCTGTCACTTCTCAAACTACATACAAGAGCAGATACATTGTACTTCCGGCGCCGACAGAGATGGCCGCCTCGCTTCGCGTTCCTAGGAAACTATGCAGTTTTTTGTTTTTTTTACGTGTTATTTCTTACATTAGTACCCCAGGTCATCTTAGGTTTCATTACATACAGTCGAGAAGAACTACTGAATATAAGATCAGCGTCAACTCACCATCAGTACGACCAAGAATATGTTTTTCGCGACGCGGATCCTGTGTTCTGCCTTACAAACAGGACAACGGAATGGATCGCATGCAGCGACCCAAAAACGACTCCGAAAAAGAGGGAAACGAGGCGGTCTTCTGGTCAGACTACGGAGACGGGCACATCGTGCCCCACTTCCTAGCATTCTTCTTGCCAATGTCCAGTCTCTTGACAACAAGGTTGATGAAATCCGAGCAAGGGTAGCATTCCAGAGGGACATCAGAGACTGTAACATTCTGTGCTTCACGGAAACATGGCTCACTGGAGAGACGCTATCCGAAGCGGTGCAGCCAACGGGTTTCTCCACGCATCGCGCCGACAGAAACAAACACCTTTCTGGTAAGAAGAGGCGTGGTGGTGTATGCTTTATGGCCAACGAGGCATGGTGCGATGAAAGAAACATACAGGAACTCAAATCCTTCTGTTCACCTGATTTAGAATTCCTCACAATCAAATGTAGACCGCATTATCTACCAAGAGAATTCTCTTCGATTATAATCACAGCTGTATATATCCCCCCCAAGCAGACACATCGATGGCTCTGAACAAACTTTATTTAACTCTTTGCAAACTGGAAACCATTTATCCGGAGGCTGCATTCATTGTTGCTGGGGATTTTAACAAGGCTAATCTGAAAACAAGACTCCCTAAATTTTATCAGCATATCGATTGCGCAACCAGGGGTGGAAAAACCTTGGATCACTGTTACTCTAACTTCCACGACGCATATAAGGCCCTGCCCCGCCCCCCTTTCGGAAAAGCTGACCACGACTCCATTTTGCTGATACCTGCCTACAGACAAAAACTTAAAAAAGAAGCTCCCACACTGAGGTCTGTCCAACGCTGGTCCGACCAAGCTGACTCTACACTCCAAGACTGCTTCCATCACGTGGACTGGGACATGTTTCGTATTGCGTCAGATAACAACATTGACGAATACTCTGATTCGGTGTGCGAGTTCATTAGAACGTGCGTTGAAGATGTCGTTCCCATAGCAACGATTAAAACATTCCCTAACCAGAAACCGTGGATTGATGGCAGCATTCGCGTGAAACTGAAAGCGCGAACCACTGCTTTCAATCAGGGCAAGGTGTCTGGTAACATGACTGAATACAAACAGTGCAGCTATTCCCTCCGTAAGGCTATCAAACAAGCTAATCGTCAGTACAGAGAAAAAGTAGAATCTCAATTCAACGGCTCAGACACAAGAGGCATGTGGCAGGGTCTACAGTCAATCACGGACTACAGGAAGAAATCCAGCCCAGTCACGGACCAGGATGTCTTGCTCCCAGGCAGACTAAATAACCTTTTTGCCCGCTTTGAGGACAATACAGTGCCACTGACACGGCCTGCAACGGAAACATGCGGTCTCTCCTTCCCTGCAGCCGAGGTGAGTAAAACATTTAAACGTGTTAACCCTCGCAAGGCTGCAGGCCCAGACACATGCTTCAAGAGGGCCACCATTGTTCCTGTTCCCAAGAAAGCTAAGGTAACTGAGCTAAACGACTACCGCCCCGTAGCACTCACTTCCGTCATCATGAAGTGCTTTGAGAGACTAGTCAAGGACCATATCACCTCCACCCTACCTGACACCCTAGACCCACTCCAATTTGCTTACCGCCCAAATAGGTCCACAGACGATGCAATCTCAACCACACTGCACACTGCCCTAACCCATCTGGACAAGAGGAATACCTATGTGAGAATGCTGTTCATCGACTACAGCTCGGCATTCAACACCATAGTACCCTCCAAGCTCGTCATCAAGCTCGAGACCCTGGGTCTCGACCCCGCCCTGTGCAACTGGGTACTGGACTTCCTGACGGGCCGCCCCCAGGTGGTGAGGGTAGGTAGCAACATCTCCTCCCCGCTGATCCTCAACACTGGGGCCCCACGAGGGTGCGTTCTGAGCCCTCTCCTGTACTCCCTGTTCACCCACGACTGCGTGGCCACGCACGCCTCCAACTCAATCATCAAGTTTGCGGACGACACAACAGTGGTAGGCTTGATTACCAACAACGACGAGACGGCCTACAGGGAGGAGGTGAGGGCCCTCGGAGTGTGGTGTCAGGAAAATAACCTCACACTCAACGTCAACAAAACTAAGGAGATGATTGTGGACTTCAGGAAACAGCAGAGGGAACACCCCCCTATCCACATCGATGGAACAGTAGTGGAGAGAGTAGCAAGTTTTAAGTTCCTCGGCATACACATTACAGACAAACTGAATTGGTCCACTCACACAGACAGCATCGTGAAGAAGGCGCAGCAGCGCCTCTTCAACCTCAGGAGGCTGAAGAAATTCGGCTTGTCACCAAAAGCACTCACAAACTTCTACAGATGCACAATCGAGAGCATCCTGGCGGGCTGTATCACCGCCTGGTACGGCAACTGCTCCGCCCTCAACCGTAAGGCTCTCCAGGGGGTAGTGAGGTCTGCACAACGCATCACCGGGGGCAATCTACCTGCCCTCCAGGACACCTACACCACCCGATGTTACAGGAAAGCCATAAAGATCATCAAGGACATCAACCACCCGAGCCACTGCCTGTTCAACCCGCTATCATCCAGAAGGCGAGGTCAGTACAGGTGCATCAAAGCTGGGACAGAGAGACTGAAAAACAGCCACCACTAACATTGAGTGGCTGCTGCCAACACACTGACACTGACTCAACTCCAGCCACTTTAATAATTTGAATTGATGGGAAATGATGTAAATATATCACTAGCCACTTTAAACAATGCTACCTTATATAATGTTACTTACCCTACATTATTCATCTCATATGCATACGTATATACTGTACTCTATATCATCGACTGCATCCTTATGTAATACAAGTATCACTAGCCACTTTAACTATGCCACTTTGTTTACATACTATTCTCATATGTATATACTGTACTCGATACCATCTACTGTATCTTGCCTATGCTGCTCTGTACCATCACTCATTCATATATCCTTATGTACATATTCTTTATCCCCTTACACTGTGTATAAGACAGTAGTTTAGGAATTGTTAGTTAGATTACTTGTTGGTTATTACTGCATTGTCGGAACTAGAAGCACAAGCATTTCGCTACACTCGCATTAACATCTGCTAACCATGTGTATGTGACAAATAAAATTTGATTTGATTTGATTTATTGTTCAGTGGAAGAAAAACATGCTCGCAACAGTATTACTGCAGTGGATTTTGTTTCTAGCAGCTGATACACCGTGTTCAGTAGGAATTCACATGCTGAGGTACAGTGGGAAAGTTAATTTCATACACATAATAGGACGTGAAGCACACATTCAGTGCCCCAAGCAGTGTACCTTGCTCTAATGCCGGTCCACTATTGAGTATACACACATGTGAGCGTATCATACACATCAACCTACTCAGATTTACTATACACATAATATCTTGCCTCAATTTTCGAACATCTGTGGCATTGGCTCAAAGGCAAACAGGCAAGGGAATAAAACACATTTTGCTAGAAATATTGCTAGGTAAGGGGTGAAATAAATATAGCTAGTTATAATTGTAACAGTTTAGCAGATTATAAAAAAGATGATCAGACTTTACGTGGCAAAAAGAAAAGGAATAGAACATATACTGTTTACAGGAAACTCACTCCACATCCTTAGATGAAGTTGTGTGGATAAAGGAATAGGGTGGTAAAATAATTCTGTCATGGACAAAGGAGCTCAAAAGGTGTGATGATATTAATTAACAAAAATGTTGATCTGAATGTGCAAATAGTCAGGATTGATTCGCAAGGAAGGTGGATGTTTTTGAATATGATAATGGATGAAAAACAAATTTGGCTCATTAATCTATATGGTCCAAATCAGGATGATCTGTCCTTTTTTCAAAAATATTTATACCAATTTATTGAATTCGCAGGCTAAAAATTATCAAATCATTATGGTGGGAGACTATAACACAGTGTTCAGTACCTCAATGGACTGTAAAGGAAATCACTCAAACTACCATCACCGTGCCCTTAACTTGCGTCGAGCAATCCCGAATCCGGGATTCTATTTATAGCCTCAAGCTCATTAGCATAACGCAACGTTAACTATTCATGAAAATCGCAAATGAAATGAAATAAATATATTTGCTCTCAAGCTTAGACTTTTGTTAACAACACTGTCATCTCAGATTTTCAAAATATGCTTTTCAACCATAGCTAAACAAGTATTTGTGTAAGAGTATTGATAGCTAGCATAGCTATAAGCCTAGAATTCAGCCAGCAACATTTTCACAAAAACAAGAAAATCATTCAAATAAAATAATTTACCTTTGAAGAACTTCAGATGTTTTCAATGAGGAGACTCTAAGTTAGATAGCAAATGTTCAGTTTTTCAAAAAAATATTATTTGTGTAGGACAAATCGCTCCGTTTTGTTCACGTTTGGCTATGAAAAAAACCTGTATCCAGTTATAGCCTCAAGCTCATTACCATAACGTAACATTAACTATTTATGAAAATCGCAAATGAAATGAATGTGCTAGCTCTCAAGCTTAGCCTTTTCTTAACAACACTGTCATCTCAGATTTTCAAAATATGCTTTTGAACCATAGCAAAACAAGCATTTGTGTAAGAGTATTGATAGCTAGCGTAGCATTTAGCGTAGCATTTAGCGGGCAACATTTGCACAAAAAACAGAAAAGGATTCAAATAAAATCATTTACCTTTGAAGAACTTCGGATGTTTTCAATGAGAAGACTCTCAGTTACATAGCAAATGTTCAGTTTTTCCTGAAAGATTCTTTGTGTATGAGAAATCGCTCCATTTTTTACATCACGATTGGGTACCAAAAAACCCAGAAAATTCAGTCATCAAAACGGCAAACTGTTTTCCAAATTAACTCCATAATATCCACTGAAACACGGCAAACGCTGTTTAGAATCAATCCTCAATGTGTTTTTCACATATCTCTTCATTGATGTATCGTTCGTAGTAGTCTACTTTCTCCGGTGAATCGCTTGGAAAAAGACGTGCAGTTGAAGATGACGCACCAATTTTGACAGAGGACACCGGGCGGACACCTGGCAAATGTAGTCTCTTATGGTAAATCTTCCAATGATATGCCTACAAATACGTCACAATGCTGCAGACACCTTGGGGAAACGATAGATTGGGCAGGCTCATTCCTTGCGCATTCACAGCCATATAAGGAGACAATGAAAAACAGAGCCTCAAAAATCCTGCTCATTTCCTGGTTGAAGTTTCATCTTGGTTTTGCCTGTAGCATCTGTTCTGGGGCACTCACAGACAATATCTTTGCAGTTATGGAAACGTCAGAGTGTTTTCTTTCCAAAGCTATCAATTATATGCATAGTCGAGCATCTTTTTGTGACAAAATATTGCGCTTAAAACGGGCACGTCTTTGTATCCAAAAATGAAATAGCGCCCCCATAGCATCATTAAGGAAATCACAAATAGTATGGAAACATTAGAAATAGTGCATATTTGGAGTCTTAAAAATAACGACCTCGTAAGATATACATGGAGGAGACTTAATCAAGCTAATCGTCTTGACTACTTTTGTTTCTTTCTCTTTTGCATCAAATGCTTCTTAGGGCTAGGCGTCCCGCCAGCGGGATATAACCTCCGGTGAAATTGGAGGGTGCGCAATTCAAATAAATAATCTTAAATTATGGATATTAAACATTGAGGTACACACAACTGTCTTATATCGGTTAAAAGCTTAAATTATTGTTAATCTAACTGTACTGTCCTATTTACAATAGGCTGTACAGCGAAAGCATGCCATGCGATTGTTTGGAGACGACACCCCACATCAACATATTTTCCACCGGCACAGGCTTCATAAAATCCAAAATATCAATTAAATGTTCACTTACTTTTTGAAAATCAACCTCTGATTTGTAATCCAAAGGGTCCCAGCGACAACATGCAATGTCGTTTTGTTAGATAAAATCCGTCTTTATATGGCCATCAAAACCAAGATGGCGATTTTCTTCTCATATTTGTTTATATTTTTCTTTACCTCAACATACTCTCCTGCAATCTGCCTCATCCAATGTGGTATGGATCTGCTATTTTCTTTACTTTTGAACCAGAACCCCAACAGAAGCTAGCTAGTAGTCTGCTACCATTAGCCCGGACAACTCTCGCCAGTCTGCACAGCGCAACTCAAACCAGAGCAAATCGGACTTATTATTCTTCATATCTCCGGATTCCTACTGCAAGCTCTAAACCTTTTCACCTGGACCATCACAGCTTGCTAGCCGCTATCTGAGTGGCCACTCCTGGCTAACTTCTCTGGAGCTAGCCTTTGCTGGGCCCATCTCCTGGCTAGCCGAAGAGGTCCATCAGCCACTCCTTGGGCTACAATACCGATTTTGCCAGTTGGCCTGGAGCCCCGCCATCCCATCACGACTGGACTACCGACGTAATTCGCCAGAGGGAGTCTAGAGCATATTGGACTGTTATCCCACTGGACAAATTCTTTGGCCACTATACCTGTTTTGGCAATTGGCCTGGACCCTTTTACCACACGGAACCCTGTTGATCCATGACAACTGGTCTGACGACATAACAGCACGAGAGGGCTACAACAGACATCTTCCGTCACGACGTCCCTCTAAGGCCCTTCTGCTAGATTGCTAGCCCCGGCGAGCTCGCTGCCTGGATTGCCGTGTCTCCGGCCCGAGCCACTCACTGGACCCCTATGACAACTAGGCTACGCATGCCTCTCCCGAATGTCAATACGCCTTGCCAATTGCTGTTTTGGTTAGTGATTATTGCCTTATTTCACTGTAGAGCCTCTAGCACTGCTTAATATGCCTTAGTTAACCCTTTAGTTCCACCTCCCACACAAGCAGGGACCTCACCTGGTTTAAATGATGTTTCTAGAGACAATATCGCTCTCATCGTCACTCAGTGCATATGTTTACCTCCACTGTAATTCACATCCTACCATACCTTTGTCTGTACATTATGCCTTGAATCTATTCTTCTGCGCCCAGAAATCTGCTCCTTTTACTTTCTGTTCCAAACATACTAGACGACCAGTTCTTATAGCCTATAGCCATACCCTTATCCTACTGCTTATCTGTTTCTCTGGAGATGTAGAGATTAATCCAGGCCCTGCAGTGACTAGCTCCACTCCCATTCCCCGGGCGCTCTCATTTGTTGACTTCTGTAACCGTAAAAGCCTTGGTTTCATTCATGTTAACAATTAGAAGCCTCCTCCCTAAGTTTGTTTTATTCACTGCTTTAGCACACTCTGCCAACCTGGATGTCCTACCCGTGTCTGAATCCTGGCTTAGGAAGATCACCAAAAACCCAGAAATTTCCACCCCTAACTACTGTATAACATTTTCCAACAAGTTAGAACCTCCAAAGGGGGTGGAGTTGCAATCTACTGCAGAGATAGCCTGCAGAGTTCTGTCTTACTATCCAGGTCTGTGCCCAAACAATTTGAGCTTCTAAAATTCACCTTTCCAGAAACAAGTCTCTCACTGTTGCTGCTTGATATAGATCACCTTCTGATCCCAGCTGTGCCCTGGACATCATATGTGATCTGACTACCCCCCCATCTATCTTCGGAGCTTGTGCTACTTGGCGACCTAAACCAGACCTGACTGCCCTTGACCAGCACAAAAATATCCTGTGGCATACTTCATTAGCTCCGAATAGCCCCTGTGATATGCAACTTTTCAGGAAAGTTAGGAGCCAATATACACAGGCAGTTAGGAAAGCTAAGGCTAGCTTTTTCAAACAGAAATTTGCATCCTGTAGCACAAACTCAAAAACTTCTGGGACACTGTAAAGTCCATGGAGAATAAGAGCACCTCCTCCCAGTGCACTGAGGCTAGGAAACATTGCCACTACTGATAAATCCACTATAATTGAGAATTTCAATAAGCATTTTTCTATGGCTGGCCATGCTTTGCACCTGGCTACCCCTACCCCAGTAAACAGCCCTGCACCCCCCACAGCAACTTGCCCAAGCCTCCCCATTTCTCCTTCACCCAAATCCAGATAGCTGATGTGCTGAAATAGCTGCAAAATCTGGACCCTACAAATCAGCCGGGCTAGGCAATCTGGACCCTCTCTTTCTGAAATTCTCTGTTGAAATTTTTGCAACCCCTATTATTAGCTTGTTCAACCTCTCTTTCGTATAGTCTGAGATCCCCAAAGATTGGAAAGCTGCCAAGGTCATCCTCCTCTTCAAAGGGGAGTCACTCTCGACCCAAACTGATATAGACCTATATCTATCCTACCCTGCTTTCTAAGGTCTTCGAAAGCCAAGTTAACAAACAGATTACCGACCATTTCAAATCCCGCCGTAACTTCTCCGCTATGCAATCTGGTTCCCGAGCTGGTCATGGGTGCATCTCAGCCATGCTCAAGGTCCTAAACAATACCATAACCTTCATCGATAAGAGACAATACTGTGCAGCTGTATTCATTGACCTGGCCAAGGCTTTCGACTCTGTCTATAACCACATTCTTATCGGCAGATTCAACAGCCTTGGTTTCTCAAATGACTGCCTCGCCTGGTTGACCAAATACTTCTCAGAAAGAGTTCAGTGTGTCAAATCGGAGTGCCTGTTGTCCGGACCTCTGGCAGTCTCTATGGGGGCTTCCTATTTCGCAACAAAGCATCATTCACTCATGCTGCCAAACATACCCTCGTAAAACTGACCATCCTACCGATCCTTGACTTTGGCGATGTCATTTACAAAATAGCCTCCAACACTCTACTCAACAAATTGGATGCAGTCTATCACAGTGCCATCCGTTTTGTCACCAAAGCCCCCTATACTACCCACCACTGCGACCTGTATGCTCTCGCTGGCTGGCCCTCGCTTCATATTCGTCGCCAAACTCACTGGCTCCAGTTCATCTATAAGTCTTTGCTAGGTAAAGCCCCGCCTTATCTCAGCTCACTGGTCACCATAGCAGCACCCACCCGTAGCACGCGCTCCAGCAGGTATATCTCACTGGTCACCCCCAAAGTCAAATCTTCCTTTGGCCGCCTTTATAGTGGACTATGACAATTGAAATGCTAGCTAATAAAATCAGATCAAATAACATGAGAGGACTAGAAAGGCTTAAAAAATGGTGTCCATGTATGCCGGTGACTCAAGTTTTATATTAAGTCTGCAAGCTAGATCCCTGCAATGTCTCATAGAAGATCTAGATACCTTTTCTGTACTCTCTGGACAAAAACCTAATTACGATAAGTGTACAATATTAAGTATTGGATCTTTAAAAAAATACAACTTTTACATTACCCTGCAGTTTACCTATAAAATGGGCTGACGGTGAAGTAGACATACTTGGTATTCATATCATAGAATATATAAATGAGCTCTCCACAAAGAATTTCAAAAGGAAACTCGTGAAAATAGACAGGATCCTGCAACCATGGAGAGGTAAATACCTGTATATTTATGGAAAATTATTATATTCTTAGTCATATCTGTTTAATCACTTACTTTTGGTGCTGCCTACTGTACTCCTGATGATTGGTGTTTCAAAACATACGAGCAAAACATATTTAGCTTGAACTGGGAGGACGCTAAACCAGACAAGATAAAGCGTGCCCATCTATATAACAGGGCTCCCGAGTGGCGCAGCGGTCAAAGGCAATACATCTCAGTGCAAGAGGTATCACTGCAGTCCCTGGTTCAAATCCATACAGCATCACTTTGGGTGTCCCATAGGGCAGTGCACAATTGGCCCAGCATTGTCCAGTTTTGGCTGGCGGTCATTATAAATAATAATTTGTTCTTTTAGTTAAATAATGGCTAAATATAATAAATATGTAATATGAATTGGATGGGTTGAGATTATTAAATATATAAGCACTAAACTGCTCTCTGAAAGCTTAACTTATTCAAAGGATTTACTGGACCCTAAATGGTTCTCAATTAGATTAATAAAAAAGCTCATCCATTGTTTAAAAATTAACTTTTTTTCATTTTCGATTAATTGAAAATAATACTTTTTCAAAGTATCCCTCTTTTTCAAACAAGGATTGCAGAGCTGGCTACAATTTCAATTTCATCCCCCCTGAAAAGATAGAACAAATATTATGGCTGAAGTCAAACGTTTGAAAAGGGTATATACCTACTTATAATAAAAGGGTATAATACCTACTTCTGTTGTACCCTTAAGCACAGTACTTTACCCCAAAGTGCCCATGACCTGCTCCCAGCCTGTGATGTGTGTGTGTGTGTGTGTTGTGTCAGGTTGGTCACTATGACAGAATATCCGTGCAAATTACCAATAAAGCAAGTATGGTGAAATGGAGGCTTAGTCTGTCAAAATAACGTTAGCTGTTTTCCAGTCGTACTAGAACTACAAAACCTGCAAGTATTCTGGTGGACTTCACATGCTGGTTGTGGGAGAATATCCATAGCCCAACCTTATTAACCCAGCACCAACAACCCAACCTTTCTGTATTTACAGAAAACAACCCAACTATTGACCCAATGCCTGCAACCCAGCAACTGGGTCATCGAAACAACTCACATTTTTGTATAACTTACAAAACTTACATCTCAAAGCCATGCATGTAAGAAGCCTTGATATGTCTGGTGCACACATATTTCTCTGTCCTCAGTTTGATTGAGGGCCTCATTTCTCCAAAAAGTACAATCTTTGTCCCTATGTGCAGTTTATAACCGTAGTCTGGCTTTTTCATGGCGGTTTTTGAGCAGTGGCTTCTTCCTTGCTGAGCGGCCTTTCAAGTTATGTCAAAATAGGACTTGTTTTAATGCGGATATAGATACTTTTGTACCTGTTTCCTCCAGCATCTTCACAAGATCCTTTGCTGTTGTTCTGGGATTGATTTGCACTTTTCGCACCAAAGTACATTCACCTCTAGGAGACAGAACGCGTCTCCTTCCTGAGAGGTATGATGGCTGCTTGGTCCCATGGTTTTTATACTTGCGTACTATTGTTTGTACAGATGAACGTGGTACCTTCAGGCATTTGGAAATTGCTCCCAAGGATGAACCTTGATGATTTTCCCATGATGTCAAGCAAAGAGGCACTGAGTTTGAAGGTAGGCCTTGAAATACATCCACAGGTACACCTCCAATTGACTCAAATTATTTCAATTACCCTATCAGAAGCTTCTAAAGCCATGACATAGTTTTCTGGATTTTTCCAAGCTGTTTAAAGGCACAGTCAATTTAGGGAATGTAAACCTCTGACCCACTGGATTTGTGATAATAATCTGAAATAATCTGTCTGTAAACAATTGTTGGAAAAATTACTTGTGTTAAGCACAAAGTAGATGTCCTAACCGACTTGCCAAAACTATAGTTTGTTAACAAGAAATTTGTGGAGTGGTTGAAAAATGAATTTTAATGACTCCAATCTAAGTATATGCAAACTTCCGACTTCAACCGTACCTTATCATTCTTGTAGACGATAGGCTCATTTATACATTCAAAAAAGTGTCATGAGTGAGTCCACCACAAAATATTTCCAGGGTGTTTTTGTATCATCCTCCCAATACAGCCTCTTCCATCACCACGGGTAAGGGAAGGGTATTCATCTGCAAGTAAAGTTTGGCTTTGATGCCAGATCAACTCATATTGTTGCTAGCTACCTACCTTAGCTGGCGTGCTAGCTAACATGCTACTGAACCGTGACACTATTGTATTGACATGCATATTGGTATTAATTTAAAGCAATGTATTCACCTAAAAATATAAGTGTCTAGGCAAAAACTATGATAGCTAACGTTAGCTAGCTAAGCGCTATGCAGTCAGTAGCGCAGACAGTTTAAAACTGTTATCAACAAAATGTGTTTCACTCTATCCCATAAAACATGACATTACTAAATAGGCATCATTTAGGAAGTTTAATTAATAAGTTAGACACTCATATTATTGTTGCCACTAGTGGAAAACTTTTGCAAACATCTGACAACATTTTATGCCACACTATTTAGATTGCAGCATATTTGCCACAAACTTGCAGAAGTTTGCAGCAACAAATGTATTTTTGATGCAAATGGAAAAAATATATTAACCAGCTCGGGCAAGTGCAACTCCAGTCAGGTTCAGCAAAGTGCAACTGCAGTGTCAATGAAATCCACAAGATCAATTGTCAAAATCTGAAGCCACATCCCAATAGGAATGGCAGGGCTGCTGCAGCAGAAATTAAGGCATGTGGGAAAAATAGATTATTTGACACTCCTGCTTAGCACCACACGTCAAAGCAAGCCATAAGGATTATTATTGTATTCAGTGGCATTCGCTGACACAAATACTCTGCCAGCCTGATGGGCTTGGTAACAGGCAGGAATGTCTATGGCAGTCGAGATAGAACCGAGAAGGCCCTGCGCCATGTGAAAGGACTCAGAGTAAAGGAGATAAGGATAGGGCTCCAATCTCTACTACTGCAGGTGTTATGTGATGGAGTCAGATTTGGAGGTCAACTAGGATGGTGCCGGGATCATGCTGCGGTAGCCAAGTATATTTCAACTCCACGACACTACGTCCTCGGAGGTGAGTGCAGACAAAAGTTTTTGGTGTGAACCTCCGACTCCTTCGAGTTGCTGTTCAGTCGATACTTCAAAATGTACACCTTTCAGTTACTTACACCCTTACGTTTGTCCTCTTGTTGCTTGCCTTTCGTTGTTTGCTGAAATCCATACTTTTTTATAAAGCGTTAATCAAATACAATCACCGACTGTTTTCTTGTTGCTGTTGCTCTAAGATGCCAACTCAGCATGAATGTGCATGTACCGATTAAATGAAGGGATCCCTGAGCTGCCCGCTTGGCTCAGTGATCCCTTCATTTAATTTCTACATTCACTGGTTTGAGCTCCACCACTCGCCCATATACTTTATGAAGAGGGGAATATGAGGAGCTAGGCAGGCAGGCAACTAGGCTACACCACGCAGTCCCTCATGCATATTTAAAGCTGTCTTCCACCAGTTTGCATTTTATACCTCATCTTGCCCCTATCTGCGATTAGACAGTCAGATGTTGATAAATTATCGTGTGTGCTGAAGCAAAGAAGGAAAAGTAGACATCCACTCTCCCTGAGTTATGAGTACGGGCATCCCCCCCAAAAAAATCTGATATATTGGGCAAGGGGCCGGCGGGGAGAACAACTGCATATTTAAATCTAATTTTTATTGTAAACAACAAGTGGAGACTAACAGTGAAATGCGTATTTATTGGCCCTTCGTAACAATACAAATAATAAATAATAATAGTAATAGGAACAAAATTGTAACATGGGGACTAAATACACAATGATAGCTTGGCCATATACATGGTTTTACCAGTACCAAGTCGATGTGCAGGGGTACGAGAAAAATGTAGGTAGATATGTACTGTACCAGTCAAAAGTTTGGACACACCTACTCATTCCAGGGTTTTTCCTTATTTTTTACTATTTTCTACATTGAAGAGTGTGCCAAGAGTGTGCAAAGTTGTCATCAAAGCAAAGGGTGGATACTTTGAAGAATCTCATATATAAAATATATTTTGATTTGTTTAACACTTTTTGGGTTATTACATGATTCCATATGTGTTCTCATAGTTTTTATGTCTTCACTATTATTCTACAATGTAGAAAATAGAAAGAATAAAGAAAAACACTTGAATGAGTTGGTGTGTCCAAACTTTTGACTGGTACTGTATGTGTTGGAGTGACTCTAGGACGAGAGTGGAAGATGAGAGGGCGGGGAATGTGGTACTGTACTGGGAAAGAGAGGGTTATGGAATTGGACAAGGAATTTAGAAGCTGATCACACAGTGAGTTTGAATTGCATCGCCGAGGTGTGCTACTGTTCGGGCTGTCGATGGGTTCCGCGTCTGGCGCTCCCAGTCATAATTCATCATTTTTATGGTAAATGACACAGCATTTCGGTCCCAGAGAGATGGATGAATGGCCTGACATTTATGACATTTATTTTCTTTGGACTTTGGCATGATAATCAGCTTGGGCAATCTAATAGCCACCATATATTATGAAAATAACCACATAAATACGGAGAGAATTTGAGAAAAAAAGGCTTAAGACGGAGGTTCATGCAAGCTAAGAATGAGACACCTAAAGACTGTGACTCTTTCCAACTGATGTGGAATAACTATGCCATAGCAGATCTGTGGGTTGCACTACACTATTCATATAACCATTAAACTGTGGCCCCACTTATACCATATTCCGTTCTCATCAATAATTAACTTACCTCTCCCAGTTGAACACGGTACTACTCAATAGAGATCTCGACAAAGGCTTTGGTTGGAACAGAGTATTGTAATGTGCATAATAGTAGTACTGCTGAATCCTAATGTGAGGACATTCATCTACATTCATGAAACAAAAGATGAGTACTGCATTACAATAGCCTTTGCTGACTGGGATAAAAATGGAAATATGGGTAATATTCAGCAGTAGAATATACTGGCCATGCTAAAGCTTTATCACGACCAACAGCAGAGATACACAACTCCAGTTCCGGAATACAGACAGTTTTCCTCCCCATAGCATCTCATTGACCAATACATGTTACTGGTCAACTGAAGACCTAGAAATTAGTCGAGACAAAAAGCAAGGATGAAGTCTAGTCAAAAAGCTAGGATGAAATCCAACAGGAGGGCAGTGATTACAAAAGGACCAGAGTTGTGCACCCCTGAACTGACCTACATTAGGCCTACCAACCAGATATTTAAGCATAGCAACTAAGAACTTATCTATGAACAATATATTGCCAACAACGTCTCTGTCACATTATGGGGGGTCATACTTTAGGTCAATATAAGACTTCTACTTTGAACAAAATTATTTTATGCAGCTGCATGGTGCCCTCTGCTGGACGTTGATTGCATGTGCCAATATATCACAGCATATTTTGCATGGGCTGATGAGAGAAGAGAATGTTGTGTGTTCAAAATGTTCTGCTTTGCTTGATTTATGTTGTCTTACTTCAGAGACATTGGGATGATACAGGTAGCAGTATTTAAATTTCCAGTATATAACCTGAAATCACAAATAGGCCTAATTTGATCATATACAGTGCCTTCGGAAAGTCCTCAGACCCATTGACTTCTTCCGTATTTTGTTATGTTACAGCCTTATTCTTAAAATGATTGAATCAAAAAAAAAAATATGCAATCTACAAACAATACCCCATAATGACAAACCAGATTTTTTGAAATGTATAATTTTTAAAAAACAGAAATACCTTATTTACATAAGTATTCAGACCCTTTGCTTTGAGCTCAGGTGCATCCTGTTTCCATTGATTGGACATGATTTGGAAAGGCACACACCTGTCTATATAAGGTCCCACAGTTGACAGTGCATGTCAGAGCAAAAACTAAGCCATGAGGTCAAAGGAATTGTCCATAGAGCTCCAAGACAGGATTGTGTTGAGGCACAGATCTGGGGAAGGGTACAAAAAAATATCTGCATTGAAGGTCCCCAAGAACACAGTGGCCTCAGTCATTCTTAAATGGAAGAAGTTTGGAACCACCAAGACTCCTCTCGGAGATGCCTGCCCGGCCAAACTGAGCAATCGGGGGAGAAGGGCCTTAGTCAAGGAGTTGACCAAGAATCCAATGGTCACTCTGAAAGAACTCCAGAGTTCCTCTTGGATATGGGAGAACCTTCCAGAAGGACAACCATCTATGCAGCACTCCACCAATCAGACCTTTATGTAGAGTGGCCAGATGAAAGCCACTCCACAGTAAAAGGCACATGACAGCCCGCTTGGAATTTACCGAAATGTACCTAAAGGACTCTCAGACCATGAGAAACAAGATTCTCTGCTCTGATGAAACCAACATTGAACTCTTTGGCCTGAATTTCAAGAGTCATGTCTGGAGGAAACCTGGCACCATCCCTACAGTGAAGCATGGTGGTGGCAGCATCAGGCTGTGGGGATGTTTTTCAGCACCCGTTACTGGAAGATTAGTCAGGATCGAGGCAAAGATGAACAGACTAAAGTACAGAGATATCCTTGATGAAAAACTGCTCCAGAGTGCTCAGCACCTCAGACTTGGGGCAAAGGTTCAGCTTCTAACAGGACAATGACCGCAAGCACACAGCCAAGACAATGCAGGAGTGGCTTCGGGACAAGTCTCTGACTGTCCTTGAGTGGCCCAGCCAGAGCTCGGACTTGAGCCCGGACCCAATCGAACATCTCTGGAGAGACCTGAAAATAGCTGTACAGCAACGCTCCCCATCCAACCTGACAGAGCTTGAGAGGATCTGCAGGGGAGAAACTCCCCCCAAATACAGGTGTGCCAAGCTTGTAGCATCATACTTTTTAAATTTTATTTTATTTTTCCTTTATTTAACCAAGTAGGCTAGTTGAGAACAAGTTCTCATTTACAACTGCAACCTGGCCAAGATAAAGCAAAGCAGTTCGACACATACTACAACACAGAGTTACACATGTAGTAAAAAAATCATACAGTCAATAATACAGTAGAAAAAGTCTATATACAGTGTGTGCAAATGAAGTAAGATAAGGGAGGTAAGGCAATAAATAGGCCATGGTGGCGAAGTAATTACAATATACCAATTAAACACTGGAATGGTATATGTGCAGAAGATGAATGTGCAAGTAGAGATACTGGGGGAAAGATAAATACATAAATACAGTATGGGGATGAGGTAGTTAAATGGGTTATGTACAGGTGCAGTGATCTGTGAGCTGCTTAAAGCTAGTGAGGGAGATATGAGTCTCCAGCTTCAGTGATTTTTGCAGTTCGTTCCAGTCATTGGCAGCAGAGAACTGGAATGAGAGGCAGCCAAATGAGGAATTGGTTTTGGGGGTGACCAGTGAGATATACCTGCTGGATCGCGTGCTACGGGTGGGTGCTGCTATGGTGACCAGTGAGCTGAGATAAGGCGGGGCTTTACCTAGCAAAGACTTGTAGATGACCTGGAGCCAGTGGGTTTAGCGACGAGAGCGTCCAAGTCGCAGTTGTGGGTAGTATATGGGGCTTTGGTGACAAAACGGATGGCACTGTGATAGACTGCATCCAATTTGTTGAGTAGAGTGTTGGAGGCTATTTTATGGATGACATCGCCATAGTCGAGGATCGGTAGGATGGTCAGTTTTACAAGGGTATGTTTGGCAGCATGAGTGAAGGATGCTTTGTTGCAAAATAGGAAGCCGATTCTAGATTTAATTTTGGATTGGAGATGCTTAATGTGAGTCTGGAAGGAGAGTTTACAGTCTGTAGTTGTATGGCATTGAAGCTCGTCTGGAGGTTAGTTAACACGAACACGCTCCTAACTTTCCTGAAAAGTTGCATATCACGGGGGCTATTCGGAGCTAATAAAGTACGCCACAGGAGATTTTTGTGCTGGTCAAGGGCAGTCAGGTCTGGAGTGAAACAAGAGTATACCTGTTCCTGGTTCTAAAGAAGACTCAATGCTGTAATCAGTGCTTCAACAATGTACTGAGTAAATTAGCAACAATTTCTTAAAAGCTGTTTTAGTTTTGTCATTATGGGGTATTGCGTGTAGATTGATGAGGGGAAAAACTATTTAAATACATTTTAGAATAAGGCTGTAACGTTACAAAATGTGGAAAATGTCAAGGGGTCTGAATACTTTCCAAAGGCACTGTACAACAACACAGGTACGAGCAAGCAGGTACTATTTGACAACTCAGACTCGCAAGACATGTGGCAAGGACTACATCACTGTCTACAAAGTTCTACATTGGAAATCTAGTAACTATAAGACTCGCTCTCAAGATTGGCTGGTACTAGAGGTTCCATGAGTTTCCTCTGAGTTAGGACAAACTGCTTTCAGTCTCTATCCTGGAATGACATATAGGTCACTTTAAATGTGATTCTTTGGTCACAAAAGGTGAATTTAGGGCTCTGATAAAACATGTGACCAATGAAACTGCACTTGTTTCGATTGATTGTATATATTAATTTTGAATGTAACGCGATTTATTTGAAATAAAATTTTGAAGTAATCATGCTTACATGTGTTGTTCACATTGCTTGAAGTGTTATTCCCAAGACACCATTGAAAATGAGAACCTGGTCTCAATGGGTTCCTTTGAGAAAGATAAATAAAAAATCTAATACAAGCCTCCCTCCCAGATGAGCAATGCTCGCTTCGAGTCAGACAATACTGAGCCATCCAGGAAGACTTGCTGCTCCGGACAAACAGGTACTAATCGCTCTCCAAGGCTGCTGTGAGGAAAACTCTCAAAGGACTGAATACTCACGAAGCCGCCGGCCCAGATGGAATCCCTGGCCAGGTCCTCAGAGTGTGTGCTGACCAGCTGGTGGTCGTCTTCTTGGACATCTTCAACCTGTCCCTGTCCCATGCTGTAGTCCCCACCTACTTCAAGGAGACCACCATCGTGCCAGTGCCCAAGAAAAACAAAGTGACATGCCCAAATGACTATCACCCTGTCACACTAACCCTGGTCATCATAAAATGCTTTGAGTGGCTAGTCATGGCCCACATCAAGGCCTGCAGGCCAGGCACACTGGACCCACTGCAATTTGCATACTGCTCCAAGAAAATCAAATCAAAGTTTATTTGTCATGTGTGCCGAATACAGTGAAATACTTACTTACAGGCTCTAACTAACAGAGCAAAAAAAGTATTAGGTGAACAACTACATCACTCCCAAGATGGCGTAGCAGTCAGACGTCTTTGTCCTCGTCCTGTCGTGTCCCATGTATATCTATCTTTTTATTTTATTTTATTTTTCTTCTTTCTTCATATCCTTTTTAATATTTTTCTAAAACCTCAACTTCAAAATACTCTCCTGCAACCCACCTCACCCAATGTGGTGTGGATCTGCATTTTTCTAAAGTATTTTTCTTTACTTCAGAACCGCAATCTGCCAACAGAAGCTAGCCAGCTAACTAGCTACTAGCTAATAGTTAGCTTACCACTGCTAGCGGTCGTCAGCTAACCTTTAGCTCGGAAAACTCTCACCAATTTGCACAACGAGATTCAAACCAGAGCATAGCGGATCTATTTCTCTCCATATCCCCGGAGTCCTATCGCAAGCTCTGAACCTTTTCACCTGGATCATCGCAGCTAGCCCATGCTAGGCCCATCTCCCGGCTAGCTGAAGAGGTCCATCAGCCACTCCGGGTCTACAATACCTATTTTGACAATTGGCCCAGACCCCTTTTACTGCCGGGACAGAGCTCCTTCATGACTGGACTACTGATGTAATCTGCCCGAGGGGGTTGTTCAACTGGCTCCTACGTCGCGACGTCCCCTGGATGCCTATCCACTAGCTGCCTAGAGCATATTGGACTGTTAGCTAAAGAGATCCATCGTCCAATTTCTTGGGCCACTATACCTATCTTGCCAATTGAACTGAACCCCTTTGCTACACAGAACCCTACTACTCCATCACGACTGATCTATTCGACGTAACCGTACGTTGAGGCTATAACAGATATTCTTCATCGCGGCGTCCCTCTAAGGCCCTTCTGCTAACTTGCTAGCCCCGGCCTGCTAACTGTCTAAATCACTGTGTATCCAGCCAGCCTAACTACTCACTAGACTCCTATGACAACTAGGCTACGCATGCCTCTCCCTAATGTCAATATGCCTTGTCCATTGCTGTTCTGGTTAGTGATTGTCTTACTTCACTGTAGAGCCTCTAGCCCTGCTCAATATACCCTAGCCAACCCTTTAGTTCCACCTCCCACACATGCGGTGACATCAGCTGGTTTAAATGCCTCTAGAGACTATATCTCTGTCATCATCACACAATGCCTAGGTTTACCTCCAATGTATTCACATCCTACCATACCTTTGTCTGTACAATATTCCTTGAATTTATTCTATCGCGCCCAGAAACCTGCTCCTTTTACTCTCTGTTCCGAACGTACTAGACGACCAGTTCTTATAGCCTTTAGCCGTACCCTTATCCTACTCCTTCTCTGTTCCTCTGGTTATGTAGAGGTTAATCCAGGCCCTGCAGTGCCTAGCTCCCATTTGTTGACTTCTGTAACTGTAAAAGTCTTGGATTTATGCATGTTAACATTAGAAGCCTCCTCCCTAAGTCCTACCCGTGTCTGAATCCTGGCTTAGGAAGACCACCAAAAACCCAGAAATTTCCATCCCTAATTATAACATTTTCCGACAAGATAGAACTGCCAAAGGGGGCGAAGTTGCAATCTACTGCAGAGATAGCTTGCAGAGTTCTGTCTTACTATCTAGGTCTGTACCTAAACAATTTGTGCTTCTACTTTAAAAAATCCACCTTTCCAGGAACAAGTCTCATACCATTGCTGCTTGCTATAGACCTCCCTCTGCCCCCAGCTGTGCCCTGGACACCATATGTGAATTGATTGCCTCCCATCTTTCTACAGAGCTCGTGCTGCTTTGTGACCTAAACTGGGACATGCTTAACACCCCAGCCATCCTACAATCTAAGCTTGATGCCCTCAATCTCACACAAATTATCAATGAGCCTACCATAGATATCATCTAAACCAACTTGCTCTCCAAATACACCTCTGCATTTTTCAACCAAGATCTCAGCGATCATTGCCTGTATCTGTAATGGGTCTGTGGTCAAACGACTACCCCTCATCACTGTCAAACGCTCCCTTAAACACTTCAGCGAGCAGGCCTTTCAAATCGACCTGGCCCGGCTATCCTGGAAGGATATTGACCTCAACCCGTCAGTAGAGGATGTATGGTTATTCTTTAAAAGTGCCTACCTCACCATCTTCAATAAGCATTCCCCGTTCAAAAAATGTAGAACCAGGAACAGATATAGCCCTTGGTTCACTCCAGATCTGACTGCCCTTGACCAGCACAAAAACATCCTGTGGTGTACTTCATTAGCTCCGAATAGCCCCTGTGATATGCAATTTTTCAGGAAAGTTAGGAGCCAATATACACAGGCAGTTAGGAAAGCTAAGGCTAGCTTTTTCAAACAGAAATTTGCATCCTGTAGCACAAACTCAAAAACTTCTGGGACACTGTAAAGTCCATGGAGAATAAGAGCACCTCCTCCCAGTTGCCCACTGCACTGAGGCTAGGAAACATTGTCACTACTGATAAATCCACTATAATTGAGAATTTCAATAAGCATTTTTCTAAGGCTGGCCATGCTTTCCACCTGGCAAACCCTACCCCGGTCAACTGCCCTGCACCCCACACAGCAACTCGCCCAAGCCTCCCCCATTTCTCCTTCACCCAAATCCAGATAGCTGATGTTCTGAAAGAGCTGCAAATTCTGGACCCCTACAAATCAGCCGGGCTAGACAATCTGGACCCTCTCTTTCTAAAATGATCTGCCAAAATTGGTGCAACCACTACTACTACCCTGTTCAACCTCTCTTTCATATCATCTGAGATCCCCAAAGATTGGAAAGCAACTGCAATCATCCCCCCTCTTCAAAGGGGGAGACATTCAAGACCCAAACTGCTACAGACCGATATTTATCCTACCCTGCCTTTCCATGGTCTTCTAAAGCCAAGTTAACAAACAGATTACCAACCATTTCAAATCTCACCGTACCTTCTCTGCAATGCAATCTGGTTTCAGAGCTGGTCATGGGTGCACCTCAGCCACGCTCAAGGTCCTAAATGATATCATAACCGCCATCGATAAGAGACATTACTGTTCAGCCATTTTCATCGACTTGGCCAAGGCTTCGACTCTGTGAATCACCACATTCTTATCGGCAGACTCAACAGCCTTGGTTTCTCAAATGACTGCCTCGCCTGGTTCACCAACTACTTCTCTGATAGAGTTCAGTGTGTCAAATCGGAGGGCCTGTTGTCTGGACTTCTGGCAGTCTCTATGGGGGTGCCACAGGGTTCAATTTTTTGGTCCGACTCTCTTCTCTGTGTTCATCAATGATGTCGTTCTTGCTGCTGGTGATTCTCTGATCCACCTCTATGCAGATGACAACATTCTGTATACCTCTGGCCCTTCTTTGGACACTGTGTTAACTAACCTCCAGACAAGCTTCAATGCCATACAACTCTCCTTCCTTGCCCTCCAACTGGTCTTAAATGCAAGTAAAACTAAATGCATGCGCTTCAACCGATTGCTGCCCGCACCTGCCCGCCCATCCAGCATCACTACTCTGGACGGTTCTGACTTAGAATACGTGGACAACTACAAATACCTAGGTGTCTGGCTAGACTGTAAACTCTCCTTCCAGACTCACATTAAGCATCTCCAATCCAAAATTAAATCTAGAATCGGCTTCCTATTTCGCAAAAAAGCATCCTTCACTCATGCTGCCAAACATACCCTTGTAAAACTGACCATCTGACCAATCCTCGACTATGGCAATGTCATCTACAAAATAGCCTCCAACACTCTACTCAAAAAATTGGATGCAGTCCATCACAGTGCCATCCGTTTTGTCACCAAAGCCCCATATACTACCCACCACTGCGACCTGTACGCTCTCGTTGGCTGGTCCTCGCTTCATACTCATCCCAAACCCAGTGGCTCCAATTCATCTACAAGTCTTTGCTAGGTAAAGCTTGGCCCTATCTCATCTCACTGGTCACCATAGCAGCACCCACCCGTAGCACGCGCTCCAGCAGGTATATCTCACAGGTCACCCCCAAAGCCAATTCCTCCTTTGGCAGACAACCAGTTCTCTGCTGCCAATGACTGGAACGAACTGTAACAATCACTGAAGCTGGAGACTCATATCTCCCTCACTAGATTTAAGCACCAGCTGTCAAAGCAGCTCACAGATCACTGCACCTGAACATAGCCCATCTGTAAATAGCCCATCCAACTACCTCATCCCCATACTGTATTTATTTATTTATTTATCTTGCCACTTTCGACCCCAGTATCTCTACTTGCACATTCATCTTCTGCACATTTATCACTCCAGTGTTTAATTGGTATATTGTAATTACTTCGCCACCATGGCCTATTTATTGCCATACCTCCCTTATCTTACTTCATTTGCACACACTGTATATAGACTTTTTCTACTGTATTAGTGACTATGTTTGTTTATTCCATGTGTACCTGTGTTGTTGTATGTGTCGAACTGCTTTGCTTTATTCTGGCCAGGTTGCAGGTGTAAATGAGAACTTGTTCTCAAACTAGCCTACCTGGTTAAATAAAGGTGAAATATAAAAAAATAAATACAATAGTTAAGTCCAGAAATAAAAACAACATTAAAAAGACAATGAAAAATAACAGTAGCAAGGCTATTTACAGTAACGAGGCTACATACAGGAAACTGGTTTGTCGGGCTGATTGAGGTAGTATGTACATGTAGATATGGCCAAAGTGACTATGCATATATGATCAACAGAGAGTAGCAGTAGTGTAAAAGAGGGATTGGGGAGGCACATAATGCAAATAGTCTGGGTAGCCATTTGGTTACCTGTTCAGGAGTCTTATGGCTTGGGGGTAAAATCTGTTGAGAAGCCTTTTTGTCCTAGACTTGACACTCCGGTACCGCTGGCCATGCGGTAGTAGAGAGAACAGCCTATGACTGGGGTGGTTGAGTCTTTGACAATTTTTAGGGCCTTCCTCTGACAATGCCTGGTGTAGAGGTCCTGGATGACAGGCAGCTTAGTCCCAGTGATGTACTGGGCCGTATGCACTACCCGCTGAAGAGCCTTGCAGCCGCAGGCTGAACAATTGCCATAGCAGGCAGTGATGCAACCAATCAGGATGCTCTCGATGTTGCAGCTGTAGAACCTTTTGAGGATCTGAGGACCCATGCCAAATCTTTTTAGTTTCCTGAGGGGGAATAGGCTTTGTCTTGCCCTCTTCACGACTGTCTTGGTGTGTTTGGACCATTCTAGTTTGTTGCTGATGTGGACACCAAGGAACATGAAGCTCTCAACCTGCTCCACTTCAGCCCCGTCTATTAGAATGGGGGCGTGCTCGGTCCTCCTTTTCCTGTAGTTCACAATCATCTCCTTAGTCTTGGTTACATTGAGGAATAGGTGCCTTCTCCATTGCTATTCAGTATACAAATGGCGGTTTCACATTTGGACAAGAACATCTATGTGAGAATGTTGTTTATTGACTGCAGTTCAGCATTCAACACTATTGTTCCCTCCAAGCTCAACACCAAGTTCAGAGCCCTAGATCTGGACACCACCCTCTGCAACTGGATGCCGGACTTCCTGACGGGCAGAACACAGGCTGTGAGTATTGGCAACAACACCTCCTCCACACTATGTCATAACAGGGCCCCCTCAGTTGTGTGTCCTCAGCCCTCTGGCAATAGATTGAGACCTTTAAGTCGAATTCCTATTATTGAGTGTAGTCTGGTCCAGGGGTGGGAAGGTGAACGGCAAGGCACTGGAGCAACGAACTGCCCTTACTGTCTCTGCCTGGCCGTCTCCCCTCTCTTCACTGGGATTCTCTGCCTCTGACCCTATTACGGGGGTTGAGTCTCTGGCTTAGTAGGGCTCTTTGATCCCGTCCCTAGGAGGGGTGTGTCACTTGAGTGGGTTGAGTCAATGACGTGATCTTCCTGTCCGGTTTTGATGTTTTTTATTTTACCAGGCAAGTCAGTTAAGAACAAATTCTTATTTTCAATGACGGCCTGGGAACAGTGGGTTAACTGCCTGTTCAAGGGCAGAACGACAGATTTGTACCTTGTCAGCTTGGGGGTTTGAACTCGCAACCTTCCGGTTACTAGTCCAACACTCTAACCACTAGGCTACCCTGCCGCCCCAGTTTTGCGCCCCCTCTGGCTCGTGTGTGGAGATCTTTTTGGGCTATACTCAGCCTTGTCTCAGGGTAGTAAGTTGGTGGTCTGTTGATATCCTTACTAGTGGTGTGGGGGCTGTGCTTCTTCAAAGTGGGTGGGGTTATATCCTGCATGGTTGGCCTTGTCCGGGGGTATTTGGGATGAGGCTACAGTGTCCCCCAAACCCTCCGTCTCTGATTCCAGTATCTATGCTGCAATAGTTTATGTGCCATGGGGCTAGGGTCAGTCTGTTATAACGTTTCTGGTGTAATTCTCCTGTCTTATCTGGTGTCCTGTGTGAATTTAAGTATGCTCTCCTTCCCCAACCGGAGGACTTGAGCCCTAGGAACATGTCTCAGGACTACCTGGCCTGATGACTCCTGGCTGTCCCCAGTCCATCTGGTCTTGCTGCTGCTCCAGTTTGAACTATTCTGCCTGCAGCTATGGAACCCTGACCTGTTCACTGGACGTTTTACCTTGTCCTGACCCTGCTGTTAAGTCTTGGAGGCCCAAAACTTCTCGGGTGCATATATAATGATGTCCAGCTTCTTGGACTTCTTGGACACTTGTGCAGTATAATTAATAACTGTGGCTATAAATGCTACAAAATCAACCTTTTTCACAATACGTGTATCCAGATCACTTGATTGAAGAAAAACATTTGCAACTAGTTGTGGTGCATCCACCACCATATGTTCTTCAGAACTGTGGCCTCTTGCTCCTTCAATGCTCTTCACACTTCACAATCTTGTACAGCCCTGATCCTTGACAACTCAACCTCTTTCACCCTAACATGGCACTCAGGGAATATCAGGAAATATGATCCCCACCACAGTGGCAACATTTTACATTCACAGACTCTTCACTAACATATTCCTTCCATCTGCAAACACTTGACACATGACCAAACCTTTTACACTTCTTGCATTGCATCAGGTTTTGCATGAACGCTCTTACGGCATATCTTATAAATCCCAACTTTACATAGGGTGTTAATGCTCATCAAACATCAATGACACAGATAAACTTAGCTAATGTTTCCCCTTCTCCATACGAGTCAAGTGATTGTGGGACACCAGAAATAGAGTGTGCAAAGCTGTCATCCAGGCAGGTGACTGGTGGCTACTTTGAAGAATCTCAAATCTAAAATATATTTTGATTTGTTTAACACTTTTTTTGGTTACTACATTATTCCATATGTGTTATTTCATAGTTTTGATGTCTTCACTATTATTCTACAATGTAGAAAATAGTAAAAAAATAAAGAAAAACCCTTGAATGACTAGGTGTGTCCAAAGGTGTGTTATACTTGCACAGTTCACGACCATCGCGATGAAGCTATTTGTCAACGCACAGTTTCTGAGGTCCACACGCTGAAATGGGAAAACTCACTGTTGCCCTTTGCCCTTCTGTAACAGAGGCTGAGGGCGCATTCTCTACCCTCAACCCTTCTCACTGCTTTTGCATATGTAACACCCTGTCCTACTCTGACTGTCCTACTCTGACAGCTATCTGTATCTGTTTCACTTTTTCCATGCATTCTGTAGACCTTGCTTCATGACTACCTCCACAATTGCTACACTGGTGGGCCTTGTAATCCAGACGTGTTTCCATTAAATGAAAACCCCCACATCTAACACATCTCAGTTGCTCCTACCTTACACACTGACGTTGCATGACCAAACTTCTGGCCGCGAAACCACTGCAATGCTGTAGGTACGAAGGCTCTAAACGGGTAGCTACAATATTCTAACACCCTATCAGGGAGAACCTCCAACTTAAAGTACAACAACACAGCCATGCTCTCTTCCTTCACTCCATCGTCATTGTGGCTAAGCAGTCTGGCCTCACACACACCGGAAACCTTCCTCTTAAGCTGCTCAACCTTTATACTTAACGGCACTGTTATCACCCTATTGAGAGGAGCCCTTTTCCTCAGGCTATAACATGTTACCTCTTGTGCCCCCAGTCGAAACCAAATGCAATGCTCAGTCCCTCTTCATGATAAAGATACACCCTACCATAATGGATCTGCTACCTGGATAGACTGCACTTTCCCTAGCCTACTTCAAACCCAGCTCAACACCTCATAAAGGTCAGACAAATACCCATGCTTGACTTTTTTAATCATACCGATACCTCATACAAGTCAGACATATTCACATGCTTGACTTTTTTTTGTTATCGTTCTGACAACTCATGCAGGTCAGACAAATCCCCATTCTAGATTTTTTTATTTGAATCATACTCAGCAATCATACTCAGCAAATAATCACTCTTGATAGACTGCACTTTCCCTCGCCTACATTCACCCTACCTTGATGTAACCAATGTGAAATGGCTAGCTAGTTAGCGGGGTGCGCGCTAATAGTGTTTCAATTGGTGACGTCACTATCTCTGAGACCTTGAAGTGGTTGTTCCCCTTGGGCTGCAAGCAAGGGCGGAGTGAGGGGAGTGAGGGGTAATGATGCTTCGTGGGAGGCAGTTGTTGATGTGTGCAGAGGGTCCCAGGTTTGAGCCCAGGTAAGGGCGAGGAGAGGGACGGAAGCTAAACTGTTACATTGATGCTGTTGACCCGGATCACTGGTTGCTGTGGAAAAGGAGAAGGTCAAAAGGGGGTGAGTGTAACCGATGTGAAATGGTTAGCGGGTGCGCGTTAATAGCGCTTCAATCAGTGACATCACTTGCTCTGAGACCTTGAAGTAGTTATTCCCCTTGCCCTGCAAGGGCTGCAGCTTTTGTGGAGCGATGGGTAACAATGCTTTGTGGGAGGCAGTTGTTGTGTGCAGAGGGTCCCTGGTTCGAGCCCAGGTAGGAGGGAGGAGAGGGACGGAAGCTAAACCGTTACATTGACACCTCATACAGGTCAGACAAATCCCCATACAGTACCTTTCTATTTCTTTGAATCGTATTCCTATCAGCAAAGAATCACTGACAAAACTATGCTAAATATATTCACGTCACCAAATAATTGATTCAAATACATTGTTTTGCAAGGAAGGTCTATACTAGCCTTAACAGCACTCTGTAGAGTAGCACCAGTGTGTAGCCAGAGGACAGCTAGCTTCCGTCCTACTCGGATTACATTGACTTCAATACAAAACCTAGGAGGCTCATGGTTCTCACCCCCTGCCATAGACTTTCACAGTAATTATGACAACTTCCGGAGGATGTCCTCCAACCTATCAGAGCTCTTGCAGCAAGAACTGACATGTTGTCCACCCATTCAAAGGATCAGAGAATGAATCTAGTACTGAAAGCTCTCTATCTAAACGTCGATTGCGGTATCGATTGCGGTACGGTCCTAGAAACATAAAGCCCTGAACTTTCATATCACAGAATAATTTCACAAATTAAAAAAATACTCTTACTGTACAGTATTTTAACCGGTTTTAACACAGTTGCAGTCAACAGTATTTTTCAGTGACAACACATTTTTGGCATCCATCTTCCAGCTAATTAATACAGGTGTCTGTTTTCATCTTTTTTTCCATGAAGAAGCACTGTAACATGGAAATATGGCCATGTAGGAACACTATAAAGGTGTGTAGACATTTAACCTTTTTTTGTTTTTTATTATTTCGCAATGATATGAAAAATACATACCTTGTGTTTCCTAAACCGTAACTGATATGAAAGATACGTTCCTAATGTTTCCAGAACCGTACCTCAAGTGATGTATCTAGATGTAGACAGCATCTATGAATGGGTTAGGGTATGAGTAGCCTTGTAGGCAATGGAAAGGTGTTTTAACATATATATTTATTTTTTTATTGGAATTTTTTATATCAATCATATATTTATGATATCAATCATTTAAAAAATGTACAATACCGATCAAAAGTTTGGGGTCACTTAGAAATGTCCTTGTTTTTGAAAGAAAAGCAAATTTTTTGTCCATCAAAAATAACATCATATTGATCAGAAATACAGTGTAGACATTGTTAATGTTGTAAATGGCATATTTTATTTGGAATATGTACATAGGCGTACAGAGGCCAATAATCAGCAACCATCACTCCTGTGTTCCAATGGCACGTTGTGTAAGCTAATCCAAGTTTATTATTTTAAAAGGCGAATTGATCATTAGAAAACCCTTTTGCAATTATGTTAGCACAGCTGAAAACTGTTGTGCTGATTACAGAAGCAATAAAACTGATCTTCTTAGACTGGTTGAGTATCTGCATTTGTGGGTTCGATTACAGGCTCAAAATGGCCAGAAACAAAGAACTTTCTTCTGAAACTCATCAGTCTATTCTTGTTCTGATAAATGAAGGCTATTCCATGCGAGAAATTGCCAAGAAACTGAAGATCTCATACAATGCTGTGTACTACTCCTTTCACAGAACAGCGCAAACTGTCTCTAACCAGAATAGAAGGAGGAGTGGGAGGCCCCGGTGCACAACTGAGCAAGAGGACAAGTACATAAGAGTTTCTAGTTTGAGAAAAGTCGCCTCACAAGTCCTCAACTCTCAGCTTCATTAAATAGTACCCGCAAAACACCAGTCTTAACGTCAACTGTGAACAGTGAGGCAACTCCGGAATGCTAAAAAAATATTTCTTTATATATCCAAAATTGAAATCATCATATGCATGTTTCATTGAAATCAAAAATAGGAAGAATATCTATAAAGAATATTTACGATATAGAAAGGTATATAGATAATATACGTATTATTGATATTGGCAAAAACATTTTTTTAATAAATACAGTTAGAGTCTGAAGTTTACATACACCATAGCAAAATACATTTAACCTCAGTTTTCACAATTCCTGACATTTAATCTAAATAAAAATTCTCTGTCTTAGGTCAGTTAGGATCAACGTTTTATTTTTAGCATATGAAATGTCAGAATATTAGTAGAGAGAATTATTTATTTCAGCTTTTATTTATTTCATCACATTCCCAGTGGGTCAGAAGTTTTCATACACTCAATTTGTATTTGGTAGCATTGCCTTTAAATTGTTTAACTTGGGTCAAATGTTTTGGGTAGCCTTCCATAAGCTTCCCATAATGAGTTGGGTGAATTTTGTCCCATTCCTCCTGACAGAGCTGGTGTAACTGAGTCAAGTTTATATGCCTCCTTGCTCGCACATGCTTTTCAGTTCTGCCCACAAATATTCTATAGGATTGAGGTCAAGGCTTTGTGATAGCCACGCCAATACCTTGACTTTGTTGTCCTTAAGCCATTTTGCCACAACTTTGGACGAATGCTTGGGGTCGTTGTCCATTTGGAAGACCCATTTGCGACCAAGCTTTAACTTCCTGACTGATGTCTCGATATCTTGCTTCAATATAGCCACATCATTTTCCTGCCTCATGATGCCATCTATTTTGTGAACTGCACCAGTCCCTCCTGCAGCAAAGCACCCCCACAACATGATGCTGCCACCCCGTGCTTCACGGTTGGGATGGTGTTCTCCAGCTTGCAAGCCTCCCCCTTTATCCTCCAAACATAACGATGGTCATTATGAACAAACAGTCCAGAAGACATTTCTCCAAAAAGTACGGTCTTTGTCCCCATGGGCCGTTGCAACTGTCTGGCTTTTTTGTGGCGGTTTTGGAGCAGTGGCTTCTTCCTTGCTGAGCGGCCTTTCAGATTGTCGATATAGGACTCGTTTTACTGTGGATATTGATACTTTGTACCTGCTTCCTCCAGCATCTTCACAAGGTCATTTGCTGTTGTTCTGGGATTGATTTGCACTTGTCGCACCAAAGCACGTTCATCTCAAGGAGACGGAACGTTTCTCCTACCTGAGTGGCATGATGGCTGCATGGTCCCATGGTGTTTATACTTGCGTACTATTGTTTGTACAGATGAATGTGGCACCTTCAGGCATTTCAAAATTTCTCACAAGAATGAACCAGACTTGTGGAGGCCTACACATTTCTTTCTGAGGTCTTGGCAGATTTCTTTTGATTTTTCCATGATGTCAAGCAAAGAGGCACTGCGTTTGAAGGTAGGCCTTGAAATACATCCACAGGTACACTTCCAATTGACTAAAGTAATGTCATTTAGCCTATCAGAAGCTTCTAAAGCCATGACATCATTTTCTGGAATTTTCCAAGCTGTTTAAAGGCACAATCAACTTAGTGTATGTAAACTTCTGACCCACTGGAATTGTGATACAGTGAATTATAAGTGAATTAATCTGTTTGTTAACAATTGTTGGGGAAATTACTTGTGTCATTCACAAAGTAAATGTCCTAACCAACTTGCCAAAACTATATTTGTTAACAAGAAATGTGTGGAGTGGTTGAAAAAACGAGTTTGAATGACTCCAACTGTGTGTGTATATATATATATATATAGTGGCAGACCAGGGGGTTGGGTCAAAATGTTTACACAGATCAGACACTGACAGAGTAGGATTATCTCAGTTTCAAAGGTGTTTATTAAAATAATAGTTCAAAAGAATAGGTCTCCCCAAGAGACCCTCTCCGGGAAACCGTCTTCTGGGCTCCGGGTCGTACTGTATCCTGTGGTGATCAAAACTGTACTCCCTCCTGTTACCGTCCCCAACTTTTCAGAAGTCCTTTCCTCCCCCAGTCTCTCCCAAGTATGCTGCACTTCTGGCAGCTTTATGGGACTTGTACAGCTGGTGAGCAATCAGCCCTTGATTACTCACCAATCCCCAATCAGCCCCAGCCGGAGATCCAGTCAAGTCCTGGCATGTCCAGCAGATGGCGCCATCGCCTCGTGAGGTATACTTTGTCTGTCACCAGGCCTCGACGAGTCTCCCCCGGTGGCTGACCTGCTGTACGCAACAATATTTATTTATACAACCTACTGCAAATTTCTAAAGTGAAAGAAAAATTATAAAACATTTTAAAAATTAATTTAAAAAAAAATACATACGTGTCTTGATGAAGTACTGTCATATCACCCCATAGTTAATATGATATTTGGCTTGGACAATAGAAAGTGCTGCTGCTTCCACATAAATACATACAATTATAGAATCAACTGAGAATAACACCCCATCATTCACCCCCCTCCCCACACAAAAGGTTAAGTACATGTCTGTCGGCAGGTAGCCTAGAGGTAAAGAGCATTGGGCCAGTAACAGAAAGGTTGCTGGTTTGAATCCCTGGACTGACTAGGTGAAAAAACAGCCAGTTTATTAAGTACACCAATCTTGCCACCTGAATTATTTGTGGCATTTTAAAAGGTGTTGCAAACGTTCCACCGGGATGTTGGTCCATGCTGACGCAACGGCATCACGCAGTTGCTGCAGATTGGACGGCGTTACATTCAAGTTGCGAACAGCCCGTTCCATCTCATCCCAAAGATGCTCTATTGCCGTCTCTGATATACTGGATCCATTCTAGCTTTCAATCGAACAGTAATTGAATGCCTCGATGCCTGTCTGCCTGCATTATATAGCGATCTATTTTCGTGAATGGGGTCGTGTACCTTATAAACTGTCCTGTGACTGTACAGTATGTATTTAATTTTTACTAAGGATCCCCCTGCTGTTAAGCAGTTTTATTGACAGTGGTGCAAACTAATGTTTATCTGTTCAGCCTGCATATAGGCACCCTGTAATGCCTCCTCGATGGCATCAGCTGGAACTCTGTGTTCAATGCATGTGTGGGGTCCGATATTACCTTTCTGGCCTGTCTGAAATGTGTCATGCCTATAATCTTCCCTGATGTCTTCGTCAGTCTCAAGATTTGGGCATTGAGCTGCACTGTCAGGTTACCCATTCATGTAACAATGCCGTGATTGACTCAATGGTGGATCTATACAAGAGGAGCATGATCTTCTGGTTGACTCCATAGACCCTGAGTCAATGCAAGAAGTGCCAAAGCTGTCGTATGCATGAGCACACGCCAGTGGAGGCTGCTGAGGGGAGAATGTATCATAATAATGGCCGGAATGGAGAAAATGGAATGGTATCAAACACCTAGAAAACATGTGTTTGATGTATTTGATACCATTCCGCTGAATCCCCTCCAGTCATTACCACAGGCCCGCTCTCCCCAATTAAGGTGCCACCAACCTCCTGTGGCACATGCTTTCCACATGGGTGTGCCAGCACAGCCCACTGTCAATGTGGACCCCCAGGTACTTATATGAGTTCACTTCAAATCAAGTCAAATCATATTTTATTGGTCACATACACATGGTTAGCAGATGTTAATGTGAGTATGGTTGAAATGCTTGTGCGTCTAGTTCCAGCAGTGCATTAATATCTAACAAATAATCAAACAATTCCCAACAACTACCTAATACACACAATTCTAACAAGTAATCTAACAATTCCCCAACAATTCCCCAACCAACTACCTAATACACACAAATCTAAAAGGGTGAATGAGAATATATACATATAAATACAGTGCCTTGCGAAAGTATTCGGCCCCCTTGAACTTTGCGACCTTTTGCCACATTTCAGGCTTCAAACATAAAGATATAAAACTGTATTTTTTTGTGATGAATCAACAACAAGTGGGACACAATCATGAAGTGGAACGACATTTATTGGATATTTCAAACTTTTTTAACAAATCAAAAACTGAAAAATTGGGCGTGCAAAATTATTCAGCCCCTTTACTTTCAGTGCAGCAAACTCTCTACAGAAGTTCAGTGAGGATCTCTGAATGATCCAATGTTGACCTAAATGACTAATGATGATAAATACAATCCACCTATGTGTAATCAAGTCTCCGTATAAATGCACCTGCACTGTGATAGTCTCAGAGGTCCGTTAAAAGCGCAGAGAGCATCATGAAGAACAAGGAACACACCAGGCAGGTCCGAGATACTGTTGTGAAGAAGTTTAAAGCCGGATTTGAATACAAAAAGATTTCCTAAGCTTTAAACATCCCAAGGAGCACAGTGCAAGCGATAATATTGAAATGGAAGGAGTATCAGACCACTGCAAATCTACCAAGACCTGGCCGTCCCTCTAAACTTTCAGCTCATACAAGGAGAAGACTGATCAGAGATGCAGCCAAGAGGCCCATGATCACTCTGGATGAACTGCAGAGATCTACAGCTGAGGTGGGAGACTGTCCATAGGACAACAATCAGTCGTATATTGCACAAATCTGGCCTTTATGGAAGAGTGGCAAGAAGAAAGCCATTTCTTAAAGATATCCATAAAAAGTGTTGTTTAAAGTTTGCCACAAGCCACCTGGGAGACACACCAAACATGTGGAAGAAGGTGCTCTGGTCAGATGAAACCAAAATTGAACTTTTTGGCAACAAAGCAAAACGTTATGTTTGGCGTAAAAGCAGCACAACTCATCACCCTGAACACACCATCTCCACTGTCAAACATGGTGGTGGCAGCATCATGGTTTGGGCCTGCTTTTCTTCAGCAGGGACAGGGAAGATGGTTAAAATTGATGGGAAGATGGATGGAGCCAAATACAGGACCATTCTGGCAGAAAACCTGATGGAGTCTGCAAAAGACCTGAGACTGGGACGGAGATTTGTCTTCCAACAAGACAATGATCCAAAACATAAAGCAAAATCTACAATGGAATGGTTTAAAAATAAACATATCCAGGTGTTAGAATGGCCAAGTCAAAGTCCAATCGAGAATCTGTGGAAAGAACTGAAAACTGCTGTTCACAAATGCTCTCCATCCAACCTCACTGAGCTCGAGCTATTTTGCAAGGAGGAATGGGAAAAAATGTCAGTCTCTCGATGTGCAAAACTGATAGAGACATACCCCAAGCGACATACAGCTGTAATCGCAGCAAAAGGTGGCGCTACAAAGTATTAACTTAAAGGGGCTGAATAATTTTGCACGCCCAATTTTTCAGTTTTTGATTTGTTAAAAAAGTTTGAAATATCCAATAAATGTCGTTCCACTTCATGATTGTGTCCCACTTGTTGTTGATTCTTCACAAATAAAGACAGTTTTATATCTTTATGTTTGAAGCCTGAATTGTGGCAAAAGGTCGCAAAGTTCAAGGGGGCCAAATACTTTCGCAAGGCACTGTATATGGATGAGCGATAGCCGAGCGGCATAGGCAAGGTGCAGTAGATTGTATAAAATACATGTGATATGAGTAATGTAAGATGTGTAAACATTATTAAAGTGGCATTATTTAAAGTGACATTGTTTTAACGTGACTAGTGATCCATTTATTAAAGTGGCCAGTGATTGGGTCTCAATGTGGGCAGCAGCCTCTCTGAGTTAGTGATTGCTATTTAGCAGTCTGATGGACTTGAGATGGAAGCTGTTTCTCAATCTCTCGGTCCCAGTTTTGATGCACCTGTACTGACCTCGCCTTCTGGATGATAGTGGTGTGAACAGGCAGTGGCTCAGGTGGTTGTTGTCCCCGATGATCTTTTTGGCCTGCCTGTGACATCGGGTGTTGTAGGTGTCATGGAGGGCAGGTAGTTTGCACCCGGTGATGCGTTGTGCATACTGCACCACCCTCTGGAGAGCCTTGCGGTTGAGGGCTGTGCAGTTGCCGTACCAGGCTGTGATACAACCCGACAGGATGCTCTCAATTGTGCATCTGTAAAAGTTTGTCAGGTTTTAGAGATTTCTTCAGCCTCCTGAGGTTGAAGAGGCACTGTTGCGGCTTCTTCACCACACTGTCTGTGTGGGTGGACCATTTCAGTTTGTCTGTGATGTGTACGCCCAGGAACTTAAAACTTTCCACCTTCTCCACTGCTGTGATCAAGCCCACTACTGTTGTGTCGTCTGCAAACTTGATGACATGGCCATGCAGTCGTGGGTGAAAAGAGAGTACAGGAGAGGGCTGAGCACACACCCTTGTGTGGCCCCAGTGTTGAGTGTCAGTGAAGTGGAGATGTTGTTTCCTACCTTCACCACCTGGGGTGGCCCGTCAGAAAGTCCAGGACCCAGTTGCACAGTGAGGGGTTGAGACCCAGGGCCTCCAGCTTGATGATGAGCTTGGAGGGTACTATGGTGTTGCTCAACGTTCTCTCCATGTACCACTATGGGGCTGTGGTCCCCAATGGACTTAGGGTCAAGGATCATCTCCTCAGTTTTTTCCCCACATCCTTTGTTTTTCTCTCCACATTCAGTTATAGGTGATGTTCATTACACCATCTGATAAATCCTTCAATCTCTGCACTGTAGCCGTTGGTGTCAGAGCTCTTGTTTAAGAGCCTGAGGACAGTGATGTGTCCAAGAACTTAACCACGTCATTGTTGGGGTGCATGCAGATGCAGTCGTTTGTATACAGTGTGAATAGAATAGGGGAACTTGGTGGAAGCACCATTGGCAGTCATTACAGGTGTGAATCATTTTGAATAATATGAGTATTGTGGTGGCAGCACCATGTTATGGGTATACTTGTTACCGGCAGGGGCTTGGGAGTATACTATGATCAAAAGAAATATGAAAGGAGCATAGGAGAGGTAAAAAGTTTGAGGAAAACCTGCCATAGTCTGCTAAATCTGCTTGAAAATCAGTGACAAGCATAGAATATTGTTGTCCATCAATGATTCGCAACCAAATTTCCTGAGCTTGTGTAATTTTGACAAAAACAATGGATATGTTGCCCTAAGAGCTGTAAAATGTGTTATATAAATATTTCCTTTTTATATCAAACATTAAAATTATTTATATCAAATTATTAAATTATTAATATTTAAAAAATGATGAATCAGTGGAGGCTGCTTAGGGGAAAATGGCTCATAATAATGGTCAGAACGGTTCCACTCCAGTCATTACCACAAGCACGTTCTCCTCAATTAAGGTGTCATCAACCTGCGATATGAATATACAGTACAGTACGTTAAAACGGCTATCTGTAAGTAGGTTAAAGTGTGGTATTTAATATATTGTTGAATAGCCTATACTTATTTTATGTGTCTCAATAGTCTAATTCCATGAAGCCCAATGTTCTCAATAAAAGAATTGCTGGTGGTAAGTTGTTCTTGTATTTGAATCAAGGTGGTTTATGATGCGAGATCAAGGGACTATTCATGAGGACCATGTCCAGAAGCAACCACTAGCCCCTTGTATAGATCTGAAAGAATTAGATTTGGATAGGTAATAGCTCTATTTTTCTCATCTGATAGGCCTAAACCAGTTTAAATGTTTGCCATACCTAGAGCCATATGGCCATACCTATCCAATCTTTTCAGATCTACTAGTCAAGTGGATAGGCTAGGGGATAAGAGGCTAGGGGTTGTTTCTGGAAGAGATAGGGAGTCCCTGACATAACATGGGGAATGGTAAGCATACAAACAGATGCTGGATTTACCAGTATTTTGTGTTTTAGAACATGGATAATATTACACATTTGTACAATAGGTGGCAGCAATGTTCTTCAGTGGGATGCTATAAGAATTTACTAAAGGAGATGACGTATGGGAAATAGAGTTTATATATTGCCTACGGTATTTGTCAATACTGTAGCGAAGTCAGGAGGCAGTCCGAAGTGGGGCTTGAACCCAGGACCTTGCGAATGTCAACCAACTTAGCCGTTATACCAAATGACCCAAACCTCTTCAGCTTGCTAGATGTTGGGTTAATGTCACTAGTACAAAATCCCCTTCCTTTGGAGAGCATGTCATTGTGCTTTAGTCCTGTATATTCCTCGCCATACACATATGGCCCTCTCAATTCCAAGGTTCAATTAGCAGGCAGTGTATTATTTCACATGAAGTAAAACAAAACAAAAAAACGACTAAAATATGTCCCTCCCCAACCCTTATTTTGCCTGTTCCTCGTCCTTAAAGGATTCTTCATGAATGGATGTACAAATCCCAGATTGCCTCTTTCAACTACAAGCTATGGAAGAGAAATAAAGTGGGGTTGATTCGCAAGCTCCTCAACAGTGGTTAGCGATTTGGAAATCCTGTCAAGCCATTTTTTGGAGAATTGGGAGAATTGAATCAAACAAGAGCTTTTGAGGAGGTCTCTGTGTATTAGTGTGATATCCTGCTTGCTTCATCTCTCTTAAACAGTGGGGTGTCGTCTCTGTTCCTGAGGGGAGTCATGGGAAGGCCTTTTCAAGGCAAAAAGCGAAAGATCTTGTGACAGCAGACTATCGCTATGCTCAGATATGACACTAATTTCCCAGGAGAGTAAAGATCTTAGAGAGCCTTCATCTATCAGTTACATTTCAGGAGATATTGGCCGGTTATTTCTACATCTGTAGCTATACTTAGTAAAAATCCTCTCTGGTCAGATTTCTTTTTGTTGCAATTGAGTGGACAGTTTGTCGACATATCATATTCAACAACATTCGTTAGTCCAGGAGTTTACATTTACAGTTTCAATGTTTTGGGGTATTCATATGATTGCATTCATTTGGTCCTTTGTTGGTGACATGCTTTAGTTTTCTTTGATGTTGAAACATGATCAAACATGGGTCTTCTACTTCTCTTTGACATCATTTATGTTTTTGAGCATGACAAATTGTGGTGTTGTTTTGCTCGTTTCAATCTCCAAAGAGCCTCTGTGTAAGCTCATTATGGAGACGCTATTGGCAATGGGATTACTTTAATGCATTTGATGAATACACCATGAGGGGCTTAGACACAATGCCATGGGGCTATCCCAGTCAGTGATATTATTTCTCACATTGTCTCACTTTAACCACTACAGGCCAAAAGCTAAGACTCTCTTTTATTCCTCTTGTCAAGTCCATGTGCAATATGTCTGTGTGTCATGTTGCTGGTAGGACTCATTTGAGCGTACGGGTCTAATCTTCATAGGGAGGGATGAAACCAGGAGGAACAAATCTGCAGTGATTACCTCGTAGTCCCTTTCTTCCCCTTCAGCCATTTCAAAGCACCTGCCAGAAACTCCCACAATGCAGTCCTCTGTTCCCTGCAGGTTTTCACCATTAATTCCAGATTAGCAAGCGTTGGTGGATACCCTCAGCCCCATCTCTTCTCTCTGAGGCTTCTGGAAAACTTGGGTACAGTATGCTGGGGTGTATTCATTAGTTTACGCCAAGTTCAGGTTAGTCCCTCACCGTTCCTGCCCATTTGCTTCCGTTTGGTTCCCAGTAAATACACCCCTGTTGAAAAAGAGCAGGGCGGTTGGGGTTTACATGGGAGAAAGGTCCTGTTGACTGCGAACTGGAGATGCTGGACCTCAGACTCAGCCGGATCCTGCAGCAAAGCAGATCACTCTGGAGTAACCTTGACTAAAGGGATTTAGAGATAGATATATCTTATCCTTTTGCTACAATTGGTCGTTCGTTAAACCATTTTAATAAGCAAAGCATTTTTTCCATGTAGTGTGATCAGCTGCAGATCTCTAGAGTCCTAAGATGTGTTGCATCTATTAGGCTAGTTACTGTATTGGATAATGTACAGTGAGGTAAGTATGCTATTAGCTCCAGTTATTTTAAAGACATTTGTAAGTTGTAACCATACTAAAGTTTTCCACTAAATTGTTTTGTGGTATATGAGGGGTGTTCTTGGTACTAACAGTATTCCACTAGGTTATTGTATCACCATCATTCAGCAGCATCAACCACAAATGATTCTAAATTATCCAGCCAATGCTCTTACCAAATACCCTGGCCTATGGGTGTGGATTTGTAACCTCTGGGGTCCATTCTGTTTCTATTTTACATACCTGTTGATGTCAACACAGACCTGCTTGTTGTACAGTAGGTAATCCTATGTCAACATCTTTGAGCCAATGTAATAAAAGACATTGATTAAACAGTGTGAAAACAAACAGTAGACAGCAGGGGTCACTACTGCTGCAGTTTTGAGAATGATTAAACAAACCATTTAACTAGTGTTTTTCTACCTGAGCCTGGAGAGACATGGAGTGTAGGCTTTGTGGGTACTAACACACCAGACTTAACAAACCAAGAGCTTGATGATTTGTTGATCAGTTGTGTTACTGTGTGGATGTCTGTGGATCTCCTGAACTGAGGTGTTCAGTTCACCAACATAGAAAAGTCACAGTAGTTATTTGTTCATCAAACATCATTAACACCAATCCACCTCATTCAATAAATACAATACACCACTGGCTCAAATGGCCTTTGTAAGTTTACAAGAGCAGGAATTGCCTGGCAGACAATGACAAGGGTATAACTGCACTCACTATCATGGAAAAGTCTCTCGAAAGCTTATATGGTGTCAGTCAGGTACAGCTGAGCGTCGCTGTCTGTAGTTGTAGTCTTTTAGTCTTGTAGTCTTGTAACCAAACTAGTATTATGTAAACCCAGTAGACAGCGAATAACATGTCAGTCATCCAAAGTTATTTGTTACTTCTATAACTTTTAGGTAAGATGCATACTTTATGGTGAAAGATCTCTACAGACATTCACACAGGTCTTAGCACACTTGTCAAACATGGTTAGCTACCTGGAATAGGAAAGTGACCTCAAACAAAAAACTCGCCAGTGTTTGAGTGGTAAGGGGTGGGAGCGGTAAGAGGTCTGTCTCAATCATTTTGAAAGAGAAAGAAGCAAGCCTATTGAATGATATCAATGATCTGCGATCACACACACACGCACACACACACATACAGGATCTTCCTAATTTCTAGGGGTGCAAACACTCTCTTGTTTTTCAGTTATTCATCAGACTTGAACTACAGAATATGTAGCCTAATTATTTAAAATAGCAACTCTTTACTATTCTATTTATTTAGATACAAACTATATAATAAACTCTGGTATGTGAACAGTGGTTTTCTAAGAGCAGCCCATGCATCAGCCCAATCTGTGTGAATTTCCAGAACAGTTTTCAAAAGACCGGTGTGGTGGTAAATTTACTGCAGCAGTAGTACTTTCAAAAACAACCCTCTTTGTGACTGACATAACACAAACTATTCTAATATTCTAATGTCTAGCTACAAGTGTATGGCCTTCAATGGGCATGATGCCTCTCTCATCTGATTGTCACTCAGTAATGGGAGAATCATATGGACAAACGGGGGCAGGGAAGAAAGAGAGTCCCCCCGCCCTACACCCTCCACCCCTATCTGCACCTAGTCACCCGCCAGCAGCAGTTCATGCAAAGGACCGGAATTGGACACAAAGCCGTTCGGGGTGAGGGGGTTGGTGGGGAGTCGGGGTGAGGGGCAGAGGTGCATTAAGGGGAAGGCTCCACCATGAGAGCACTTAACTGGCTAAGAATGCTCGGTTTTTATACCTGTTTGTCTCCTGCTTTAAAAGCTTTACAGTATATTTTTTCCTCAGGAGATGAATTGCATTGAATTGAAATGCTCCGCATCTAGAAGGACCCATATGGTCGGCCATTTGAAGGGAACCGGCTGCTAGTGGCCACCATGGCGAGGGGCCCGGCGCTAATCCCTGGCTTTTCGAGGCGCACACGGTGGTGCCCCGACCCTATTAGAGCCGAGGGGGCCGTGTGCCGGTGGGCCACCGTGTGCTGCCGTGGGCCTTGGGCGGAGCTCCTTGGACTGGAGCAGCCACACTCGTCTCCCTCTGCCATGATTTGCAGCTAGGCTCGTCCCCCATGTGAGTGGGCCCTGTCCTTATTGATTCCCCTCCAACTCCTAATTCCATTAATCAGAGCAATTTCCCTCTGGGCAGTGGTTTATTTCCGTCATCAAATGCCTGATGAAATCTTTAGACGGTGCTGTATTAGGGCCAATCCCCAACAAATAGCTGATAGTGTTAACCAGTCACAAGCTGCGCCAGAGCGCTGCTCGCCCCTCTAATTTGAAAGCAAGTGAGGTGATAATGCGGCGTGTCATCCTTTTGTGGGCTCGCATTAATGCTGCTGGCCGAGATGGCGATTGACAGCAAATCGACTCTTTCCAACGGCATCCGAACGAATGGGGAAGGGGATGAGATTGGGGACGATATGGAAAATAAAGAAAATAAAGAACATTGACTGGCAAACTGTGGAGCGACTGCGTCCTTTAATACATTACAGCTCCTAACGGGGAGGGCCTAATGCGTCACCAGTGTAGATTGTATTTGCATTTCAGTCCCTCTCTACCTCCTTCATCCCCCTTTCTCCCTTGCTCTCGGGCTGAACTGGTGGTTGGTTGCTATGAGAGCGCTGCATCAGCATTAAGTGCTGTATCCTGACTGAACGAACAGGCTTTAATTGATTCCTGTCGTGTTCGCCTGTTTTTCCAGCCCTAAGTGGATAAATTTGTGTTAAGCTGCAGGAAATTTATGACATAAATAGTTTGGTAACACTTTATTTTAACTGACATAAACAAGACAAAAACAATGTCACCAAATGTCAAGGAACAAGAAAACATCTTATTTCACTGAACGTCTGAAGTGACAAGATCGTGTCATGGTGCATGCATCGGAAACAGATATGAGAGGTGACATATTATATGATGACATAACAGTTGGCACAAGATGTAGGCACAAGATGTCATGCCATCTTATAACATTTATTATGTGTTGTTATGATGCTGGTATGTTACCATAATTTGTAAGGATTTATAGTGGCTTGCGAAAGTATTCACCCACCTTGGTATTTTAACTATTTTGTTGCCTTACAACCTGGAAATAAAATAGATTTTGGGGGGGTTTATATCATTTGATTTACACAACATGCCTATCACTTTAAATATTTTGTATTGTGAAACAAACAACAAATATGACAAAAAAGCTGAAAACTTGAGTGTGCATAAATATTCACCTCCCCAAAGTCAATACTTTGTAGACCCACCTTTGCAGCAATTACAGCTGCAAGTATCTTGGGGTGTGTGTCTATAAGCTTGGCACAACTAGCCACACTGTCACGACTCCTACCGAAGGTGGCTCCTCATCCTGTTCGGGCGGTGCTCGGCGCTCGTCGTCACCGGTCTACGAGCTACCACCGATCCCTTTTCTGTTGGTTTTGTCTTATTGGTTACACCTGTTTCTTGTTTAGGTTTTTAGTTGGGCTATTTAAGCCGGTAAGGCCCGCCTGCTCTTTGTGCGGGCTTATTTTCCTTTGTGTTTATTGTGTGGTAGTGTGTTCCATTCAGTTTTTTTCTCTGGACTAGTTGGATCCTGGTTTTGGGCCAATCGTTTATGTGCGCCCGGTATTGGCGTGTACAATTTTCTCTGTGCTGGAATAAAAGCATTATTCCATACCTTCTGCCTCCTGCTCCTGACTCCGCACCCACTATGCCTAGTGCGTCACACACAGGGATTTTTGCCCATTCTTCAAGGCAAAACTGCTCCAGCACCTTCAAGTTGCATGGGTTCCGCTGGTATACAGCAATCTTTAAGTCATACCACAGATTCTCAATTGTATTGAGGTCTGGGCTTTGGCTAGGCCATTTCAAGACATTTAAATGTTCCCCTTAAACCACTCAAGAGTTGCTTTAGCAGTATGCTTAAGATCATTGTCCTGCTGGAAGGTGAACCTGTCCCAGTCTCAAATGTCTGGAGGACTGAAACAGGTTTCCCTCAAGAATTTCCCTGTATTTAGCGACATCCATCATTCCTTAAATTCTGAGCAGTTTCCCAGTCCCTGCCGATGAAAAACATCCCCACGGCATGATGCTGTCACCACCATGCTTCACTGTGGGGATAGTGTTCTCAGGGTGATGAGAGGTGTTGGGTTTGTGCCAGACATAGCGTTTCCCTTGATTGCCAAAAGGCTCAATTTTAGTCTCATCTGACCAGAGTACCTTCTTCAATATGTTTGGGGAGTCTCCCATATACCTTTTGGTGAACACAAAATCTGTTTGCTTATTTTTTTCTTCAAGCAATGGCTTTTTTTCTGGCCATGTTTCCATACAGCCCAGCTCTGTGGAGTGTACAGCTTAAAGTGTTCCTGTAGACAGATACTCCAATCTCTGCTGTGGAGCTTTGCAGCTCCTTCCAGGTTATTATTGGTCTCTTTGTTGCCTTGCTGATTAATGCCTGGTCCTCTCCTTGCCTTGTCTGTGAGTTTTGGTGGGAGGCCCTCTGTTAGCAGGTTTGTTGTGGTGCTATATTCTTTCCATTTAATGGTGCTGCATGGGGTGTTCAAAGTTTCTGATATTTTTTTATAACCCAACTGTGATCTGTACTTCTCCACAACTTTGTCCCTGACCTGTTTGGAGAGCTCCTTGGTCTTCATGATGCCGCTTACTTGGTGGTGCCCCTTGCTTAGTGGTGTTGCAGACTCTGGGGCCTTTCAGAACAGGTGCATATATACTGAGATCATGTGACAGATCATGAGACACTTAGATTGCACACAGGTGCACTTTATTTCACAAATAATGTGACTTCTGAAGGTAATTGGTTGCACCAGATCTTATTTAGGAGCTTCATAGCAAAAGGGGTGAATACATATGCACACACCACTTTTCCATTTCTTTAAAAAAAATTTGAAACAAGTTTTTTTTTTCATTTCACTTCACCAATTTGGACTATTTTGTGTATGTCCATTACATGAAATATAAATACAAATCCATTTAAATTTCAGGTTGTAATGCAACAAATAGGAAAAACGCCAAGGGTAATGAATACTTTTGCAAGGCATTGTATGTATGATGATGTAGCTAGTGTTCAATGATACGTACCACCAAGCTTGGCAGTGTGATTCTGATCAATACCTTTAGTTACAGTGTTGAATTCATTTTTTAAAGCACTAATACTCTGGTACAGTGGTTCCCAAAATGTGGGGTTGGCAGGGGGTGGGGTGTGGTCCGGCTTTAAACTTACTCTTGAAAGTTGTAACGGTAGGATGCACAAGGTGGGTAGTGCATCACCAGTTTTTCTTTTATCATGTCAGTCATTGCATACCTTAGACAGCTATTTATAACGTATTTTAGCTTGGTTTTATAGCCCATAGATTTTGTTGCAATGCTTGAGTCACTCAAATATCACATGAATTCCCCATCAGACATGGGGGAAAAGTACAAGATAGCATGAAAATTAGCTGTTAAACTGAAAAAAAAGTATCTGCATCCCATGACAAAATGTGTATAATTGCAGGAAATAAGCTTTAAACCTGCAACATCTTCTCTTCACCCGCAAGAGGGGTGTGAACAGTCTGTGTCATGAACATTGGTTGTGCCAATATAAATAAATGTGGTGAGCGCAGGGGGGGGCTGAGTGAAAAAGTTTGGCAACCCCTGCTCTAGTACAACAGCACTAGAATTGTATATACAACACATTCAAGCATACAGCTGCCAATATTCCAATGACATACTGTAGCAATCACCATGTAAAATAGAAATTCATATCTTCATGTTCTTTGTAATACATTCCAATCAAACAACAAGATGGACACTGTATTCACTCAGAGCCCTACAAATTTACCTGTATATTGTTTCATTAGTGTATATATATGGCTTCTTACCACCATGGCTTTTGCTCCATGTAGCCACCTTAAGGCTTTCCAATGTAGACTCTTGTCCCTTATTTCCCTACGAGAGCCATCTATGTAATAACCAATTGCTTCCACATCCCAACAAACAATCCGAACCTTGGCCAAGCAATTTACCATGACCCCTGCCTACATTTCATTGCACATCCCCATATTGAGTGTTTCAAAAACACCGTGTGGGTGATAGGGAAGGCTTTGTAAAATGATTACCGAAGTATGAAAGAAATATGCACAGGTCCTGACCTTAATTTGAACATACAAACTTCTGCATTTATAGAAAAAGGGGGAGAGGGAAAGGGAGGGGTATTATCTTGTCTCTATGCTTTGGTATGTGTCGCTTCTTCTGCTCCGTGAAAGCAACAGCTGTTCATTTGGTGCTGCCTGCACCTTTGCTGACCCCGTTTCAGTCTGTGCGGTTACTGAGGAAGAGGAGAAATTAGTTGTATTACTGGTTCCCTGCTGCGAAAAGGCTAGCTGTGATTCCGCCCAGATTCTGTCCATTACGGCGGCCCCTCTGTCTTATTAGCCTCAACACCCACGCTAACATGCCAAATCACTGCTTTGTTTGGCCACCGAGAGCTCCAATCGGGGAAGACAGGCAGGGTAACACAGGGTTCTACTTGATGCCAGACAGGTGGAGACATGGAGATGTGCCATGAAAAGTGCCGTATGTCGTTGATAAGTATTTGCTTGGAGATAGTCAAAATGAGCTAACTTGTGATATGTGCAAATAACACGTCCAATCCTAATATACACTAAAAATACTATGCTTTTCCAAAATTTTCAAATGAAACAAAAAAGGACAAGTCAATAACCCCCATAAAGCATATTGAGCAGCACACATAGCCCACATTTTTGGAAAATGTATTCAAGGATTACTTTAAGACAGGACTGCCCAACCCTCTTCCTGGAGATCTACTGTCCTGTAGGTTTTCAGTCCAACCCTAATTTAGCATATATGATTCAGCTTGTTAAGGTCTTATTGAGCAGCTAATTTATAGAATCAGGTGTGTTAAATTAGGGTTGGACTGAAAACCCACAGGAAGGTAGATCTCCAAGAAGAGGTTTGGGCAGCCCTGCTTTAAGATAATATGTGTATTTAAAGGGTGACAGCAGGCAGGTAAACAAAAACAAAGCTGTCTGAAATTGTCCTTACAGGGTAAGAAACAAATATGCACATTTTAGTCCGATAGATAGATAGGCAGATAGGCCTCGGCACAAACAATATGACTTTGGAACGTCTACATCATTTGCATTGTTGCTATTGTATTGAATGTGCTCTGGGATTGATTATTTGTGTGTGCTTGCATCCAGGTAAGGAGGTGATTGAGCACACCTGTGCCCCTTCTTATAGATGAGGAGCACATGGTGTGTTCTAGGTGCAAGCCAGACCAGGGAGAGGTCGCGGCCCCAATGATGGTTGAGCGTTAGTGAATTGTTGTTGGACCTATTGGTGAAGTAAAGTTTATTGTTTGTAACTAGGTATTGCAGCTTGGAGCCCAAAAAGATTATATTTAATGTTTGTATTGTAGTTTTACCTTTTACAGGGCAAGGCTGCCATTTTGTTTTTTGACTTCAGTCTGATTCATTGGTAACTTTTATTAGTTTTAAATATATAGTAGTTTGTGGCATCCTCACGTGTGCTGGGCTAGTTTGCTGTGTATTCATTAAGCCCAACCTGGGTGTTGTGTTATTGAAATCCTTGATAAAGATGAGCAAAGATTACTCTATAAACCAGGGGTTCTCAAATAATTCATATTCTGAGCTATGTTGTATGCAACACAAAAAAAATCTATTTTACACTAATACAGTTGCTAAGAGAAAGATGCCTCACCTTCAGAGGGTAACGGCACTGAGCATTTTTCTAAAATGTTTTATGACTTGAACACATTGGGAGGGATCTTAGACCATTCTTCCATACATAATCCTTCCAGATCCTTTTGTCCTTCATCTGCTCTTATGGACTGCCCTCTTCAATTTAAACAATGGGCTTTTAGTCTGGTGACTGAGATGGCCATTACAAAATGTACACTTTTGGAACCAATTAAACATTTTGATGTGCGCTTTGGGTTGATTTCCTAGAAGATCCACTTGTGGCCAAGTTTCAGTCTTCTGGCAGAGGCAACCATGTTTTTTGGCTAAAATGTCCTGGTATGGGTGAAGTTTATGACACCGTTGACCTTTTTAACAAGGCCCCTATAACATCAAAGATCCACCACTATATTTTACACTAGGTATGCTTATGCATTCTAATTTCATCTCCAAAACCACAACTAGTGAGTGTGACCAAAGAGTGTTATTTTAATGTCATATGATTAAAGCATCGATGCCCATGCCATTTAGACAAATTCCAGGTGTTTACATTTGTAGAATGACATGAAAGTAGAGTTCTTTGGCCACGTATGGAGGAAGGGTCTAAGATCCTTCCCAATGTGTTCTCAAACGTTTTAGAGAGACTCAGCGCCTTTATCCTCACAGGGTGAGGTATTGTAAACAGGGATGTCAATTTTGACCCCGACCTTTGAGAAATGTTGAGCATACAATATAGCTCAGTATTTACATTATTTTAGGAATTTTTGCTGATCTTAGTCAGTTCTAAAATAGACATCATTGATTATCTTTATTTTGAACATTTGGTGTAATTGATCTAGCTTTTGTGTAACAGTAAGAAATGTGTGAACCACCTCAGCCTTTTGTGCTTCATTTAATAACCTAAGTTATATTTTTGTAATTATGGCATCTGTTTCCTGACCATGTAGTCTGTTTGTTGCACACAGCATTAACAAGCCCCTATCTGGCAATTGACCTAGTTCTTATCCAAATTAAAAACATTTCAACCAGCATTCTATTTGTTTTTCTTTAATATTCACTCAAACACAATGGTTTGCTAAGTCATTGATTGTGTGTCGATTTAAAAGTACCTGAAGCAGGGTGTCTATAATCCAACAGGTCTTTTAGGAGTCACCTGGTCAGACAAATGGGGCCTTTTCAAAGAAGTATAATGTGTTCTTAAATTATTTTATTGATGGGAAAGGGGATGGCCTCCACAGGTACCCATACAAACAGACTTAACATGCTGTGAAAGGGTCAATTTGGCCTCAATTTTCCATTTCTTCATTATCTGCATTTAGAGTCACACTGAGAGTCTCGATGGGGTTTCAAGAAACTTCAGCCCTGCCTGTATTTACCATTTCATCTAGCTGCTTCACAATGGACTAGTAAGTTGTTTTTAATTGCTTTTGATAGTGCAATAGACGATAGGGGAGGTTCATGCAGGTTGCTACTGTGCCCGAAGGCACTTATTGTTTAAAAACCAATGGAAGCTCATTCAATGGCTTTCTGTGTTTAGAGTTTGCTTAGATATTTTTGATATTTACAGGAGGACATGTACTTATACTTACTAGTATTACGACTAGTTATTGGACTACTATATGCCCATTACTGATAAATGACAATACTTAAAGTGGTAATATTGAGCAATTTGGCAATGTTGTAAGAGGGGAAACTGTGAATGTTGTGGCTGTGGATTCAACCAATATTTTGTCTTAAATAACCACATCCTATACTTGTACTATGGTGTCCAAATTCATAGAGAAATGCTACCTGGTTCTGTGCTTATAATCATGCCAACTGATTCCCCTTTGTTCCACTGCTAAACATATTTCATGAGGAAACGCAACACATGAAGGAAGCGATGCGCTTTTTGCTCATATCAAGCCACACATTGTGAACCTGGGAAGGCTGGGTTACAGAGAAACCCTACTATAAAACCAAATAGGTGCGTTGGAATGATCATTGGCATGCTGTCTAGCGAAGGCTGCCAATCAATCTGAACGAAACCATCTGGGTTTTAGACTAGGCACACTACTTCCTATTTCCCTGCCATGATGTCCACAACAAACAAAAACACTCAAAGAAAGAGCCCCATGCAGTGTCCGCAATACAACACCAACATGAATAACATGTCTTTCATAGCCATAAATCCCACCTCAGAAAAATAATTGCCTAATGATTTAAATGCAGAACAGGTGTGTAATAGGTTTAAAATCAACCAACTGTACATGGGCACAAAATGTGGGTTCGCTAATTGCATTGATGCTTGGGTAACCCCAGCTTAAGTACATGAAAGCCTACTTGACAGGCTAAATTGCATTGGCGGTAACATTTTAAAGGTCCTATGCAGGCACTCTGCTTTAATATAGCCGCCCAACATTTGTAAATGACTCCTTTTAGACTCCATTAGGAAGTTGAGCGACGAGCTGAACATTTTCGTTATAGGATTCAGAGTCAATAGGCATGTAATCAGGAAGTCCAGAGTTTGCCATCGCCACTGAAGGGGATAATTAAAAAGATTGCCTTATGATCTAGTTAATTACTTTGCTGACTGTTGGCCCCGATTCTCCCTAAAGTGGCACATTTGTTCTTTAGCCGCCATCATTTCGTGATTGACGGAGGAGGAACCAGGAGAGGGGGGCTGGGGAAGAAAAAAAAGGTAGTGCATAATTGAGTGTGCATTTAACTGTGGGTTCCATTTACTAACGCAAAACAAGTTGTTAATTAATGTGGGTGATGATTAAGCTGTTTTACAAGGGAAAGTCAGAGTGCAGTGGCACTAACAAGCCACTTATATCAAGGACTGCAAAAACAACATGGAGGTCTCTCTGAATTAGTCGTCATTTCAGTTCTTGACATAAAGTGAGCCTCTAAAAGCTACTTCTGTAACCGCTTCATAAAGCTGCCTGCACCTTTGCTGACCCCGTTGAAATTAAATGCTATGCATTTGGCACGGAAAAAAGGTTAAGTTAAATTTTCTTTCTTGGGAAATGTTTTTAATCATGTCGTATGTGTTAAATATTAGTACATGGTAACTTACTGTATTGTTTCATTACACTACATCTGTAATTATTTAGCATAATATTTTCAGACGTAACGGTAACCTTTTACATTTTGAAAGTGTTTTTCTGAAGCCATATGCAACATTTCAATGGCAATACACAGGTAACTACTATAATAATGGAAACACTTGAGAAAATGAGGGATACAAAGTAGGCTATATTGAAAGCAGGTGGTTCCACACAGGTGTGGTTAATTAAACAATTAACATTCCATCACCGTTGCTTAGAGTCAAGTATAAAAATGCTGGGTAGGCCATTATTTTGTCAGTCATTGCTATGCCCCGATAGGATGACAATGTCCCCATCCACATGACACGTAGTCACTGAATTGTTTGATGAGAATGAAACCGATGTAAACTATATGCCATGGCTGTCTCAGTCGCCAGATCTCAACCCAATTGAACACTTCTGGGAGATTCTGGAGTGCGTGCCTGAGACAACGCTTTCCACCACCATCAACAATCACCAAATTATATAATTTATCATGGAAGAATGGTGCAGCATCCCTCCGATTTGAGTTCCAGACACTTGTAGAATCTATGCCAAGGTGCATTGAAACTGTTCTGGCTCGTGATGCCCCAACACCCTATTAACACACTTTATGTTGGTGTTTCCATTATTTTGGAAGTTACCTGTAGATGTACCATGTGGTGGGCCCCAAATGGAGCAGCCTCAGCCCACATGTTGAAGGTGACAAAACACTTGTTTCACTTAACCCCTCCTCCACCACCATTTGTCTAGCCTGTTTGCTCATCTGCTTAACGGCCAGACTGGATAGAGTGAGGGGGCTTTAGGCTAAGCTAAAGGTGCTGGCGGGAGGCAGGAAGGAGTGGCGTTGTCAGGCTTTTCCCCCCAGATTCTCTCACCAATTCAGGGGTAATCCTCCCAACATGAGCCCTTGTACTTCCCTGGGTCTTGGTCTTCCTGGTTGTTCTGGTTGTGAATATGGAAGGGGTCGGGAGGGGGGCATGTTTGCGTGGCTGCTTAAACAATTGTACATTCTGAGGAAGATCAAACCCCATCCATCCCCTCAGTAGGGGCAGAGTCACACACAAAACAGCCCCCTGTCAATGGATGTGTCTCTGCTGACCCGTGACGACCTCACCATTCTGACGGCAACAAAGGTGGGAGTGAAAGAGGCATGATATCACACACATTTAAATCAACTGGGTGGGTGCTCTCATTCACTCAATCCCCACCGGGGTGAATACTGACAATATGCCAGTTGTGTGCCTGCCACTATTATAAAGTGATGGGGAGGATATAGTGACGGCTATATAACAAGTGATTAAGATACGTGTTGCTAGTCGTATCACTGTCATCAATTTCTGTGGTTGTTTTCATTGAAGGCAATCATAATACTTAGGCTACCATATTACAATTTGGACACAAGCCTAATGAACATTGGTATTGAGTTGTGCATTATAGCATTAACAATCACATGACTATAATGTCAAACCACAAGAGTTTTTGTTTCACGTATACAATAAATTTACAGTACATGGGAGCTCTTTTTTTCACACAGTTAGAGAGTGCTTGAGGAGCAGTGGGCCTGTGGGTCCCGTCGTGTGAACAGAAAGAAAGGTGATCCATGGCTGTCTGGAGCCCTGCTGAAACGGGGCTGCCGGTGAGCTGCCCTAAATCCCCTCACCCCTCTCTCCTTCGTCCCATCCCTGTGGATTAAGTGGTGCTCGCTCCCTCCCTTTCCAGGGCTGGGAAACTCCTCACTTCCCCAGAGGAGGCAGCGAACTCCTTTTTCTTCTTGCTCACTTAAGGGGAGCAAATGACCGGCGATAACTCAATTAGCAACATGTCTCCCCCCCGGCCGGGGGTCGATGCAGAGGCTTGTTTCAGGAGGCCTCGGAGATCAGCTTGGTCATGCAGAGCGACAGGGAAATACAGAGAGTGGCATCTGCCCCAAAACAGATTTGCTTAATTGAGTTTGACTCTTACAATTAAAGGGTAATAATGCCTTTTGAATAGTGCCAGTGAAAGGCTTGCAGCCCGGGCTTTTGCAATGTACTCCCATGTGTTGTCAGCTGGCCCGGGTTAGCCAGAGACAGACACACAGAGAGAGGGGAATTGCCAGTGGACTTTGGATAAGCAGTGGTTATTGAGTCCTTGATAGGACCCCATGAGACCGGGGCATCAACAATGGCAGAATTAATGGGCAAGGCACGATGAGAATGTCAGCTCCACAGGGGGGGTGTGTGGCCTTTGAGCCTGCCTCCACCGCCAATACGATGGCGCTCTCCCAAAGCGCTTTGACGAGGCTTGACCTGTTTGTTTGTGTGTTTACTTGTTTGTTTTGAATGCGTAAGTCTCTGTATTGGGTATACAATTTCTCTCAGTTTGGGTTATTTGGTCGCTTACCCAGTGACCTGAACATCAAGGTCATCTTTTAAATAACAAAATATTGGTGCAGAGTATTTTATCAAATGTAGTTAAATATTCGGTATATCATTGATTTGGCTTGCTATAATAAGAACACCATATTGAAACTATGTACTTGCTGATTGTAAAAAAATAAATACATTATTCAAATGTTTATCTGACCAAGTGATCTTCCAAATTGTACATCATTTCTAGGTAGATTACACACCCTCCTGGCCTAAACTGATCGAAACCAAACTACTGAAAGTGGTTACATGAACACATTCCCAGTCTTTGAAAATGTTTTTTTATTATTATTATTATTAAAAATAACTCCAGGTCTATAGGAATATGTACATAACATAAACCTTGTTCCTCATTGGTTTAATTCTCATTGGTTTAGTTCCATACTCCAAGATTAAGCCCTTTAAATGTATCTCTATTTATTATTTATCTTTTTATCTTTATTCTGTCCAAGGAACACACCCACAGTGTATCAAGATGTTTACTACTGTAATATGTCATTTGCTCACTCTGTGGGAGTGTGCCGTAAAAAAAGGGTACCACGTATGCATATAGATGCATGTTGGAAGGCCATTATGCATTCAAAAGGTAGAAGGGAGTAAAACCATTTAAGGAAAATGGTGTCTGACATATGATGTATGAAGACGACAAAAACATTTGTTCCAAACAAAGTACATTCTTATGCTAATATTTTTTTGTAACAACTCAGAGGTAATAAACTATAAATGAAAGGAGAGTGTTTTATATACAGCCATCTTAGCACAGGATCTGAACATAAAATAACTGTAGAATAAAGTAATGTTCATTTACTGTCTGCAATTCTCACAAAGGATCTTAAAATAGAGCTTTTAGTGAGATAGAAATACAGACTGTCGGTCAAAATTGTCTCACTAAAAGCTTTATGAAAAGATCACTTGTGGGAGCAGCAAAAGGTAAGCGGAAATTACTTTATTCTACAATAAAACCATCAAGCCATCACTTGAACTCTGATCACTCCTATACTAAAGGTTTTTTCATTCACAGCCTAAAAGTTTACACACATTTAAAGGGTTAGTTCAAGCAAAGTATTTATTTGTTGCCTTTCCATAATAGTTTGTAGGGCAAACCCTTTAGAGGCCACAGACAATTTTGTGAGAAGACCAATATTCGGGATGTCTCATGGACTGGCAAACACCGCTCTAGCTCTGTCACCTTTCACTGCAGATACAGAAGTGTGACAGGCGGATGCGGTGGATTGAGACGCCTCCAATACAAAGAAAACAGATATCTCTATCTTAAACTGGCAGATTTTTATGGGGATTTTTTTTGTAATGCTAATTAGATTTCCACGGGTGTGCGGACATTGACCTTAGGGGGTTAAAGTAAACCAAAGATTTGGAAATGCATAATGCCATCTAACCAGTTCTTTAATCATGTTAGTTATGTGCAATTATCTTAGCCAGCAAGCTAGCCAGCCAGCTAACGTTTGCTATTTAGCCAACTAGCTATTAGCCTAGCCAGCCTAGCCAACAACCACAGTTATGGTCAGCAAGCTAGTGCCCAACTAAAGGAGAACAGTTTGAACACAACTAACACAACACAACTAAAACTTGTAAAAGCATGCAGGCTGAGTTAGCTACCAAACCCAGAGGGAGGCGGTTGCTTCACCGGCCGATGGAGGGTCAGGGAAATCCCAAATAGATAGAGTCCAGATGTCCATCAGCTAGTGCACTAGCACAAAGCCAAGATGAGATGAGATAGTACCAACTTAGAGCAAGCAGGTAGGATTTTCTCTTTTGTTTTGAGCCCACGGGAAGAAGTCACCAGAGCCTGTTGTGCTAACAGGTTCTCACTAGATAACACAGCCACAAGGTATGTGGAGAGTATGCTTGGTCTGGAATGTAATTACATGCTAGCATGGCTAGTGGATAACGTTTGCCAGCTTGAGCTAGCTATCAGGATCGCATACAAACTCAGTAGTACAGAATAGATCCTCCATATGACATTGAGAAATAGTGCATTGTGGGTAGTTTAGAAGATAGCCGGAAATAAGTTAACAAATATATAATAACCCAAAAACATAACTATGTTTGTAGTATAGGTAACCAGATTGTGACTACAACTAAGTGTTTGACCACACTGTGTTGTTACATTGGTGAGAAAAAACTCATGCTTCCTACCCTTTAAAGCATCCACCTATCAATCATTATTAGGCCTAATGATGTCCCCATTTTGACACTTCAGAATCCGTGTGGGCAAATAGCCCAAGGAAGAGGAGCAACATGGAGCGAGATAGCTTTTTTTCTGATATAATTTGAGGCAGTAAAAATGTGCGAAGTCAAGTTTGGTGAGGGAGAAAATTGAAAAATGTAGGGCTGTGTGCCACCCTAATGGATAACCTTGTAGTCAGGAGAAAATGGGACCCAATAATGTCTCCTTAATGTTCACAGCGGTGTTTCAGGGAAAATATCAGGAGAAATGTCCCCTGTAATTTCTGCAAGCAAATCACTTAATGGGACCAGCAAATGTTGACAAAATGGACATGCACTGAGCTATTTTGGGGTTTGACAGAGGGAATGAATCTTTGGCTCTTGCAAGGGCAAAAATAGATAGAGACAGAGGAAAGAAAAGGAAACAAGCAACGGAGGAAAAAGGAAAAACAAAAACCTTTCACGATCCATTTGCCTCCGGTGTGTGTATGTGTGTGTATGTGTGCCGCTAAAGTGCAGACAGTGACAGGAATTTCAATTATTTCATTAGGGGGGAAATGAAAAGACTTAAGTGTTGTGAGTTCTGCAGTCTTTCCTAGATCAATCTAATGTGCGCTCATATTGGAAATCAACCAAAATGGAAGAGGGAGAGTGAAGCAGCGTCTCCTTAAATCACGCAATTAAAATGGCAAATTAGTTTCTTGATATATTCATTTAAGTGGTTAAGTGGAAGGGTTTATCTCCCCATCCACGGCGCTGTCTAGCAGGATGGGGGGGAGCATCGTCTGCATGCTCTTTTGATTAAAGCCACCACTTAAATGCTGAGGAAAACGCTGAAAGCACTTGCCGTCCAAATTAGCCATCCGAAGGTTTCAAAATCCAATTAGAAAGAGTTGATTTAAGCATTTAAGCAGAATACGGCTAGCAACTTAAAGGATTCAAAAACATTTTCCCAGCTGCATTCAACAACTTTTACATGTCATGGCTAGCATGATGGTTTGTTATCATGCAATGCAAAGTGAGGATAGTGAATATAGAGTGAGGTCAAATTATTTAATATGTATTCCCACCTCTGTATACAAAGGTAAATATAATATCATCATAGCCTTTAAAACAATAGAATATTTGGCTTTATTCCCTGGTAATTGTATAGGCCTACACTGAATAGATTTTTGTTTTACAACAATGTAACATCATCCAATTTTGTAATCAACAGTGCCTGTGTGTCACTTCCTACGTTTTCTCATCAATAAGCAGTGCATAATATTGTTGTGATACTTTTTTTTTATTTTACCTTTATTTTACTAGGCAAGTCAGTTAAGAACAAATTCTTATTTTCAATGACGGCCTAGGAACAGTGGGTTAACTGCCTGTTCAGGGGCAGAACAACAGATTTTGTACCTTGTCAGCTCGGGGATTTGAACTTGCAACCTTTCGGTTACTAGTCCAATGCTCTAACCACTAGGCTACAATATATATCCATAGTTGTCATGATCCAGAATGGGAAAAAACACCAAGAGAATCTGATATATGCGAAGTACACCGTGCAAAATGATTTGTAGTCTCAAATAACTGGTTCATGTTTTTTTTTCTGTATCAGTTTAGTCAACTTAAAATGTGAAATTATCCCAGTTTACACTAAATCTATATTGACTTATTAAAGATAGTTAGGGCAGCTTGACTTCGGTATAAAAAAGAAGGAGCTCGAAAGATGGGAGTGATGTTGACCCTAGGTCCGGATTCACAAAAACCTTATTTTTTCCTTATGTTTATACTTAAGAAGAGACTTAAGAAAAATTACTATTCCTCAAAAGTTACATAGAAATGTGATTATTGATAATGTTCTTGGATTTCTTCTTGGAAATATTCGTAATTCAAAGATAGCCGGTCTTAAACTCAGGGCAGTGAAAGACAATGAAATACATTGAACATGTTCTGTACTGGTTGTTTTAAACCCAATAACATGTTTTAGAACAGTAATCTCAATAATAAATATGCAAGCATTATTGCCATTACTAGCTAGATAGCTAACTAGATTGGTTGCCTAGCGACACCCATCTAAGAAGATGGTTAAGAAGTTGGTAAGAAGCTATTTGAGAAGTTAATAAGAAAAACATTAACATTATTGATTGCACATACAAACTATCTTATTCATCTTTTTTTTCTTAAGAAGTGTTTTGTGAATCTGGGCCGAGTCCTGTATGAACACAGTGGCCAGGAAGTTCTTTGTCACGTACCAGTAGAATGGTCACTGGTGATTTACAGACAGAGTGGTCAGACCAGGGAAGTATATGTCTGGTGATGTTAGGCAGAGGGAGGCAAGCCAAAAGACTACGCAACAAGCGGAGATACAAGCCAATGGCATCGTAATGGACACATGCATGTAACTCTCAGTCAAAGCTTGCCAAAATTATCATTTCTAATTGCTCATGAAACCATTCATGTTATGGACCTCTCTTAAAACATTTTGTTTGATCGTTCCCCAGCTTGCATAAATGTGTGCTTTCCATAACAACATTCATCTGTCAAAAGCTAGATGGATTTGTAGAAGATGTATTTTCTCTTCCAGCACAGAGGTATATTGTCCACTTTGATGGTGCAGGATGATATCAAATACCCTCCTGGCTGCTGAGTTGAAATGAAAGAAAAATAGGCGGGGGTCTATAAAAATGAAGTTGGAAGTAAGTACGCCACTCACATCTATGAGGAGGAGAAATCCTTTTCCCAGGACATTTTGTAGTCGTCAATTGGTCTGTGCAACTTGCTGTAATGCAGGTAATGGAGCTACTCTTCTCCTTTCATCTTCAGGGTGAGTGTGTGCTGAGACGAGGGAAGGCCCAACAGGAGAGGCAGATCAGTCGTAACGGACATGCATGGATATATGAGGGAAAAACAAACCCTTATTCTAAAAAGAGCAATCAACTAGCCTAGCTAGTTTGGGTTTGTTTGTAATCTCTCGTGATGGTGAATGATACAGAGGAAATGTGCTTTGATGCTGGGGGCAGTTTGTATCTTTTCGATGTAGAGTTACCGTATGATTGATTCTCTCACTTGGGGAGAGCTTCAGTGGTTGAGGAGTGCGATATAGCAGTCTGATGCTTTTTCTCTTGTTTTTAAGAGTACAATTTAAAGAAATGTGCATTGAAGGCACAGTGCAGTCAAAACTAAGATGTTTCTGTGTTTGATATATATTTCCACACTGAGCTTGGAATAATACTGTGAAAATGTGAAAATTATGATCATGCTCTTTTGGTGTAAGAGCTACTTGAAAAGACCACCTGAAATGTCAGCCTGTTTTGGTGATGTGGAGTTTTGGCCTTTCATGTTGCCATCATCAAGCAGTAAATTACTTAATTAATAGATCAATAAGAAAGACATATTCCAAACCTCTCTGCCAATAACAGCTAGTTATCAGTTTTCTCCTCCCCACGCAGACCACTCCCAGACAGTCTTAGCAAAATTCTTGCTTTAGAAATTGCTCTTTGCTAAGAAAACAATCACAGCAAGGTACTTCATTGTTACCCAGAAATGATTTGATCTTGAGTAAAAACGGTTCCATTACAACTTTAAAGTAAGGCCAATTAAAATCAAATAAAAGTTTTGAATCCTGTTTTTATTACAGCCACAGATATTCATAACATTTGAGTGTGCAAATTAAAACATACATTTTTATTGATGTGTGTTACATTCTTTCTTTCAGGAAATACCCTTTTGTGTTGAGGGTGCCCCAGGGCCCTCTATAGATGATAAAAGGATGTTGGGTGCCAAATTATTGGTGAATTTCCAGAAAAGGGGGTTAGGGGACCATGGTTCTCATACATATTGGTTCTCATACATATTGGTTCTCTTTGGACATATTCTGCACCATTTTAGTTCAACATATCTTGACATTTTAGTGCTTTGTCTGGTTGACAAACCTATTAGTGGTGCAACTTTGTCGAACATTAATTATTATTGGCACAGTTAATACAGATTAGCAAAAAAGACTGTATACTATGAACTGCTATATATAAATAGCTATATTGTATGCTCAAAAAAGGGAAATTTTATTATTTTATATTTTATACCAATACAATTGCTCAGAGAAAGTACTATTATATACATTTTTTTTGATGGTGGTCAACATGAGTGGCACCTGTGTTTTCAATACTCCAGCACCCTCCCATTGAGGGGATAAAAGAGCTCTATCTTCATGTCATCTGACCATAGCACTTCCTGGAGTTTTATAAACGGCATTGGCACTTGGATTGAAAATGGTGCTATGGTCAGATGACATGAAAATAGAGCTCCTAGGCCATGTGGTGGGTTTGGACATGAAAAACAAAAGCATATGCAGAAAAGTACCTCATACCTACACTAAAATATGGTGGTGGATCTTTGATGTTATGGAGCTATTTTGCTTCCACTGGACCTGGGGCACTTGTTAAGGTCAACGGCATCATGAACTTTATCATGCACCAGGACATTTTTGCCAAAAACCTGGTTACCTCTGCCAGGAGGCTGACACTTGGCCACAAGTGGATCTTCCAGCAAGGCAATAACCCCAAACACTAATCAAAATGGGTTTGAATTGAAGAGGGCAGTCCATAAGCACAGACGAAGGATATCAAGGATCTGGAAATATTCTGTATGGAAGAATGGTCTAAGATCCCTCCCAATGTCTTATCCAATCTCGTAAAACATTTTAGGAAAAGGTTCAGCATCGTTACCTCGCAAGGGAAAGGTGCTAGAGTATTGAAAACAGGGATCACAATCATTTCCCCCCCCTTGATATGTTTGTATTACTTGTTAAACAAAATCTCTTTCTCTAAGCAATTGTATTTGTATAAAATAATATAATTTAAACAAAAAAATGCATAGAATATTGCTCAGTATTTGTATTATTTATTTTATAAAGTCTTTTTGGCTCATCTTAATCAAGGATGAAAATAATGATGGTCCTGACTGTATATAGAACCAATCATGGTAAACTCTCATATAGAGTATCTCTGGAAATTGTGAGTATGCCTCACAAAATGATATGAGTACCTCTTACAGCTTGCATCTATAAGCAAATACCTTTGAATCAAAAATGGGACAAGGAAAGACTAATTGGGAGAATATTTGCTGAATTTTCTGTGACTTTTGTTTGTTTTGGAAATTAAAATAAGCACTACTGGTTGAGGCAGAGTCTCTGATTTAACGCCTGGCCTGCTTTCCACTATAGCTGCTTCAGTCCTCCACTTTCAATAGAACCATCCAGTCATCAGTATTAACTTCAACCTGCCAGCTTTAGACATTTCTGTTTTTTCAGCAGATTCCCAAACGACAAAACTAGTTTGCGCTGATTGGCTAGCTCTCCGCGGTCCCTTTGTCTGCCCTCTCCGTTTGTTCTATCCCCGGTTTCCCTATTCACCGACTCAAACGTTAGCGCTATTAGCCTGCTGGAAATCTGCCTGTCTTGGCATTATAGGGGCCTTGTTGTATTTTGTCAGGCAACCCGACTTCAATACAGAGTCACTTAGTCTTCATAAAAGAGGTCAATAAAGGTAAGCTTGGAAATAATTATTTTGTGTGTTTGTGTGTGACAGTCAAGCACTGATTCTTTCCAGTATAAATGTAGATTTATATTCTAAATATTCAAATGAATGACTATACTACATAAATTCATGAGAATATAGATGTACATGTTGATATCACCAACTTGCATTGATAATATCGGCACATGCTATATTGGAAAAAGAGCAATACCATTATTTGTGTTTGGGAATACTCTGGTTATTGAACCACTGTGAAAAATATTTACCAAATATTTAGCCTGTAGAATCAGCTATAAACCTTTGTAAAATCCCCACCAAATCATGAACAGCCATTTTGTTGGTGTAAATAGGGTATGGATGGAATATTAGGGTAATATGGATTTAATCCATATGGGTGACACCAAAAACAACTAGGTTGCCCTCTTCTGGCAAGTGTAATACCGATAGCTGATTGATAGGAGTATCTATGGCAAATTAGTGTCTGTTCTCACAGTAAGAGGAAAAGTGGAGCTGAATTTGAGAGATTTGACAGATTTAATGTTAATGTATTTTACAAATGCTGCTATTAGAACAACAATACATAGAGCCACAAAACAAATCTGCATTAAAATGTGGATATACTATATTTGCAACGTTTAGACATAACATGCCATGTAAATCTATTGAATTTGAAATACATGGGGAAATTTAAATGAGAACAACTAGGGTTTGGTAGACAATATTGTTTTCAGGTGGAACAAGTAGACAATCCATGTATCAAATATCAAAGTTATCCTGAGCAGATGCCCTGAGTGAAGCTGGATGATATAAAAGGTGCCTGTGAGGGCCCATCCTTTCCCACTGATCTCCCAGAGAACAAAGTGGACCTCAGAGTAGACCCATGCCTGTGACCCCTCGATTCAATCCAGTGGAAATGATGTGTTCATTACAATGCAATTACAGACACTTTGGCCCTCTCTCCCTGAAGTGTGTGTGTATGTTGAGAGGGGGCCGCAGCTGACCCCCGTATGCTAAGTGACCTCATTCTCGTGTGTGTGTGTGTGTGTGTGTGTGTGTGTGTGTGTGTGTGTGTGTGTGTGTGTGTGTGTGTGTGTGTGTGTGTGTGTTTCTGTCAGTCTGCAGGTGCAGGATGTACAGCTTCATGGGCGGAGGGCTGTTCTGTGCAGGCGTGGGGAACATCCTCCTGATTGTTTCCACGGCAACTGATTATTGGATTCAGTACCGGCACTCCAACAACTACATGCATCAGGGCCTGTGGCGGTACTGCATGCCGGGGAAATGCTTCACACACAATGAAAGTATTGGTGAGGACTACGGCCAGTGCACACAATGATGTCATAACACTGTGATAGCACCCAACACATGTCATAACTGTTCATAACAAGCCATAACAAATGAGAGGTGCTATTTCAATTTTTAGTGCCATGTCATTTGTACGGCTTGTCACTTAAGAATCCCGATATGTTGTGATTGAAGCTATGTCAATCACACCACATCTGTTTATAAAAAGGCAAAGTCCAGGAAGCAAAGTGTAACCCGAAAACCCCCAGAAAGGATTGATTTGAACTTCCATTGACTAAAACTATTCTTATATCATGCTTTGTATCTAAACTGCATTTACGCCTTATCCATCAGTGAACAATTGCATTTGAATTGGTGATTTTGACACAAAAGTGTCATTATCCTAGTCACAGCATAAGCACCAAGGCATTGCTTTCCATAATAAGATTATCATTTTCCAAGCCCAATCCAAATGTTTTACCAATATGGGTAGTTTGTCAGGTCAGAACAGGCCAGGGTCAGCCACTCTTGTACCCTGACGACCCCTGTTAACCTTTGACCCCTGCAGCCCACATGGATGCCACCCGAGCACTCATGATCCTCTCCCTCTTGGCGTGTTTCATGGGCATCATCATCGGCATCATGGCCTTCATCCACTACTCGTCCTTCGACAGGTTTGACAAAACCTTTGCTGCAGGCATATTGTTCTTCATCTCATGTAAGTTTGGTTAATTTACTTATTTTCACTTATTTTACACATTTTACTGCTTGATTTGCTTTCCATGTCACTGTTGTAACTGTATGAGAATTGATGTAATGTTGTTGTCCTTATTTGATGATCTATGCACTTTATTGGATGATAAACACAACTTTTAGTTGTGTGTATGATATTTATGCCTCTGTAACTTTCTCACTCATAATTATTCACGATTCATTCAGGATTATCAATAATTATGGTAGCAGCCACATTAATGTAGAAGTGTTCCAAAATATATTATATTGTTATTTACAATAAAAGTGACTCCAAAATGACAATATATTATTTACCATTAATTTCTATTGGCACAAAATAATCTGAAACACAACTAAAACCAACTAAAACCAAAAGTGAATTGCGTTGCCACATTTTTTGCAGTATTACTTTAGTGCCTTGTTGCAAACAGGAGGCATGTTTTGAAATATGTTTTATTCTGTACAAGCTTCCTTATTCTCACTCTATCAAATAGGTTAGTATAGTGGAGTAACTACAATGTTGTTGGTCCATTCTCCATTTTCTCCTATCACAGCCATTAAAGTCTGTAACTGTTTTAAAGTCACCATTTGGCCTCATTGTGAAATCCCTGAGCGGTTTCCTTCCTCTCCGGCAGTTGAGTTCGGAAGGACGCCTGCATCTTTGTAGTGACTGGGTGTATTGATGCACCATCCAAATTGTAATTAATAACATAACCATGCTCAATGGGATATTCAATTTATTTATTTTTTTTTACCCATCGACCATTCTTTTTATTAGGTGCCCTGGTCTTTGTGGTTGAATCTGTGTTTGAAATTCACTGCCCGACTGAGGGACCTTACAGATAATTGTATGTGTGGGGTACAGAGATGAGGTAGTGATACACTATTGTTGCACACAGAGTGAGTCCATGCAACTTATGTGACTTGTTAAAACTTCTTATGGTATAGGGGACGCTTGCGTCCCACGTTGGCAAAAGCCAGGGAAAATGCAGCTCTGCATTTTTTTTTAATTATTATATAAAAATCAAACTTTCATTAAATCACACATATAAGACACTCAATTAAAGCTACACTCGTTGTGAATCCAGACGACATGTCAGATTTTTAAAAGGCTTTTCGTGGAAAGCATAACAAGCTATTATCTGATGATAGCACAACAGTAAACAAAGAGGGTAGCATATTTCAACCCTGCAGGCGCTACACAAAACGCAGAAATAAAATAAAAAACATGCCTTACCTTTGACGAGCTTCTTTTGTTGGCACTCCAATATGTCCCATAAACATCACAATTGGTCCTTTTGTTCGATTAATTCCGTCCATATATATCCAAAATGTCAATTTATTTGGCACGTTTGATCCAGAAAAAAACTGCTTCCAAAATTCCCAACGTCACTACAAAATATTTCAAAAGTTGCCTATGAACTTTGCCAAAATATTTCAAACTACTCTTGTAATGCAACTTTAGGTATTTTTAAATGTTAATAATCGATCAAATTGAAGACGGGTCTATCTGTGTTAAATACAGGAACTCAACAAATCAAGCTACTTTTCAATTCTTGCGCAACTCTCAACAGTGTTACGCAGTTCCTAGATGGCCGTACTTCTTCATTGCACAAAGGAATAACCTCAACCAAATTCCAATAACTGGTGACATCCAGTAGAAGCGGTAGGACCTGAAAACAGTTCCTAAGAAATATTGTTTGCCAATGAGAACTCACTGAACAGACAGAGACCTAAAACAAAATCTGAAAGGTTAGGTCCTCTGGGTTTTGCCTGCTACATAAGTTCTGTTATACTCACAGACATGATTCAAACAGTTTTAGAAACTACAGTGTTTTCTATCCAAATCTACTAATAATATGCATATCTTATATTCTTGGCATGAGTAGCAGGAAGTTGAAATTGGGCACGCTATTTATCCAAAAGTGAAAATGCTGCCCCCTATGCCTATGCCTTTTGCTAACACTTTATTTCGCTCCTAGCGTCACAACACGTTATGCCACGGTTATAACTTAACATATCCTGTCACAATATTGTAATCACACTGTCATGACACATATATTTAGACCTGTTGTGACATATATTGCATTATTTTATGGCTGGTTATGACACCTACATAAGAGTGTCAAAACCCACAAAACCTACCACACAAGGCAAACCTTTCCATTACACCATAGCCTACTTGTAAACAGTATGATTGTTATATAACATTTTCTGAAATGTACCATATTACATTATCATTGTAATTGCGCATACATTGATGTTAGACATGCACCTATTGTTATGAACTTGAGTGAAGACCCAAACGCGGTTTTAACAGAAAACAGAGTTCTTTAATAAAAAACAGGAATGGCATAAATCCTCTTCCAACGTAGTCAATGGAACAAAAGAACGTAGTATAATGCAGGTTGCACCTGCCATGCAGACTCCGACAGGACAGGACAAGGTGGAAGCAAACGAGACGACAGCTTGCTTCTGGCATCAAAAAACACAAACAAGAATCAGACACTGAAAGTAGCAGGAACAGAGAAAGAAATAGAGACCTAATCAGAGGGGGAAGAGAGAACAGGTGGGGAAAGAGAGAATGAGCTAGTTAGGGGAAATGAAGAACAGCTGAGGGATGAGAGACAGAGAAGGTAACCTAAAAAGACCAGCAGAGAGAGAGAATGAAGAGAAAGGACAGGAACAGACATAACAAGACATGACAGTACCCCCCACTCACCGAGCGCCTCCTGGCGCACTCGAGGAGGAAACCTGGCGGCAACGGAGGAAATCATCGATCAGCGAACGGTCCAGCACGTCCCGAGAGGGAACCCAACTCCTCTCCTCAGGACCGTACCCCTCCCAATCCACTAGGTACTGATGACCACGGCCCCGAGGGCGCATGTCCAAAATCTTACGAACCCTGTAGATGGGTGCGCCCTCGACAAGGATGGGGGGAGGGACGAGCGGGGCGCGAAGAACGGGCTTAACACAGGAGACATGGAAGACCGGGTGAACGCGACGAAGATAGCGCGGGAGAAGAAGTCGCACTGCGACAGGATTAATGACCTGGGAAATACGGAACGGACCAATGAACCGCGGGGCCAACTTGCGAGAAGCTGTCTTAAGGGAAGGTTCTGAGTGGAGAGCCATACTCTCTGACCGCAACAATATCTAGGACTCTTGGTCCTACGCTTTAGCGGCCCTCACAGTCTGCGCCCTATTACGGCAAAGTGCCGACCTGACCCCCTTCCAGGTGCGCTCGCAACGCTGGACAAAAGCCTGAGCGGAGGGGACGCAGGACTCGGCGAGCTGAGATGAGAACAGCGGAGGCTGGTACCCGAGGCTACACTGAAAAGGGGATAGACCGGTAGCAGACGAGGGAAGCGAGTTGTGGGCGTACTCTGCCCAGGGGAGCTGTTCTGACCAAGACGCAGGGTTACGAAAAGAAAGACTGCGTAAATGCGACCAACAGTCTGATTGGCCCGTTCGGCTTGACCGTTAGACTGGGGATGAAAGCCGGACGAGAGACTGACGGAAGCCCCAATCAAACGGCAAAACTCCCTCCAAAATTGAGACGTGAACTGCGGGCCTCTGTCGGAAACGACGTCAGACGGAAGGCCATGAATTCGGAAAACATTCTCGATAATGATCTGAGCCGTCTCCTTAGCAGAAGGGAGCTTATCGAGAGGAATGAAATGAGCCGCCTTAGAGAATCTATCGACAACCGTAAGAATAACTGTCTTCCCCGCTGATGAAGGCAGTCCGGTGATAAAATCTAAAGCGATGTGAGACCACGGTCGAGAGGGAATGGGAAGCGGTCTGAGACGGCCGGCAGGAGGAGAGTTCCCAGATTTAGTCTGCGCGCAGACCGAACAAGCGGCGACAAATCGACGCGCGTCACGTTCCCGAGTGGGCCACCAGAAACGCTGGCGAATGGAAGCGAGCGTACCCCGAACGCCGGGGTGGCCGGCTAACTTGGCAGAGTGGGCCCACTGAAGAACGGCCGGACGAGTAGGAACGGGAACGAACAGAAGGTTCCTAGGACAAGCTCGCGGCGACGGAGTGTGAGCGAGTGCTTGCTTTACCTGCCTCTCAATTCCCCAGACAGTCAACCCGACAACACGCCCCTCAGGGAGAATCCCATCGGGGTCGGTGGAGACCTCAGAAGAACTGAAGAGACGAGATAAAGCATCAGGTTTGGTGTTTTTGAGCCCGGACGATAAGAAATAACAAACTCGAAACGAGCGAAAAACAGAGCCCAACGAGCCTGACGCGCATTAAGTCGTTTGGCTGAACGGATGTACTCAAGGTTCCTATGGTCAGTCCAAACGACAAAAGGAACGGTCGCCCCCTCCAACCACTGTCGCCATTCGCCTAGGGCTAAGCGGATGGCGAGCAGTTCGCGATTACCAACATCATAGTTACGTTCTGACGGCGATAAGCGATGAGAGAAAAACGCGCAAGGATGGACCTTGCCGTCAGAGAGAGAGCGCTGAGAAAGAATGGCTCCCACGCCCACCTCTGACGCGTCAACCTCAACAACAAACTGTCTAGAGATGTCAGGTGTAACAAGAATAGGTGCGGATGTAAAACGATTCTTAAGAAGATCAAAAGCTCCCTGGGCGGAAACGGACCACTTAAAGCACGTCTTAACAGAAGTAAGGGCTGTGAGAGGAGCTGCCACCTGACCGAAATTACGGATGAAACAACGGTAGAAATTAGCGAAGCCCAGAAAGCGCTGCAGCTCGACGCGTGACTTAGGAACGGGCCAATCAATGACAGCCTGGACCTTAGCGGGATCCATCTTAATGCCCTCAGCGGAAATAACGGAACCGAGAAAAGGGACAGAGGCGGCATGAAAAGTGCACTTCTCAGCCTTCACATAAAGACAGTTCTCCAAAAGGCGCTGGAGGACGCGTCGCACGTGCTGAACATGAATCGAGAGAGACGGTGAAAAAATCAGGATATCATCCATGTAAACGAAAACAAAAATGTTCAGCATGTCTCTCAGGACGTCGTTAACTAGTGCCTGAAAGACAGCTGGAGCGTTAACGAGGCCGAAAGGAAGAACCCGGTATTCAAAGTGCCCTAACGGAGTGTTAAACGCCGTCTTCCACTCGTCCCCCTCCCTGATGCGCACGAGATGGTAGGCGTTACGAAAGTCCAATTTGGTGAAAAACCTGGCTCCCTGCAGGATCTCGAAGGCTGAAGACATAAGAGGAAGCGGATAACGATTCTTAACTGTTATGTCATTCAGCCCTCGATAATCCACGCATGGGCGCAGGGACCCGTCCTTCTTCTGAACAAAAAGAACCCCGCGCCGGCGGGGGAGGAGGAGGAGACTATGGTACCGGCGTCGAGCGAAACCGACAAATAATCCTCGAGAGCCTTACGTTCGGGAGCCGACAGAGAGTATAATCTACCCCGGGGGGGAGTAGTTCCCGGAAGGAGATCAATACTACAGTCATACGACCGGTGTGGAGGGAGAGAAGTGGCCTTGGAACGACTGAACACCGTGCGCAGATCGTGATACTCCTCCGGCACCCCTGTCAAATCGCCAGGCTCCTCCTGTGAAGAAGAGACAGAGGAAACAGGAGGGATAGCAGACATTAAACAGGTTACATGACAAGAAACATTCCAGGATAGGATAGTATTACTAGACCAATTAATAGAAGGGTTATGGCGCACTAGCCAGGGATGACCCAAAACAACAGGTGTAAAAGGTGAACGAAAAATTAAAAAAGAAATGGATTCGCTATGATTACCAGAGACAGTGAGGGTTAAAGGCAGCGTCTCACGCTGAATCTTGGGGAGAGAACTACCATCTAAAGCAAACAAGGCCCTGGGCTCCCTAACTGTCTGAGAGGAATGTCATGTTCCCGAGCCCAGGTCTCGTCCATAAAACAGCCCTCCGCCCCAGAGTCTATCAAGGCACTGCAGGAAGCAGATGAACCGGGCCAGCGGAGATGGACCGGAAAGGTAGTGCGTGATCCAGAAGGAGAGGCCTGAGTAGTTGCGCTCACCAGTAGCCCTCCTCTTACTGATGAGCTCTGGCTTTTACTGGACATGAGGTGACAAAATGACCAGCGGAGCCGCAGTAGAGACAGAGGCGATTGGTGATTCTCCGTTCCCTCTCCTTGGCCGAGATGCGAATACCCCCCAGCTGCATAGGCTCAGCATCCGAGCCGGCGGAGGAGGGTGGCAGTGATGCGGCAGGTGGCAGTGATGTCAGTGATGTGGAGAGGGGAGCAACGGAGAACGTGAGCTCCTTTCCACGAGCTCGGCGACGAAGATCAAACCGTCGCTCTATGCGAATAGCGAGAGCTATTAAGGAGTCCAGACTGGAAGGAACCTCCCGGGAGAGGATCTCATCCTTAACCTCGACGTGGAGACCCTCCAGAAAACGAGCGAGCAAAGCCGGCTCGTTCCAGTCACTAGAGGCAGCGAGAGTGCGAAACTCAATAGAATAATCCGTTATGGATCTATTCCCCTGACATAGGGAAGACAGGGCCCTGGAAGCCTCCTCGCCAAAAACAGAACGGTCAAAAACCCGTATCATCTCCTCCTTAAAGTCCTGATACCGGTTAATACACTCAGCCCTCGCCTCCCAGACTGCCGTGCCCCACTCACGCGCCCGTCCGGTAAGGAGAGAAATGACGTAGGCGATGCGGGCTGCGCTCCTGGAGTAAGTGTTGGGCTGGAGAGAGAACACCACATCACACTGAGTGAGGAATGAGCGGCACTCAGTGGGCTCCCCAGAGTAACACGGCGGGTTGTTGATCCTGGGCTCCGGAGACTCGGAAACCCTGGAAGTGGGCGGTGGATCGAGGTGGAGTTGGTGAACCCGTCTTGTGAGGTCGGAGACATGGACGGCCAGGGTCTCAACGGCATGTTGAGCAGCAGACAATTCCTCCTCGTGTCTGCCTAGCATCGCTCCCTGGATCTCGACGGCGGAGTGAAAAGGGTCCGGAGCCGCTGGGTCCATTCTTGGTCTGATTCTTCTGTTATGAACTTGAGTGAAGACCCAAACGCGGTTTTAACAGAAAACAGAGTTC